>NC_141876.1:556300669-556607244 GCF_056163025.1 Triticum urartu
ATGCAGTTCACGAGCCGCACCTTCATACAATACATTCAAGACCTCGGCAGCAAGGTCTGTTTTGCTTCTGTTGCCCATCCTAGAAGTAACGGCCAGGCTGAGAGGGCGAATGCGGAAGTGCTGCGGGGCCTCAAGACCAGGACTCTTGACAAGCTACACAAGTGCGGAAGGCGCTGGATTGATGAGTTGCCAATGGTTCTTTGGTCAATCAGGATGACACCAAATCGAGCCACTGGCCAGACACCCTTTGCCCTGGTATACAGGGCAGAAGCAATTCTCCCCATTGAACTCATATACGGGTCACCTCGAGTGCTCGCTTATGATGAGCTTGAGCAAGAGCAGTTGCGCCAAGATGATGCGACGCTCCTTGAGGAATATCGTCTTCGGGCTGCTGTGTAAGCCGCTCGATATCAGCAAGCCTTGCGCCACTATCATAGCCGCAAGATTCACGCCCAAAGCCTTGAGGAAGGCGACCTTGTTCTTATTCCGATCCAATCCCCCAAGAATCCAAACAATTTGACACCGAAGTGGGAAGGCCCTTATCGGGTAATACGAGTCACCAGGCCTAGCGCAGTCCGCCTGGAGACCGAAGATGGCATTCCGGTGAGCAACTCCTGGAATATTGAACATCTACACAAGTTTTACCCCTAAGGCGCGGTTGCCGGGAGCCCCGACAACCTTAGTTTCATACTAGCCTTGCCGCCGAGGCATGTAACCCTATGTACGGAGCCAGGCGCAGACCTTGTGCACAGTCAGGGAAAAGGAATCCCTTAGTATGTATAGTTTCCTGTCGATTTCCATGTTTGTGTATATACGTATATGCATGCTTATCCAGGGTACTGTACTGCCTTTTGATTCCAGTAAATGTTAGTGAACCACCGAGGTTCCATGCTTTTGTCCTCACTTCTTTCTAGTCACGGCAAAGACGCGCGATCCCGCCAAAGGACCCGGCTCCGGCAAGAAGTTGAGAAGACCGCCCGGCACGACGTTCCCTGGCAAACCAAGCAGATAAAGTTTACCTCTTGCCCATTCGTATTCGTAACATGTGACTTGTGCATTAGAAAACCTCGCCACTCGTCTTTAAGGACTCGGGGGCTCCCATTTACGACTCGAACATTGCTTCGGTCAGAATGGTCATGGTGACCCTTGTCAAAAAGAGGTGGACCGGGGGCTGGGCCCTTTGTCTGTAACTCGGCAGATGTGATTTTCCGGCAGGTACAAGGGGCGCCGGCAAGGTGGTTTGCTAGAAGGACTCGTTTATTTACACTAAGGAGGCATTTCGCCTCCGCACGAACATACACGTGCATGAGTTACCAGCAGGACTAGACTTTTTCATTAATATGCTGATGCGAGTACAAAGGTTACATGATACAAGCATGGGCTTGAGAGATTACATTATATAGAAATTAAGATTTGGCAAGTGCATAAAATTTAAAAATAAATATAGGTTCCCCATGATCTCCGTTCTTGCCCCTTTCCTCCCAGGTGCGACAGGTGAAGGCAAAAAGGGAGCGGTGGGGAACGCGCCGATGGAGAGCTTGACGAGGAAGACCCTCGGCAGGGCGCGGGGCCGAGGGAGGGGGGTGGCGCTGTCAGTCGGTGTCCTCCCGCTTGATGCCCTCGTCATCGCTGTCGTTGTCCTCCTCGTCACTCCCGCTCGAGGAGGAGGGTTCGCCGTCAAAGGAGCTCTCCGCACAACACCTTAAGCGAGTTCCCAAGAGCCCGAAGACCTTGAAGGAGAGTAGGCCGTCCTCCATCAATTTGAATTGGAGGACGAGCCCCTCTGACAGGCTATGGGCACGAGCGAAGGTCTTCCATCCACGGCGGAGATACATAACATGAGGGGTTGGGAAGTCAACGTCGACCCGCATGCTGCCATTCCCGCAGCCCCTCATATGCAGCCTCAAGGCCTAAGGCGGGTCAAGCTCCACCTCCCTAGCAAACAGAGTGGGGAGACGAAGACGGCCGCGCACTGGCCCGCGCAGCCTGACGTAGAACTCGCGGGGCTGGTCTCCGACATGGCCCTCCATTGGAGGAGGGGCCGCTGGCGGAGGCGAAGTCGGTGCGCCGCCCCGTCCTCCTCCCCGAGCGCCACAGCGGCCTCGGCCTCGCCCTCCCTCTTCCTCTCGCAGCCGGCTCCACCGCCATGAGCTCTTGGGAACGAAGGGCAAGCTGTCGAGTGGAGGCCCTCGTCGCCACCATCAGAGCACCAGCACGCCCTCTCGCAATGACGAAGGGAAGAAAGGAGCCGAGGTGGAGGAGATGAGCGATGAAGGATCAAAGGACGCCGCCCCCTCCCCTTCTTCTTATAAAGAGGCGGGGCCGAGGCTCGGCCACCCCGCCCGGCCAATCTGGCTGCCAAGGGGCGCAGAGAATCGGAACCGACCCGCTGCTCCAATCAGCGATGACCCAGTTTCCCGCCTCCACATTATGGCATGTGCCCTCCGCATCCACCACCTACCCTCCTCGGGGCATGGAGGACACGTGGCAAGCGAACCGGAATCAAGAGGACGACTGAAGCGACCGCATTCCACCCCATGACTGTGGGGCGCGGGCACCTTGAAGGCCGCAACCCGAGTCCACCTAGTAAATTAGTCGCGCCCCTGCGCTTTCCTCCCTTTTATGGGGCAAGCGCGGGCCGCCTCTTTACCATTTACTATGATGTGACACATGAGGGAAGCAACCGCCCCACGCATGACCCCCACGTCGCGCATTCAACGCGGGTCCTAGGGAAGTGCGACGGGCGGGGGAGTTACAGCAGTACAACTCGGCCACTCGGCCCCGCATGCCCGCGCACCGTTTTGGGCCTAGCCCAGCAACACGTCGCGCTTATGTATGGCCCAGGCCCAGGGACTCCTTCCGGTGCACAAAAGGAGGGGTCCTATTTTGTACCCCTTTACTTGTGTGGGGGCATTTGGAGCCGCGCTTGCGGCCACACCTAGCAAGGTAGAGGAAGGAAGCAAAGCCATAAGACAACCAGAGCAACGCCAAGCTAGAAACATGAAGAGCAGAAGGGTGAGGTGCGCCCGCCGGCAAGGCCCTTGCCGGGGCGGCCTCCACAGCCCCGACAAGAACCTTGCCGGGGCAACTTGCCCAACACCAGCAAAGCCGCCACCCTTGAGCCCAAGAGTTCCAACACCATCAACCACTTTGGAACCGAGGCTCAGGAGGCACCTCCATGGTGGCTTGCAGATCTTTGTGGAGACCAGAAGCACGCAAGACTAGATGATAACCAGAAGACGACGATGTCAGTGTCAAAACCGGCGGATCTTGGGTAGGGGGTCCCGAACTGTGTGTCTAGGATCGATGGTAACAGGAGACAGGGGACACAATGTTTACCCAGGTTCGGGCCCTCTCTATGGAGGTAATACCCTACTTCCTGCTTGATTGATCTTGATGAATAAGAGTATTACAAGAGTTGATCTACCACGAGATCGTAATGGCTAAACCCTAAAATTCTAACCTGTCTGACTATGATTATCAGAATATATCTACGGACCTAGCTCTATAAGGTCGGTTACAGAGAAAGGAATCTTCATATCTGGATGCCAAGCTTGACTTCCACGCCAGGAGAGTCCCATCCGGATACGGGTAAAGTCTTCAGTCTTTGTATCTTCACGACCCATCAGTCCGGCCCATGTCTAATAGGTCGAACGCCTGGGGACCCCTTAGTCCAGGACTCCCTCAGTAGCCCCTGAACCAGGCTTCAATGACAAGGTGTCCGGTGCGCAGATTGTCTTCGACATTGCAAGGCGGGTTCCCCTTTCCGAATACTCCGAGATAGTCTTCAGACGAACGTGACCGGCTCTACAGCACAAGTACCACGCACAACTACAGAGAGCATAATATATCACGAGTCCAATCTGCTGACAACTTTTTGTAATGCGACATCACATTTGCCCAGTCATTATTTCGAACCATTTCTTGTCTTACCGTTCCATGTTTCGAGGCGTGGCTTTATTAACACGTCTTGTCGAAGCAGATATCGTGTCCCCTTATTGCGTGATTCTCATCAATACGAGCGTGGGTAACCCAACCACTCCATTGGTATGGTTCTTTAGGAATAGGCAGGTTTTCAGGTTTAGAAGGTGGCGCTCGATATCCGTTGCCTTTATAAAGGGGCCAAGGGCCATCTTATTTTGCGCCAACTATCATGGGTTTGTCACGGCAGATGTCCTCGTGAAAGGACTTAGTCGTGGAGCCATCGCTACGGGTTAGCTTAAAGGGGTTAAACCGGACAAGGGGACACGAGGGATTTTATACTAGTTCGGCCCCTTCGATGAAGGTAAAAGCCTACGTATAGTTGTGAATTGGTATTGCTAGGGTTTCGATGACCAGGGAGCGAGTCCCTAAACCGTGGCCGGGTCATCCCTTTATATACATAGGCTGATGCCCGCCGGTTTACAGAGCCCCGAGGCCGGATCATAAACATGTCCGGCTCGGTCTCTATTCCTCTAACTTACAATACAAGTTACATGAGAGAGTCAGTTTACATCTACAGGCCTTAACCCGTCTTTGGGCCTTGGGCCTTCGTAAAGCGCCACCATCTTCACATCTTCATGGGTTTCTATGTTCATGGAGCTAACCCGGCCTCTCCTAGCCGGTTTAACTCTAGTAATCATATCCCCAACATTAGGCCCAGATTGATTTGAACTTGTTCATGTCAGTCATCAATACTTAGAAAATTCTTGCCCTGGCGCCTTCGTATAGATCTGGTAAACCGCCGTGATGTCATCCTTCAAATCCATAATAAACCATCAAGACGTCATCTACCCGTTGAAGCCGAAGATACCCTTCATTAATGAATATCCAACCCTCGAGGCGACATCCTTATTAACTATCCATTTTAAGCTCCTCGATTTACGCACTTGTCGCTTATCAGTTCACCTGATAAATAGGCCCAATGGCCATTCTCTTTTTCCCCCTTCGCATCCTTCGCTTCTTCTTCCTCCTTGCGATGTCTCTGCATCCGAGCGCCGCCGCCATCGCTGAGCTTCACCTCCGCCTCTCCATTGGCCACTGCATCAACTTGGTTGCACCAGAGAACTGCAGCGTGCCTCCGTTGCTTCAACAGTCGCTGTAAGTCCTTTCCTTTCTCCCTTTGTAGATCTGTCTAGGGTTTCCTTGTTCTTCGCAGTTCATCGAAGTTCATCAGGGCTCCGGTGCTACTCTTCCCTGTTCCTCCTTAGTCCACGGATAAAAACCTTAAGCTTGATATATTTCGTGTAATGGTTTATCTTCTGCTACCACAACAAACCTTATGAACATAAAAAATGATCTGGTCCTTTGTGAACTCCTGCGGGACCAACCCTTTTAGGTCTAAATCCTATTGATTTCCTGTCTTACTTTAGATCCATAATTTCCCTGCAACCTTGTGAAATCTGTTTTACCTTAATTAGTCATTTTTACCTTAGATATGTATCTTCCTTACCGCATAGGCGGTTTACCTTTGTAAAGCGGTCTATCACATACCATTAGTCCCCTGGTGAACCAGCAAGCCTTTTTACCTCCGTTCTTATACTCCAGTTTAACAGTATGTGCATACCTTTGTTCTGATATTGCCTTGTCATGCATTATTGTATCAGCCTATGGTTTACATAATTTACATACCTGCATGTCTTTATTCCGTCGCATCTTATGTATCACCATGAATGATTTGTAAACCGGCATTTCCTTTCAGCTTTTCACTTGCAATGGCCAAACCATTTTATGCTTGTAACTGGGCTCCTTCCCGGGTTACCGAAGAACAGCTTAACGGAATGGTCAGGATTGGTACCTTGCCAAAAAAGAATGAGATCCGGTGGCGAGTTCCTGGACCGGAGAATCCTCCTACTCCTAAGCAAGGTGAGGTAGTGGTATTTGTTGACCACATAGGCCGTGGTTTCAAACCGCCCGGGTCAAAGTTTTTTCAGGATGTGCTTGCCAGTTTCCAGCTCCACCCTCAAGATACTGGACCTAACTCAATATCCAATATATGCAACTTCCAAGTCTTCTGTGAAGTGTACTTACAAGAAGAACCAACTGCTGAGCTGTTCCGGGATTTTTTCCATCTGAACCGGCACACTGAATTTGTAGACGGACCCAACACTGAACTTGGGGGTGTCTCAATTAAAAAAAGAAAAGGGGTCGAATTTCCTCATGCCAAGCTGCACAGCCACCCCAAAGACTGGAACCAAACTTGGTTCTACTGTAAAGATACCTCCCCTGAAGACGAGAACCCTCTGCTGGGCTACCGTGCCCACCGTCTCTCCAACACCCATCCACTACCGCAACGTCTAAGTGCTACAGAACGGGCCTCATATGCCCCTCAAGACGCCAAGCTCCGAGCCTTTATGACCAACGGTTTATCTGGCGTCGACTTTGTGCGTTGTTGGATATCCTGGAGCGTCTTGCCATTAAGTCACTGCTCCAGTTTAATGTGTGAGTACACTGGTGAAGTAGAAGACTCCCAACGTCACATCAATATTCAGTTAACTGATGACGAAGTTACTTAGGGTGTCAAGAAGATTTTGAATGAATCGGAATCAGTCTGCCGCCAAACTGGCTTAAACCCCTTTTACACAAAAAACAATCCGCCTGCAGTACTGTCCTTCCTTTTTACCTTTGACATCTTTTTAAACTGTTCAACCTGTGAATATCCTTCTGCTTGTTTATAAACAGGGTGACGACCCATTCTGGAAGAAGAAACTTGCAGAAAAAGCGGCAAAGCCCTCCCGCCCCAAAACAAAAACCGTCAAGAAAACCTCAAAGCAGAAGGCAGCTGAACGTATCAGCATGGAACTGGATGACGACATAGATGAACCGGAAGTTGAGGTAGAACCTGATTCACTTGGTTCCCCATTTATGCATCTCATTAACAATGATATTTATCAGGAGGGCGCGGAAGGCAGCCAAGCCAACGATGTAGAGGTAATTGTCCTTTCCTCCAGTTCAGACTCTCTACCAACACAAAAAATCCGTCAAGCGATCTGGAAAGTAAGCTTTTCACGTCCTCTTGCTCACTTGGATCCCACATTTATTTTGAAGAAGCAGCAGCACGAGGCTCGCCGTACAACCCGGCACAGCGGCCAAAAGGTCACTTCGACCGGTTTACCTGACACCCTGGTTCAAAAGCGCCGATCTGAGGTCTCACCTCCTTCTGACAATTCTTGCCCCAAGATAGGTTATTTCCGACAACCTCTTAATCCGTCCGATTCAAATTATCAGGTGACACCTCCCTCATCATTTGGTGAGTCAACAGCAACCCAACTTCCTCCTCTCAAAACTGTAGCTGGGTAAGTACTTAACCCCTTCCTTGAATGTTTTCATACCTTGTATACTATGCTTAATTTTCACATCTTTTTTTTGTTTGTAGAGCCAAAGCCAGACCCAGCAAAAAGGCTCGGGTGAACAATCCGTCTGAAGACCAGGTGATTCTTGAACCGGAGCAAACGGGTGAACCGGAGGGTCCCAATCCTGAAGTCACCTTTGATGAGCCACCCCCTCAAGATCACAACATCGATGAACAACCAGAAGCTGATACTGATGTGCCTGGTACTGAACCGGCAGATCCAATCCGGGCTAGTCCGGTGAGAGCTACTGAAACTCCATCAACTCCAGACAAAGCTGCTGGAGATAAAGAAGGCGATGTTACCATTACTGGTATTGGTCACACCTCTCCTGGTCATCCTGTAATCTTGGCCCAACATAGTGCTAAGGAAGAGCGTGATGCCATGGAAAAAGGCAAATGGAGCACTGACTTGTCAAGCTACGCTCATCTCAGTGCTCAAGAACTCCACTCCAGTTTTCTAAACCGTCTGCACTCAAACCGTGATTATGAAGCCGGTTTGGTGAACCTTATGCAAGAACGCTATGAGGTATTTTCATAACCTTTCCTTTCTTGATTTCAAAGTATAAACATCATCCCCAGTAGCCCCCAATGGCCGGTTTAGCTTTTGCGAGGTAAACCAGGTCTTTGTAATATCTTAATCCTTGCATGTTGATCCTCCATATGTGAAAGCATCGTTTGGAAACAAACCAGTACTTTATCATTGTACTCATGTAGTGTTCATTGGTGTAGCCCCCAAGGGCCGGTTCAGATTTGTAAGGTAAACCGGGTCTTTAATCAATGCGTCAGTTTTGAATAGATGTACATTAGCCCCCAAGTGTTAAGGATAATGCTTGCATTGTACTTCAGACTTGTGAAAAATATGTTGATCAGAAAGCAAATAGGCATTAGCCCCCAAGTACAAAGTGCACAACTTGTTATACGCTTGGTACTTACAAAATACACATCTCATTGTTGATATATCTTTGCCTTTGCAGGCCGACCTGAGTAAAAGGGATGCTCAAACCGCTGATCTTCGAGAGAATGTAAAGTCTCAACAAGCAGAGGCTTCCAAAGCCAAAGAGGAGTTGACCAATGCCTTGGCAGCTATGGAGAAGTTGAAAGAGACCTTCAACAAGGAGCGTGCTTATGTTGCTTGATATTTTGAAAACTAGTTCCACTTTTGGGATCTATTTATGCCTAGTCCATTATACTTTGTGTTCCTGCGTATAAGAACTTGAAAGCGTCCTAGTGGTTTACCACTAGACGGGTCACGACGCCCAAAAAATATATACATAACTTGGATGGATAACCAAGATTTATATTAACCAGATAAAATAAATAATATCTGTGATATACCTCGTTGGCTGACCAACTGCTTGTATGGTGAAGGTGAAAAAACACCAATCCGGAGTGTTGACAACTCCTTGCCCTCTTGCCGGTTCATATAGAAACCGTATTGGGCTATAATAGCCGCATAATGCTGGTGACATCTAGTCAAAACCAGACCGGAAGAATATACTACCGATTTAAAACTGATCATGTACTGACAACTTAGCGTTGAAAGTCATGCCGGGTTGTAATGAACACCGGTTTATCAGAAAATATTCATAAATCCCTTATCATAAAAAAATAGCAAAGACAAGAAATATGCAAGGCTTTTCATGGGCTGCCAGGCCCTAAATCAAGGCTTTACATGGGCTGCCAGGCCGTTGAGTTAAACCATTTTGCAAAGCCTTTTAAGATGGACCTCAATCTTTAACCAATCACCGTTTTAACTTTGACAAGTTTTGGGTCCATGGGATTTACTTGTCAAACGTTCGATGGGTCATACCAGGTTTACCTGGACGGAGTGGCTTACTTAAAGAGGCAGGATAACCCGGGGTTTTAGGTGAATACACCTGGCTTCCAAGCCTGGCTTGATAGCCTATTACAAGGGTGCAAGCTCGTTGTTCTTTGAGAAGCAAGAAGCCCCCAGGTAATATTCGAGCTGTGCTCAGTGGTTACCTATGTTTGAGCTGTGCTTAACGCAACAGACTCTCTTTGGTTCCACATAATTTCCTTTTGGCTTGAAGCCTATCAAGAGGTGTAGCTATGGTGTGAAGACAACCAAGCCCCCTAGTGATATCCCTTTTTGGTTTTAAACCAATCAAGAGGTGTAGCTATGGTTCGGATATGACCAAGCCCCCTAGTGATTTTCTTTATATCTGTGTGGCCGTATAGGCCGGGTTAATAAAATGTCGCTATGTTAGTAGAAGCTCCTGTAGGCTCACACATGATGTAAAAAGAACAGAGACCCTGCTTTATTCGAGGCTCCGGTTTATTATATAATATATACATTGTCATATGTACATAAGAAGAGCCTGTGGCTCAAGTATAGTAAGGCCAAAGAAGAGCTATATTCCACGGCCGCTTGGTCTCCTCCTTCGATTTACGTGAGTCTTTGTGCTCTCGAACATCAATGAGGTAGTATGACCCGTTGTGTAGATTTTTGCTGACCACAAAAGGTCCTTCCCAAGGTGGGGATAACTTGTGCATATCAGTCTAATCCTGGATGAGCCGGAGCACCAGATCGCCCTCTTGAAAAGTTCTGGTCTTAACCCGGCGGCTGTGATAACGTCGGAGATCTTGTTGATAAATCGCCGAACATGCTGCTGCAAGATCACGCTCCTCACGTAGCAGGTCCAGTGAGTCCTGAGTGCCTTCTCATTGTCAGCTTCAACATAAGCTGCCACACGGGGCGAGTCGTGACGGATGTCACTGGGAAGAACCGCATCTGCTCCATAAACCATGAAGAAAGGCGTGTAACCCATAGATCTGTTAGGTGTGGTGTTGATGCTCCATAACATAGAAGGTAACTCCTCCACCCAACAACCGGTGTCCGCTTTAAAGGAACCATAAGCCGGGGTTTAATACCTCTCAAAATTTCTTGATTTGCCCTCTCTGCTTGACCATTAGACTGGGGGTGAGCCACTGATGCTACATCAAGCCGGATGTGCTCTCGTTGGCAAAATTCCTCCATCTCACCCTTCGACAGATTAGTACCATTGTCAGTTATAATACTGTGTGGGAAACCAAACCGGAATATCACCTTTTTGATGAATTGAACCGCCGTGGCTGCATCACACTCACTGACTGGCTCTGCTTCCACCCACTTGGTGAACTTGTCCACTTCCACTAATAGATGGGTCTTTTTGTCCTTGGATCTCTTAAAGGGTCCAACCATATCAAGCCCCCAAGTTGCAAATGGCCAAGTTATTGGAATCATCCTCAACTCCTGAGCCGGAACATGAGCACGGCGTGCAAATTTTTGACAACCGTCACACCTTTTGACTAAATCCTCAGCATCAGCATGGGTTGTCAACCAATAGAAACCGTGATGAAAAGCCTTAGCCACCAAGGATTTTGAATCGGCGTAGTGACCACAATCTCCTTCATGGATTTCTCACAAAATCTCACGACCCTCTTGAGGAGATACACAACACTGAATTGCCCCTGTGACGCTGTAACGATGTAACTCCCCATTGATTATGGTCATTGACTTGGAACGCTGGATTATCTGCCGGGCCAAGGTTTCATCCTTAGGTAACTCGCCCCGGTTCATGTAAACCACGTACGGGACTACCCAATCCGGTATAACATGCAAAGCTGCCACCAATTGGGCCTCCGGGTCATGAATAGCCAACTCCTCCTCTGTTGGTATCTTAACCGATGGATTGTGTAGGACGTCGAGGAAAACATTAGGTGGGACACTACAAAAAAGGACACATCCGTGACATTTTGGTCCGAACGAATTTTTTTTCTATCATACATATGACACTTCTATGACGATAATTGTGACAAAACCCGGTATCATCATAGATGTGGTGGGATCCTACTTCTATGACAAAAAATCATGACAGAAAATGGGCTTTTCGTCTTGGACGGGCCGGAGACGCAGTTGCATGACATTCTTTGGGCCGTCCATGACGGAAAAAACCGTGGTAGAAGTGAGGGGGAGGAAAATTTCGGGGAGTTCCCAGTATGGTGGGAGGTCGGGGGCCGAGCGATGCACGTTTCTCTCATACACGTACGCGCGTGTGTGCGAGGCGTTGGCTCTAACTGAACCCGAGCGAGGCGTTGGGCTCTAACGGAACCCGAGCGATTGCACTGCAGGCTACGCGTTACTGAACCCGAGCGATCGATCGATGGCTGTTAACTGAACCCGATCGAGCGATTCCTTCACTATTGCTGCTAACTGAAGCCGATCGATTGGATGAACAGTGAGCGTTGCGGGGGGGGGGGGGGGGGGTTGGATGAACAGTGACCGGTGGCGTTGCCTCTGGATGAACAGGACCCCGTGGTGTGGAGGGCTGGATGAACAGTAGACGGTGGAGGGGTGCCCATGGAGGGGTGGTTGAAGAGTAGCCGGTGGAGTAGTGCGCGGTGGAGGCTGGATGAACAGGAGCCCGTGGAGGCTGGAGGAAGTCGACGGTAGCCCGTGGAAGCTGGAGGAGGTCAACGGTAGCCCGTGGAGGTTGAAGGAGGTCGACGATGGAGATGAACAGTATCCCGTGGAGTCCCGTTTTGCGGTATGCCACACCCCTCTGGATGAACAGGACCCCCGTTTCGACCGTAGGAGGTCCGTTTCGTCGGTTTTGTGGTACGCCACACCCCTCCTGATCAACAGGACCCCCGTTTCGACCGTAGAAGGTCCGTTTCGTCCATTTTGCGGTACGCCACACCCCTCCCGATCAACAGGACCACCATTTCGACTGTAGGAGGTCCGTTTCCTCCATTTTGCGGTACGCCACACCCCTCCCGATCAACAGGACCCCGTTCCGAACGTAGCAGGTCCGTTTCCTCCGTTTTGCGATACGTCAGGCCTCGTTTCCATCGCCTGTTCCGTCCAAGCCCTCCCGATGAACACGACCACGCATTCCGTTTCGACCCAGCCGGTTGGCTCCCACGTGTTCCGTTGCCTCCTGATGAACACGACACATTCCGTTGCCTCCCCAAGAACACGACGCATTCTGTTGCCTCCCCATGAACACGACGCATTCCGTTGCCTCCCGATGAACACGACGACGATGTTGTGTCTTCGTTCCGACCCAGCCGTGTACACGAGCCCTGGCCGTACGTATGCGCGAGTAGGTGTTTGAGACCCCGCCCGTATGTACACATATGTGGCCGTATTTTCTTTCTTGCACCCTGGCCGATGTACGTACGTGTACATGCTACGTGCGCACCTCTACTACGACATGTGCGCGCCTCTACATCCACCAGTATATATGTACGTACACGTTCGCGACCAGAATGACAATGCTAAGTACGCTTTGACCAGGTGGGTCCCGACTGTCAGGCACTTCCTTGCGTGCGAAGATGTAGCTAGTGTTTCCCAGCAGTCAGGGGGAAACGTTTTTTTCATGAAATACGGTGGCCCGTCCGGTGGGTCCCCGCTGTCAGGTGGAGGAATAATTATTTTGCACGTAATAAGGAGGCACTTCCTTGCTGTGGCCGTGGACCCAGCTGTCAACCTCTCCATGTACAGTCCATGTCCGATGGAAGCCGTTCCTTGACCGCGTTGACCACGCCGCGCCGAGAGCACCAGGGCGGTGGACGACGGCGAGGCCTAGGAAGGGGACGACGTGGATCCGGGGAAGACGCGGCAGTGGATGCCCACGCGTAGAGGAGTGCGAGGGTTCACTGGTTCGCTGCGGTGTGAGGCTGCCATCGCCGCAGAATAACAGGGGGTGTGGGTGAGTAGAGGGATGGCCTAGCCAGCGGTGGGAGTAGTAGGGGGCGGTGAGGCCTCCGCCGCATCGCAGCCGGCCACGGGAGGCAGGACCACGAGGCACGACCGACACTGGTTTGGGCGGCTGGAGCAAGAAGACCAGAGGTTGAAGAAGCACTACGGCCGTTGGATGGACATCGTACGGTCACTGGAGCTAGAATCGTGCATATTGACTAACTTAACAAAGCCCTTCGTCCCCGTCAACTTAGTAGGCCCACAAGTCAGCCTGCCACTATACTGGATCCCAGCTAATAGGGGGAGTATTCATTTTTTGTGCGTAATAAGGAGGCACTTCCTTGCGTGCGAAGATATAGCTGGTGGGTCCGAGCTGTCAGCGGCGGTAATGTTTTTTTCGCGAAATACAGAGGCCCTTTCGGTGGGTCCCTGATGTCAGGTGGAGGAATCATTATTTTGTGCATAATAAGGAGCCATTTCCTTGTGTGCGGCCGTGGACCCAGCTGTCGGCCTCTCCACGTACAGTCCACTTCAGATGCATGTCGGTCGTTGACCATGTTGACCAGGCCGCGCCGAGAGCACCAGGGCGGTGGACGACGGCGAGGCCTAGGAAGGGAACGACACAGAGGCAGGGAAGACTCGGCAGTTGTTTCCCACGCAGAGGGGAGTACGACTGTATGAGGGTTTACTGGTTCGTCTACCATCGCCGGAGAATAACAACGGGTGTGGGTGAGTAGAAGGATGGCTAGGCCAGCGATGGGAGTACGGTGGGGTGGTGAGGCCTGCGCGGCAGCAGAGCCGGCTGCGGGGAGGAGGGAGCAGGCAGTCCCGCCGGCGCTTGTTTGAGCGGCTGGAGCAGGAAGAGCAGAGATTGAAGAAGCATGACGGCCGTTGGATGGCCATCCCATAGTCACTGCTTGTGCGTCAACCTTTTTTTAGGAAAGCCTCAAATCTGTGGAAAACAGCATATAGCCCATCTGCCATTATTTCTAATAATTTATAGCCCATTTGCTAATTATTAAGGTTTTTTTGGGAGCCCATATTCTTTTTGTTAGCATTACAACCCATATTGTGGCCACGGTTAAAAAAATATACGAAATTTTGCATATTTTGGTGCGGTCCGAACTGTTTTTAATCCCGAAATTTTGACTCACTCTCAAACTGATTTTAAAAATAAATGTATATCAATATAAAATCCAACAAATTATACATGCATAAAAATTAATGTAATTTAAAATCTCGAAAAGAAAAAAAAGATATTTGAAACTAATTGCCGGTTTGATGTGTTTTAAAAATGTACAACCTATTTCTCATTACTGATGGGCCATTTTCTCGGCCAGCCGAATGAAAGCTCTCCTCGTCTTGAAAGATTTGCAGCCCAACAGGCCTGACAAAGCGACTTACTTGGCAAATCACAAAAAACTGGGTTGTGGCCGTGGACCCAGCTGTCAGCCTCTCCACATACAATACTCTTCCGATGGAATGTCGTCGACCATGTCGCCGCGCCGAGAGCACCAAGGCGGTGGACGACGGCGAGGCCTAGGAAGGGGACGATGTGGAGCCGGGGAAGACGCGGCAGTGGATGCCCACGCGGAGTGGAGTACGAGGGTTCACTGGTTCGGCTGCGGTGTGAGGCTGCCGTCACCGCATGGCCTGGCTAGCGGTGGGAGTAGTAGGGGGCAATGAGGCCTCAACGGCAGCACAGCCGGCCACTGGAGGCAGGAGCAGGTGGTCTCCCCGGCGCTGGTTTGGGCGGCTGGTGCAAGAAGAGTAGCGATTGAAGAAGCAGCAGGACCGTTCGATTCAAATCCAACGGTTACTGCTGCTAGAATCGTTTGTTGACTAAGTTGACAAGCCCTGCGTACGCGTCAACTTAGTAGGCCCACAGGTCAGCCTCCCAACCTGTGCACCCCAGATGTCAGTGGGAGGAATCATTTTTTTCACGTAATAAGGAGGCAGTTGATTGTGTGCGGCCAGGCCAGCGGAGGGAATAGGGTGGGCCGGGGAAGCCTGCGCGGCATCACAGCGGGCCACAAGAGGAGGGAGCAGGCAGTCCTGCCGGCGCTAGTTTAGGTGGCTGGAGCAGGAAGATCAGAGATTGAAGAAGCATGTCGGCCGTTGGATGGACATCCAACAGTCACTGCTGCTAGAATCGTGTGTTCACTGACAAAGCCTTGCGTAAACAAGTCAGCCTTGAAATCTGTGGCGTGTATAGCCCATTTGCTATTATTTTTATAATTTTTACTCATTTTCTAATTCATATGGAATTTATTGCAGCCCGTTTTCCATTTTTAGAATTGCTGGCCATTTTTTGGTCACTACCAGGGTCAAAAAATTAACTAAATATGTGGGAAATTTTGAAAAAAATCGCAAATTTTTGCTGGGGAACGAAATATTCTTAATCCAAAAATTAATAGCCATACTAAAACAAATTTAAAAATAAATTAGTACTATGTCATGTTAAATCCAATGAAATATGTATAAGATATCAGTGAAGAACAAAAACAAAAAAAGAAACTTATATCCCATTTGCTATAATTTTTTTTGGAATTTTCAACCCCTTTTGATATTACTTTTAACAGACATTGACCATACTCTTAAGCCAGACCGGAATGCATCCCTCCTTGTCTTGAAAGATTTGCAGCCCAGTAATTCAGAGAAAACAAATAGGCCTAGCTTGGGTATTCTTCAAAAAGAAATAGTGGGCTACCTATTTTCCCAAAGAACTGGTGCATGAGCATTTAGCTTTATTTATTTATTTACTTACTTATTTATGTTTAGGGGACCATGAGCATGTACCTGGGTCGGATTCATGTGAGAGCCTCCCTTCCAGTTAATTATGGGCTTCTCTATTGGGCCTTCATCAGTGGGCTGCATGTTATCAACAAGTGGAAAATGTGTTCCGTACGAAAAATAGTATGCGCTACGTACGGTACGGGGCACTAAAGGATCAAACCGTGCAACGACTTCCAAAACATTGTGTTTGTCATTCTAACAACACATTTATTCAACCAACAGACGAAATATACTACTGATTGTACATTGAAAACAGCAGCAGCAGCAGCAACCAGGGCTGGGGGTGCAACAGAAGGAGTAAGCAGGCCAGAAGAGTGAAGACCTCCACGAGCATCCACGAGCATCCAGCTGCCGCGACCGTCAACGAGCACCATCCAAGACGTGTTCATGCCGACCCAGTACATACTGTTAATGTAGTTGAGGCTGACGGGGATCGGATCGCAGTCAAGGGGGTTGATGCTCGCCACCCTACGATCGTTATGCTACGTGACACGCCGTTTTTGAAGATCAGGCGGGATCAGCAAGCAAGGAGCTGGCTTAAAAAGCTTCGGCCTGAGGGCTTTGAGTAAACAGTACAGCCCCGACGAGCACGCTGCGAGCAGCATGGTACTGAGATTGTCCACACGCGAAACAATGAGCTTGATTACCTCTGTGGGGAGTGAATTCCAGCCACTCTTTCGGCGGACGCTGGTCGGTTCTGCCATTGTTAGTGCTTGGGTTTCGGACGAGGGGGGAGGCGCCTTAGCGGGGATGGAAGATTAGACAAGATTATGTGCGGACAAAGATGGAGAATCGAATATGTGTTGCGGGAAGTGGACAGGTGATGATGACTACAGCACGCCGCTTGACTTACGAGACACATACCAGCAGCGTAGGGTCATGCCGATGCTAGACAACTTGCTTGAGTGATCACAGTACTGGTACTCCCTACAATGCTATGCCCTAACTTGCTTGAGTAGAGTAGTATAGTAGGACTCTGCTCTACAACTAGCACCGGAGGAGTAGTATATTCTAATCTAAAATAGTTACAAACTTTAATGCCCGAGTGTGGAACAACTATGAACCGTGCTCAAAGACCGTGTCTACGTGGTGTTTGGACATGGGCGACAACCTCAATGCCAACGGTGCTGCTCCCGTTGCACCGTATGTGTTTCTGTCCTTCCTGTTCAAAATCGCTCAATGTAATCCGCTGTCTAAGCATGTGGAGACTTCCATGCAGGATCTTGCTCTATTGGAGTATTGCACATGAATAAAAGTGTATCCGTTTATGGTTTAGTCTAGAATCTTCCATGTATGAATTTTTACTACAGTACTGGTGAAAGACTTACGATGAACCATTTCTTACATCTCCTCTGCCTGCTTGCAAGTCATCCTAATTTAATCCCTTTGTCTAGGTGTATAAGGGCATGGTTAATATTACTTAATAGTATAGCCAACTGTTGACTATAAGAAAGTGCCATGTCATCTGTAGCCAACATGTATAACAATCGATACTCAAAAACTAATTCTTAAAGATCATTTCTTGCAAAGCACAATAAGTGTTATTTCTTCACAAGTTTTGGATGCAGGTTGAACAATTGAACGCTTTTGTTTGCAAAAGATACCTTTTTATCTATTTCACCCGGATGTTTGTGAGCTCTAGAGATGAAATAATATCCGAAGAAACCTACCGATACCCGTTACACATGAGATGACCCCCACATCCTTTGTTAAAATAAACAACTCCCCGATCAATGCATTTCACTCTTTGGTGCAACGCACGGGCACCTTACTACTATAGATTAGTACGACCAAAAATTGAACTAACATTATATATAGTACGATAAATGCTGATGCATGTCACCTAAAATTATATCATTCAAAACTATGTTCAAATACGAATCCAATGATATAGTTTTTGTTGACATGCACTAACATTTTGTCAGTTAAATCTTCAGTCAAATTCAATGGGGGACTAATAAACCATGACTGATGTAGTACAAGTGTAGAGGGCGGCGCTGCACGGGAGTCTCACCTCTCACCCCACTCGTGGCGCGGCAGTAAAGTCGTCATATCACAAAACCCAACCACTCCCAGTAATAAGTGGCCTGGTAAAATAAACGGACAAGCAACCATCACATCCCTCCGTCTTTTTTGCATTTCATCTCTCTGCATTTACTTTCTCCGGTTCATCTCGCACACTCGATCCCTAGCTACTACTCCTAGGGCCAATTATTTTGGCGGCTTCCCCACCTTTTCCCGCAAGACTAGTCACAGTGGAGAGTAACAATAAGGCGCCTCACTCATTTATTTGGGCTTCTAAACTACTACTCCGTCCTGGTTTATTCCTCACCATTGTAATTTGTGCTAAATTTTGACCAAAGATTTAACTAGTTTATTCCTCACCATTGTAATCCCTCCGTCTAGGTGTGTAAGTCATCTTACGAAAACCAAATAATCCCAAAACACTTAGGCGCGGTGCATTAACTTCTACCTCATTTCTTGTTTCTTGACACATCAACCAATAAGAGATAAAGAGTGTGCATGCTTTTAATGACTTGAGATATCAAACACAACATGCAATGGTTAGTTCATTGCATGCAATACTATTAATTAGCAAATAAACATTAACGTTTCTCATTTTCTCCTCCTCCTTGGTCACGGTGCACAGCCTAAGATGACTTACTCACCTAGACGGATGGAGTAGTGCATGTGACATGCACTAACATTTCATTAGTTAAATTTATGATCAAAATTTGACACAGATTACAATGGGGACCAACAAACCAGGACGGAGGTAGTAGTTATGGGATTACTAATCTAGAAGCCTAAAATAACTGGCCCCTGGTACTCCTACTAGTAGTAGTACTCAAGTTGGAATTCCAATTGCATGTCACAACTTGTTAGGCAAAAAATTCGATACAGGGTGTAGGAAGCGGTTTGGGAATTTGCATGCCTTCCCAACCAGTGAGATACTCCGTACAAAGTATGACAAAGAAATAACCACAGAGAAGGAAGCTAAAAGTAAACAATAAAACAAGCATTTTTGCATTTGTTTTGCATTGAATCGTTTCACAAGCTTGACTAGTGCTGTTTTTCTACTTTTACAAAAAACCGCATCATAATGTTAAAATGTGCATTTGCACGTACTCCATCCGTCCGGGTTTATTAGGCCTAAAGACAACTTCTCTTAGACCAAGACACATAGTAATTTTCTCACATTAATTCTTCCATTCCACTCCCAATGCACTCTCTCACATGCATGCAGCCAATGAAAAAGCACACATGAAGTGTATTAACTTTTCAGCCATGGCACCAACAACAATAGCTTTCAATACAACCAATGAAATGGTTGCATGCATGCACCTTTCCAACGCGGGGCCTTCATGCTTGTGATGCTGAGAGGCCTAATAAACCCGGATGGAGGGAGTCAATAAGTAATAGTAGTACTCCCTCCGTCTAGCTGTATAAGTCTTCCCTCCTTCTTGGTCAGGGTGCACAACCAAAGATGACTTATTGACCTGGATGGAGGGAGTAGCACAGTCTGCAAGCATATATCAAGAGAGACGTGTAGTGCGATAGTATATAGTAAAGTTTGTGCTATATGCACGTACTTGCAAAATGCGTACGAATACACAAGGTTTCCAAACTTTCCCTTTTACATAATTAATTAAGGACGCTAAAAATTCCTGAACGTTCAGGATTTATCATTTGCGTCCCAAAACTAATGAGATCGCCTTACGAAACAAAAATTATACTCATCCTAAAAGCCACGACGCTCGCAAGAGCACTTGCGGCACGCCACGAGTGCCCTGGTGCGCGGCTGTTTCCCAGCGCACCGACACAACGCCTCTTCCCCGGCCTCGCAACTCGCGAGGTGCTAATTGGCGGCTTGCCGGCGGGCGAGCGCGGTCTCACCGGTGTGGTGATCCGGCGCCAACAGGTACTCCTCCTCGCTGGAAGCGTGCACCCGGTCCACGTACCGCCAAGCGTAGATGAGGCGCTTGGGCCCGACTGCACTTAGGGCATCGGCACGAGCGTCCTCCGCTACCCTCATGGCCATCGCACGAGCCTTCTGCAAAGAGCCAATTGCCTGACTCTCTCGGACGCGACATAGGCCTCCCAGGCAGCTTATTCCACGGTGCGCTTCTCTTCCTCGGCCTTCTTCTCCGCCTCTATTTTGGCGCGCTCTGCTGGAGGCAAAGACTCCCACAATGCGACATCCATTTCTTTCCAAAGCTCCTCAAGGCTGGGTGGCTTGGTGGGCGGCGCGGCGTTCTCCTCGTAGCGGGGAGCCGACGCGTCCTCCGGCGTGCGTGCTGGCGAGATTGGGAACGCCGAAGCGTCCACCTCGACGCGTCGCGGCGAGGAGCGGAACGCCGACGCGTCCTCCTCGACTAGTGGCGGCGAGGAGCGGAACGCCGACACGTCCTCCTTGACTAGTGGCGGCGAGGAACGGAACGGCAACGCGTCACGTAGTGGCGAGGAGCGGAACACCGACGCGTCCTCCTCGACTAGTGGCAGCGAGGAATGGAACGGCGACACGTGACCGTCCGCGCGGTGCAGCAAGGGGCTCCTAGGGCTTGGGAGGGGCGATGCCATGGTGGTCGATGTGAGAGGGGGGGAGATAGCGATGAACGTGAACGTGAGGGGGAGGAGATAGCGATGTCATGGGAGGCGCAGTATTTATAGCGAGCAATGGCACACCTAAGTAAGATATGGACTGAGCTTCACTGACTTAACTGCAGGTCCAGTTGCATCACTGACATGTGGGCCAGACCCCTGTTGGGCCCGTATGTTAGTGACCCAATGCACCTGCAGTTAAGTAACAGCTATGTGGGCATATTTGTTGGAGTAAATTACGGGGGAGCGAAGGGGTGGAAATATTGCTGGTCACAATGGATTGGACGAGCGTGGGGGGAGGAGAGTCATGCATGCAGATTAAATTAACACCGCTAAAAAACGATATTTTAAACATGGCTACTCGATCTGTGGCAACTGGCGAGCCACCGCGCTCCAAGTCGTTCACCTGTGGTCTCGACCATCAACTCCTACGGATCAAATTATCACGCAAGCTGACTATTCATACAAAGGTGCTCACTACGTACCCGGTACCCGCGAATGCAGCAATCGTGCACCTAGGGTTTTAGGGTTTATTTGTTAACGTTGCCTTTATGTAACATTCAGGTGTGCGAGATAGTGAGAGGCCGACTGCGTGCACGCGCCTCTTCTCTTCGTATATGTACTCCACCGTTTGTCTGGTGTCCAAAAAATTATAATAACTACTAGCAATGTGCCAATGCGTTGCCACACGATCAAAGTAGATTAATACATATTCACCGATTTGATAGAAAAAAAAGTCTAGTTTTGAAATACGTATATCACTAAAAATATGTTATGTTTCACTCAAAATATATTCCTTTGGTGGTTTTGATGAGATAAGGGAGGAATGTTGTTGGTTTCAAGATTCGAGAAGTGGTATATGTCTAATTTCTACTCTTACTAGCAAGATGCCCGTGCGTTGCACGGAACATCAAGATCTTGTGGGAGAAAAGGATGAACGAGGGAAGGCCTTATCTGCAAATGTGGTGAAGAGTGCGAGTAAATTGCCATATTTTCCTTCCTATCCGTCAGATAAAAATCGGACGACCTACATTGCAGGATGGCAGGCCCACCATCATCACCAACTCTATTTTTTATCCCTACTCTTATAAAAAGCATTGTCGGTGATGATCGTGTGCCTGCCATCCTGCAATATAGGTCGTCCGATCTATATCTGACGGATAGGAAGGAAACTATGGCAATTTTGCAAAAATATACCCACACCCCTCTCCACATTTGCAAATAAGGCCTTCCCTCGTTCATCCTTTTCTCCCACAAGATAAAATACTCATACAAATGCATCTTGATGTTCCGTGCAACGCATGGGCATCTTGCTAGTTGTTGCAAAAAGCCCATGTGTGTGTGAGAGAGAGGGAGAGTGGAGGAGGACGGAGTGCATGTGTGACAAAGACACAAGGAGTGTGTGTGCGATAGGTATCAGCTTAAAATGAGGCGATAGTGTGTGTGTGCATGATCGAGAGGGCGTGTCTCAAGAAGGGAAGAAAAATCTACATAGATACAAGGAGCGGGAGAGAGACCTGTATGCGATGGTGGAAGCACGAGTGTGCGGGTGTATAAACCTATCTAGAGGCTAGCTAGACGATAAATGTTTGTGAGAGAAATACGAGTCGGGGTGCGAAAGCGAGAGTTTTGTGTGTGTGAGAGAGAGATGGTAGTCGGGAAGGGGAGTGGAAGCAGGAGTTGTATGTGTGTGTGTCTGTGTGAGAGAGAGAGAGGAGACAGTAGTCGGGGTTGTCTGATCGGTAAACAAATGAATAATGTTTGTCTGGGATGGAGACGAAAAGGAGACCGCAACAAATGTTGTGTCTACAGGAGAGAGAGAGAGTAATTTTGGTGGTATGAGTCATATGTAGAGACATATAGGGTGTGTGAGAGAATCCCATAGAGAGAAAGACAAAGTGAAAGACGAGTGGAGACTGTGTGTGTGGCGGTGAAAAAGAAAGCTTAGGTACCGAGTGATACCAGAGAACAGTAGAGATGTGAGAGATAATGAAAACCGTGTAATGTATAATGATAGGGAGAGTGTGACACTTCTCAAGGGAGACGTTAAGAGACCATGTTTGCGAGGATAGGAGAAACATGAAGTGAGCGTGCGGGTGAGCTGGAGAAAAGAGAGTGATAGCTACCTGAAGGAGCATGCATGCGAGAGAGATGGGCGTGAAAGGAGTGAACAAAAAAGGGATTCAAATATTTGAATTCGAGATGATGATACATGTAATCCATACTCGAACCAAAATTGATCTATCAAACATGCATACTCATATGAATTCATGCACATCTATGTTATTTAATATGTAGATATTACTGATCCATACATTTTAGTAGAACATAATTTGGTTAAAAAATTTCGAATTCAACCTTAAGATTTCGAGATCGTTGTATTTGTAAATCATATTATACATATAAAGGATCAGAATTCTTTGTTGTGCTTTTGAAAGTATATATAAAAAATGATGTATATAGAATGTAATTCCAATTGAAAATGGATCCCGCCCGAAAAAATAGAATACAAACGGGATTCGAATTGAGTTTGCACGGTAAACATGCACTCTGCAAAATTTGAGCGAAGCGGGGAAAGTCACAGTAACCGTCCGAAACCAAAATCTGCGAGATGGAAATCACTACTGCCTATCCCTGCCACGCAAAGCCTATCTGCTGTATTTATATAGGTTTCAATAGGGGTAGGTTTGTAATTTCACCCAAACGTGACGTAACCGCCTCTCACCCGGATTCATACACGGTGGGCGCCAAAACACAGTGTGTCCTCGGCCGAAATTGACTCCCTCCCCGATTCATATTCATACACGATGGGCGCCAAAAACAAACTCTCGTCGGCAAATATTCGGTGTATGCGAGATTACCGCCCTATCCCCAACCGACTAATGTTGCTGTGATGTAGTATAAATTTGAAACGAGGGCTAAGTTTGTAAATTTCCTCGCATTTGAGACAAGCGCGCCCTGAATACATGGTTCCCCCCTTCCGCTCTACCTCCCTTTTCCCCATTCGTACTCCGTGGGCGCCAAAACACCCTCTCCACCCCACCCTCCTCTGTTCGCCGCCGTCCGTCACCCCATCCACCGCCGTCCTCCTCCACCATGTCGGAGATGATACCCCGACGCCGCCGTCCATTACAAGAGATCGACCTCTCTCATCCACGGCTTCGGACCAGGATCCTTGCATCCCATCCTCTCGCTTCATCCCCGCCGTCGTCCACCTTGCCGGCGCCGCTCCTATGACCGTCTCGTCCACTGCGCCCTGCCGCCACCATCTACCCTCCTAGATCTGCTTCCACGCCGCCGACAGCCATCGCTACCGCAGCACCATCAAATTCTTAGCAAATGCATACACGGTGCCGCACCAGAGGCGGTACTCTTTCGTATCTGCTCAACTTATTTATCGCAGCAAGAAAATAGATCGCCACTGCTTTACTATGACTTCTTGTCTTGGTTGCGAAGTTGCCTTTGTCCGGTTTGCACCTTCAGATCTGCCATGGCACGCTTGACACTATACTCCCAATGCTTATGGTTTTCGCCTTTTATATTCCACACTAGTTAAATCACAGTAGACTAAATTTCAAAATTGGGCAGTCGATTTTTCAGAGCTCGCCGGAGTTCGCCAGTGCGATCGAAGGGGCTCGGGTGGTTGTGGGGCCTCGCCAAACGAAGAAAACTCAATGTGGGTGGGGGTTGGGGCGGGGGTGGGGGTCGCGGAGGAACACAGGCGGTGGGGGCCGGTGGTCCGGCCAGCAGCCCGTGCGGTGTTCTGTATGGGAAGAATCAGAGACGAGGAAGAAGAAGGGTTAGGAGACGTAGGATCTTCATCCAACCGCCTGAAATGGTCGAGAGACAGCTGGGAGTTGCATTCTTAATGCGCTCTGGTTCATCATGTGTGGGCACTGCGCAACCAACATTTTATTATCCAAATTCTGCTTGCTCTTCTTTACCATGTTCCTCTTCTATTCTTCTTTAATATGTACTGTCTCCGTTCCTAAATACAAGTCTTTGTATAGATTCCACCATGGACTACATATGGAGCAAAATGAGTGAATCTACACTCTAAAATGTATCTGGATACATCTATATGTGATCCATAGTGGAAATCTCTACCAAGACTTATATTTTGGAACCAAGGGAGTATGATAGTAGTACGGTATGTTCCTTGTACTGAAGATGAGCAGGGACATTTGCAGTGTAGAGGTATATACGGTCGGTTGTGATGGACACTTTGAGCCTCTTTGATTCGTAGGATCTTGTAAACATAGGAATAGGATTTGTAGTGGCCTGGCCACTTGAATCCTATAAGAATAGCAAGGAAATGCGGGGAGCTGTGTCGCCTTTGAGAGTTGCACTGATATTAACAGTACCGCACCTTCACTTGAAGAGAGCTGGTATCCAAAGCCTTTCTAGCCGTACCGGCAATACTAGCACATATATTCCAGAAAGTTCCACTTTGCTGATTTTACTCTGATGCTTACGGTTTTCCCGTTTTATCTACACTATGATCTGTGTAGCTGCTTTGTGTCGCACTAGCAGCAGTCCACTCTTGAAGCTAAACACTGCAATGACTTACATAATTGGCACCAAGGCATTGAGTGCCATTCTGGATGCAATGAAACTCATACGCTCCCCACCTGTTGATTCTTGTTCAGAATATGATCCTAATGACTATTCTAACCTCGAGGAGTCAAAGGCAGATGGCCTGTCCTATTCACCCATCAAGGTGTCTGTTCTAATTTGGTAATGTTTTATTGATTGCGGGTATCTTGCATATGTTGTCCTGCATTTCTTCTACTTTGTTGCACCGCCATCTGCTTAGTTTACTCATCATATACGTCGAGATGCCATGCCCATCCATTATCAATACATATTCCATCTGTCATCAGACCATGTTTTTCCACTCAAATGTTGTTCTTGTGCATCAGACATCAAAAAGGAAGAGGGTGATTGCCGAACCTGAAGGAGCACCAGCAAAGTCCTTAAAAAACGTTGTGGTGCCGGAGAAATCAGACAGCACCCCACTTATATTGGCTGTACAACCAGTGACACAAAACGTAGGACTGACTCCAGCAGACTGTACCCATACTTCACTGGCCACACCACTAGCCCCACCACACGGGACCTGCACTCCAACAAAAGGTATACCGATTTCATTTGCCATAGCACCAACTGTACCACAGAAAAATCCCACTCTAGCAAAAAGTACAGCAAGTCCACCGGCCGAAGACCTATCCCAACTGCAGAGACAACCAATTCCTGTAGATTGGAACCCCATTCCATTTATTCCCAGTTTAAAAGACAATGCTTTCAATGTTGTTAGGGACTATGTGCATATATTCCCATCATGGGAAGATTATTGTGAAGACAAACACCATTTTCACATCTTCCTGTCCAACTTACGTGTAAGTGATATTATTCATGGTTATTATTTTCCTGTTTTCTGCTGATTGAACACATCAATGATTTACATTACATTGTTGTAACTAGGCGAGGGTCAATCTGGATAGTCATGATGAGCAAAGCTTGCTTGTGCTTTTCAAGGAAGCATTGCAGCAGTATCGGTGTTACCTGAGGAAATCACACTTTGATGGCAAGTCTATAAACGAATTTCCGGTGAAGTCTCCTGTGCTAAATTTAGAAGACATTGAATGGAAAAACCTTGTTATGCACTGGTCTCGTTCCCAGGATGAGGTACTGTCTATGAAATCACATGACAATTTGAACTTCTACTTTTCCGCATGTGCCTTACAGATCTTTTTTGCAGGAATTTGCTCGAAGAAGAATTCCGGTTTGACAAGAACGACAGGATATCGCAAATATGTTGGCCGCTGCTTTGCTCTTGTTATTACCCGTTGTCCTGTATCACTGTACTTGCATACATACGTGGTTCATTATGTGACAACAATATGCATGATAGCTTGCTTATCAATTGTTCGCTCCAAATTATCTGATCTGTATGAATGGTTACATTAGTGTAGAATATATCCAATGCCAATGTTTTTTAGCTCTGCATTGTTCTTGTAAGTACATGCTGTCCTTTATCAATGTACTTATAATGACAGGTAGTTGTTCATGTACCATCACTCTGCAGCTTATTTTCCTTTGCCCTCCATTTTCTCCACATCAGATCTATATTTACTCTTACCATAATGTTGGTGCTGAAGAAGTTTAGTTGTGCATTGCTCTTGGCTGTACCTTTTGCCTGTATCGCTGCACTTACATTTATAGCAACTTGGTTATGTAGCATCACTCTTCTACTTATCTTAAATATTCTCCATTTTTTTCGTATATTATCACATCTATATTTACTCTTAACAAAATGTAGAATAAAGGCAATGCCTTTGAAGAAGATTCTGTGGTAAAGTCCTTGAATTGCCCCCCCCCATCAGCATGGACAAGGCCTTTATAGAGCATGTCTTCACCAATAATGTAAGTTTGTCCATCTCAAGCCTTCAAAATTTGTTGTATATATTTGGTTAGGCATGACTGCAATAGCTGTTTATTTTTGGTGTTTGCATCAAATTGCTTGTTTAAAGTTTATTATGTAGTTCATAAACAAAAGTTTGTCCTTTCTCAATTTAAGTTTTCAGTTGTACAACCAAGTTCCTTCTTCATACCATGTAAATTAAACTATACAGAGCAAGTGATCTTCTTTTGCACTACATGTATGCTTCTGTTCTTCATCCGTAATCCAGTGGTGTGGTGAACCTACCCACTACAGCACAATGTCATATTCTGCAATGTCTTAACTATGAACAATGTCATATCATTCTACTATTATTTAAACCGTCTCTTTATTTGCCAATCTGAAATGGTATAAATTCACAGCACACTAACCATAGATACTTATGAGTTCTTGATCTATAATCCAGTGGTGTCGTGAAGCTGCCAACTCCTTCACAATGTCATTTCCTGCCATGTCTTGACCTGAACAATACCATATTGTGTTAATGCAATTTTAAACTGTGTCACTTTATTCGTCAGTAAGAAATGTGATGAATTGTCAGCACTGATACTTTTATGTGCAAAACCTATCATCTGTATGCTTGTTTATCTTTCAGAGTGAGGAAGATATAAGTGTTGAACAAGCGCAGTCTCATCATCTTGCTCAGCTGCTTGCGCTGCAGCTCCCCAGCAGGGCTAACCTTTCTTGAACTCTATTGAAGTGTTGTCGGTTTTGTATATTATTTTGTCGGTGTGTTTATTTGCACTGGTGGCGATCTTTGAAGCCCAGTATGTAATCTGATGTCTGCTTGTGCTTTATTATCATAGCGGCGAACTTTGATGCCCAGTGGATGTAATATGCCGTAATTTCTTTATTGTATAGTCTAGGTTTTTTCTTATTCACGATGCTGCAGTTATTTTACTGTATATATATCCTGTATTCACAGTAAACCGGCCAAACCGTAAAATTACGGTACATAATCAGGTCGTCATGCAATCACGATGTAGGTTGGGCCTGAAACATGCCGAACAGCTCACGGGCCGGCAGCAGCCCGAAATGAACCCCGGCCCATGATTGTGCGAATCAAATCACGGTCTTTTAACAGGCCAAAATTGTCTCGGTCCTTGTTTGGCCCAATCAGATATCGGCTGCGAGCAAGCCGGATGCAAACCGGGTCGTAGTTAGGCTCAACTATATGACGGGCTTTTAACAGGCCGAAATTAATATAGGGCCGAAATGTTAAACGGGCCTTAACAAGACAAAACTAATATTAGGCCGAATTACTAAGTGGGCCTTTAGCAAGTGGGCCAAAAGCATAGTATCCAGTTGACGGGCCGAATCTGCTATGGGCCATAATTGAGCCCAAAGCCTCTTAAAGGGCCGGACCTGATCTGGGCCGTAATTTGGCCCAAAACATGGTAGGCTTTTAACGGGCCGGATCTCGTATGGGCCACTATTAGGCCCGGAGCGTGGCAGGCCATTAGTGGACCGGATCAAATATGGGCCGGCATTTGGCCCAAAACATGGAAACCAGTTACTGGGCCGGCCTACTAGGGTCCTAAAAATCTTATGGGCCTACAGCTGGGTTGGCCCATTAATGTCGGCAAAATCTCATGGGCCTTTAGCTAGGCCGGCCCATTATGATCTGCAAGAATCTTGTGGGCCTTTACCTAGGCCGGCCCATTATGGCACACAAAAATCTTGTGGGCCTTTACCTGGGCCGGCCCATTATGGCCCGCAAAATCTTGTGGGCCTTTAGCTGGGCCAGCCCATTATGGTCCGCAAAATCTCGTGGGCCTTTAGCTGGGCTGGCCCATTATGGTCCGCAAAATCTTGTGGGCCTTCAGTTGGGCCAACCCATTTAAACTTGATGGGCCGGTCCACGTGTCAACATATCATAGGCGCGTCTCGCCCATTGGATGAGTCACACATGTGCCAACGCGGACCTGACACATGTCTCCTCCAGCCAATGATGATATTACACGTGGAAAATCCCCATTGGTCGGGGCTGTTAACGGGTTATCGGATTCAAAACCCGACCTGATAGCTTAACGGTGTTCCGTTATAGTGGATGCCACGTGTGAGTCACCCTTGACGAAAGCACTTCTATGACGCGCGATTTATTATCATGGAAGTGGACACTTCCGTGATGATAATTTTGGTAATGTTATGTAACACTTCTACGACAGCACATGTATGACTATCTTGATTCTGTCATAAAATCATCATGGATGTACATGCATGACACAAAACGCGACCTACTGTGACAAACACGTATCATCACGGAAGTGTATTTTTTTGTAGTGGGACCGGTTTTACGCTGAGAGCCAAGGCGACTTAAAGCGTCCACCGCTTCATTATTTCGCCGGTCTATATGGTCCACTTGATAACCCTTGAAATGACTAGCCACTATGTCCACCTCTCGTCGATACGCAGCCATGAGTGGGTCCTTAGAATCCCAAGTGCCAGACACCTGTTGAGCCACCAGGTCCGAGTCACCGAAGCACTTAACCCGGCTTAAGTTCATCTCCTTAGCCATCCGAAGACTTTGGAGCTCGTACTCAGCTGCATTGTTAGTACAAGGGAACATTAAGCGAAGAACATAACAAAACTTGTCACCTAGTGGGGAAGTTAATATAACTCCAGCCCCCAAGCCCTCCAATTGCCTAGACCCATCAAAGTGAATAGTCCAATATGTGTTATTTGGCTTTTCCTCTGGTGCCTGCAACTCTGTCCAATCATTGATGAAGTCCACAAGTGCTTGAGATTTGATTATTGTGCGAGGTGTATACTTGAGCCCGTGAGGTCCAAGCTCGATAGCCCACTTGGCAATCCGGCCAGTTGCTTCTCTATTTTGAATGATATCTCCCAAAGTGGCTGAACTGACCACTGTGATAGGATGACCCTGAAAGTAATGTTTGAGTTTCCGGCTTGCCATAAACACCCCATACACCAGCTTCTGCCAATGTGGATACCTCTGCTTTGGTTCGATAAGCACCTCACTGATAATAAACCGGCCGTTGAACCGGATATGCCTTTCCAGCCTCCTTGCGCTCCACAACAATAGCCATGCTAACAGCCCTGGCATTAGCAGCCACATACAGCAGTAAGGGCTCTTTATCGACCGGAGCTGCAAGCACAGGCGGTTTAGCTAACTGCCTCTTCAGACCCTCAAACGCTTTATCAACCGCATCGCTCCAGACAAAGTCATCTGTTTTCTTTAACATCTGGTATAAAGGGATTGCTTTCCCCCCGAGACGACTGATAAACTGGCTCAAAGCCGCAATCCGACCGGCTAAACGCTAAACGTCATTGATACACGCCAGTTTAGCCAAAGACGTGATTGCTGAAATTTTTTCCGGATTAGCCTCAATGCCCGTGTTTGATACCAGAAAGCACAAGAGTTTGCCTGCCGGGACACCAAAGACACATTTTTCCGGATTGAGCATCATCTTGTAAACCCGGAGGTTGTCAAAGGTTTCTCTCAAGTCATCTATCAATGTTTCCTCTTTCCTGGACTTTATCACAATATCATCCACATATGCATGACCATTGCACCCAATCTGCTTATGAAGACAATTCTGAACACAGTGTTGATAAGTCGCCTGGGCACTCTTGAGCCCAAGGGGCATGGAGACATAGCAGAAGGCTCCAAAGAGAGTTATAAAAGTTGTCTTCTCCCGGTCCATAACTGCCATTTGATCTGATGATAACCAGAATAAGCATCCAAAAAACACAAGCGGTCACAACCTGCCGTAGCATCAATAATCTGATCAATACGAGGGAGGGCAAAGGGATCTGCTGGGCAAGCCTTGTTCAAGTATGTGTAGTCCACACACATACGCCAAGTGCCGTTTTTCTTGAGAACCAGCATTGGATTAGCCAACCACTCCGGGTGAAATACCTCCATGATAAACCCTGCGGCCAACAACCGAGCTACCTCTTCACCAATAGCCTTGCACCTTTCTTCGTTGAAGCGGCGGAGAAACTGTCTGACCGGTTTAAACTAAGGATCTGTATTAAGTGTGTGCTCAGCGAGTTCCCTCGGTACACCTGGCATGTCAGAAGGCTTCCATGCAAAGATGTCCCGGTTCTCACAGATGAACTTGATGAGCGCGCTTTCCTATTTGGGATCCAGGTTAGCGCTGATGCTGAACTGCTTGGATGAATCGCCAGGAACAAAATCAACCATCTTAGTGTCTGTGGCTGATGGTGTCCTGGACTAGGGGGTACCCACCACGTCGTCTCCCGATGTATTAGATTGGGCCAAGGCCCCCCATGGCCGTATACTCATGGGCCAGTTCGGACAGCTGCCGCATACAAGGAAGATTCCACAAAGACTTGGTGATCAAGATAAGGACTTCTCCCCACCGGCGTATTCGTCTAGGACTCTTGTTAACCTAGGCCTCTGGTGGATTATATAAACCAGGGCCAGGCTAGTCGATAGCATACACAACATAGACAACATACAATCATACCATAGGCTAGCTTTTAGGGTTTCACCTCTCCGATCTCGTGGTAGATCTACTCTTGTACTACCCATATCATCAATATTAATCAAGCAGGACGTAGGGTTTTACCTCCATCGAGAGGGCCCGAACTTGGGTAAAACTTCGTGTCCCTTGCCTCCTGTTACCATCCGGCCTAGACCCACAGTTCGGGACCCCCTACCCGAGATCCGCCGGTTTTGACACTGACATTGGTGCTTTCATTGAGAGTTCCGCTGTGTGATCGACAAAAGGATCGATGGCTCGCTTGCAGATCAACTGCGACTTCGGCATCTTCGTCACCAGTTCGACTGGTCACCTTGGTTCAACCAAGAATTGCGCCCCGTGTTCGGATCACCATGTTCGGACGAGGGCCTTCATCAAACATCAACTCCGATCTCTATCAAGATCACGGAGAAATCATCTATGGAGCTCGAGGGCTCAACGTCAACATTGCCATCAAGCGACCGTGCTGTTTTTTTGGACAGCGAACTCGTATCTGCCGCCACCACCTCCTCGAGTATCGCTTTGACGATCGCTTTGGTGGAATTGTGCGGAATTGAGTCTACAACAACCCTGGAAAATTTCGTTGAGTTCCGATGGAGGAATCTCCGACAATCTACGATATACCGGAGCCTTGTCAAATTTGGACGGGAATCTGGACGAGTTTAGGGCGTGGTCTCCAGAGCCTAGCTCGGAGGTCCTTTGGAAGATCCAACCGTTCATCTACTGTGGAATTCCCATATCCACCATCCCTCCAAATTTCAGCTCGATCTGACCGTCCAAACTCCGGGAACCTTCTGATTAGGGCATCACTTTTCGGATCTGTTTTCTGCACGAAAACGAATCCGACCCGAGTTCATCTTTTTTACGAACGGGATTTCGGACATTGTTTTTGAAGGAAGTTTTGTATGGCGTGTTGTGTTTTGTTCTCGAACACATCCTACTAACTTTAAAATCTTTTGAACATAATCTTCAACATCATGCTGGTGTCAAACCAGTTCGGCAATATTGCTGCACGGCTGCCGACCAGCGCTAGACGCGTCGTCACTTTGTTGAGCCAATCTCAACTTCTTCGGATCATCATCTCGGCAAGTCGAACAAGAGTCCGGCGTCGCAAAGGATAAATCATCACCAACATCTCCGCCCCACGGATTACACGGAGCGGGCATACCGGCATCGCCGCACTATTGCTTCTTCAAGCTGGTGTCCATCACGCCGACCTACTTCGACTCATCGGCTGACGTCGAGGCTTCGACATCTCGGCTAGACCGGGGGCTTCGCCATCTCTTCATCAACCTATTCCGGACACTTCGGCGTCACTAGCCGACCAGCTCCGTCACATTAGCTGGGCCGAGGGCTTTGCCTCGGCGAGTCAACCTTTAACAGCATTGCCATGCCGTCGTTTTATCGCCCATCAGGCAATGGGTGCGCGGAGCGAGTCCCAATTTTGGGAATCACCTTCCTTCGGATTGCTACAACTAATAAAGCAGGTCTATCAAATGGTGACCGCATTAACGATGGTCGCGTGGTGGTTCGATCAGTTTCCATACATAGTCCAGCGAACGCCGCATCCGGAGCTCGGACCGACCTGTGAATTCAGGCTTTGCCACGCCTTTACTACATCACGCCGACGCCCTGCATCGACATTGACTTCGGTGCCAGGCCATATTTCTTCTATTCCTCACTTTGCATAAATTATTTATTATGCAACATTTTTTTAATTATCATTATTACTATTATCTCCGGTTTGCACTATTTTTTGTGCACAGGAAAATGATCCGGGGACTTCGGTGTCACTCTGCCGGTCTGCATTGACCGTGCTATGTCACCACTTCAGTGTGTCGAGCTCTCCGCTCCGCCACCTCGGGACCAGCTTGGGGGATGGAACCTTGCCCCGCATCAAGCTCGGACCGCGTCATCAATACCGAACACATTAACCAGCTAAGTCGCTTTCATGCTCAAAGCTTTAATTTCTAACTTGTGTTCGGTTCGACCAAGCATTATACTTTTTTGGAAAAAAGTTGCTTGTAAAAAATTTCCTTGTCAAACTTTGTTTGTGACGCATAAATTCAAATACCCAATTCATTTGGGGGCTTCCTTCATGGAGCTTTTCCACTTGCATATGATTATACTTGTACGGCTTCGTTCCTTGTTCGTGTATTACGCCACAATATGCACCATATTGATTTAAGCGATTTGCAAGCTGGTTTGCCTCGCTCCTGTGTTTATCCCTACATTCCCGATTGTTCGGCTAGGGAGTAAAGGGAGCACCTCTGCGATTGTCACGATCGGGTCGCCCGAGCCGGACCTCAGACTGGGTGAAGCCGAAAGCTAGCGCTATTATAGTTTTCAATGATGGTCGGCACACAACGGAACTCATGAGTACAAAAAATCTATTGCACAAGTCTCATAATAACAATGAGCACCGAAGAAAGGTATCGGTGGGGGTACTATTTTCTTCGAAGATGCTTCTTACACTTCATGGTAATATAGCATAAGTTCCCTGAGTGCGCTTTGTCTGTTACAGCCTTATGGCCTGATTGCCTGGTTATTGGAAACACCGTCGATATTCTCGACCGATGGAGTACATAACACTTTTCGGTCCTTGACCAAAGAGGGGGAAGCTGATGGTCGGTTAAGACGCGTTTAAAGTTCGGTTGAACATAGATATGATATAAGTACTTCGGTACATGCAATCATTCTCCTACCCAAGTCACATGGGGGCTCTTAAGTTTATTTGAGCCATTTTATAATAAGTGTTCTTCTTCTTAGTCGTTGCAAAGTTTTATTATTATTATTTATCACTCCTTTTTTCAACACGAGTGTGCGGTCACTAGCCTGGGAGCCTAATTTCTCTCTCAAAGCCGCTAGAGTTTAGTTTGCTAAACTGGCCTGATGAGAAGTACTCCGCCCTCGGGGTAGGAGGTTGAAGCCGTAGGCTGACCCGCTCGAAGTCTTGAGATAGGATGTATCATGTTAAAGCACGACAGAAGCACTTCTTTTTTCTAAGACCAACTTTCGGATTGGCACCGAACACTTGATATTGTTCGGACGTCATGTTTTTACTGACGTTTCTTGGTTTTCCAAGCTTTTTGGCACTTTTAAACTATTTGTGATTTTCCAGCATTAGTCTCGCAGTGCAACGCCGGACACCTTTAGGGATTTGGCAAAAACATTCTCAGATATTGTTATATATGCATCGGTTTCGAATTGTGTCTTCGGTCAATAGTTGGGTTGCCCGGCTCCTGCACTTGTTTCCTATGTTCCGTTTTGTTCGGCTAGGCATGCAAAGGGAGAACCACTGCGATTGTGCTTCCAGCTCACATGGTTAAGCACCTCAGTGGAGAAAGCCGAAAACTGACTTTCACAATAAGCGTAAACTGGTCAGCGATCCGATGACTATGTTAAATGATGGGCCGTTCATAACATTGGCCGAAGTGTTTATGGCTTGACCCCGACTGTCGCCGAACACTACCAGGGGCTATTAACTGGCCTCCCAAACGAAATCCTCAATATTTTGCTCTTACATTAGAGCTGAGGTTTAATGATCATGCTTAGCATGAAAACCCAAAGAAAGGAACTGATAGCAGGACTATTTTCTTTGGAAGACATTTCTTCTGTTAAACAGTAATATAACTCTCTGCGTACCTATGTTTATAAAACCGTATGGCCAGATTGCCTTGTTTGTTGTAAATCTTTGCCCTCATAAAGGCTTTATAAAGTAGGACAAACAATCCTTGGCTACTGGCCGAGGAGGTGGAAGCCGATGGTCGGTCAACAAAGTTTTGTACAATGCGGATCCGAGCATTAATGACGTAAAGTACTTGGATACATAGAGTCATTACACATAATTTGTGATTTTACTATGGATATTGATCCTTAATTCGGCCACCCGTGCCCGCATTAAGGCTCGGGGGCTACTGGGCCTCGGGCTTATTATTTATAAATATTAAAGGGGCACATTGATCCCCTGATCTGGCATTACCACCCGACCAGTGTCTCGGGGGCTACTGCATTGCTTGTCCAATGCAGAAAATTTTATGTGCAATATAGTTTCTGAAGAGATTTTGATCCTCAGGTTGGTCGGCCGCATCCAACCTGAGTCTCAAGGACTGAGCACGCCGCTTTTAGTGTCCCGAAGTATTCTGCCAAGCTTGGACTTGATCCTCAGGCCGATTTTGCAAATCAACCTGAGTCTCAGCGGCTACTAGGATCAGCGGTCTTACATCATCCTTCAGGTGAACCTCGGGTTTTAGACCGATACACACCTTGAGGGCTACTGGCTATATATCTCGGCAGAGAATAAATTGCACCAATAAAAAATATTCACAAAAATCGGCCCACATTCGGGGTGGTGCACCACCTCGGAAGCAGCCCGGCATAAAGCTCGGGCGCTAGTGGCTGGCTCCATAGAGGGCATTTCCGGCATTAAGCTCGGATAAACTCCTTCAAACTTCTTTGAACCAAGGTGATTTACGACACCTCAGATATAGTCCGGCGTTGGAGCTCGGATACAGTCCGGCATTGGAGCTCGGATATACAGTCCGGCGTTGGAGCTCGGATACATAGTCCGGCGTTGGAGCTCGGATACATTCCGGCGTTGGAGCTCAGAAGCGGTCCGGCATTGGTGCTCGGCCGCAAAAGATACCTCGAATGCAGTCCGGCGTTAGAGCTCAGACGCAAGAGGACACTGCCTCCCGGGAACAACTTCAAACCCGAGGTGTGGCATAAAAATAACAAGGCATTGATAAAGGCCGGAAACTTAAAGGGGCTCCTCGGATACCCGACGTGTAAACTCGCTGAATGCATTTCGGCGATCCTCAAGACCGAAGATAAAGAAGATTTGTTGAATCAGTTTTCAAGACTAACGACCGAAGATGAAGAACAGTTCGGAAGAATCGAGGAGCGTCCCTAACTTGAAGACCGGTTCAGGGGGCTACTAACGGTGTCCTGGACTAGGGGGTACCCACCACATCGTCTCCCGATCTATTAGATTGGGCCGAGGCCCCCCATGGCCGTATACTCATGGGCCAGTTCGGACAGCTGCCGCATACAAGGAAGATTCCACAAAGACTTGGTGATCAAGACAAGGACTTCTCCCCATCGGCGTATTCGGCTAGGACTCTTGTTAACCTAGGCCTCTGGTGCATTATATAAACCAGGGCCAGGCTAGTCGATAGAATACACAACATAGACAACATACAATCATACCATAGGCTAGCTTCTGGGTTTAGCCTCTCCGATCTCGTGGTAGATCTACTCTTGTACTACCCATATCATCAATATTAATCAAGCAGGACGTAGGGTTTTACCTCCATCGAGAGGGCCCGAACCTGGGTAAAACTTCGTGTCCCTTGCCTCCTGTTACCATCCGGCCTAGACGCACAGTTCGGGACCCCCTACCCGAGATCCGCTGGTTTTGACACCGATAGTGGCTGATTTAAACTTCAACGTCAGATCGTGCTCCATAGTTGGCTTTTTCAAAGAAGTCATGTCTGTCGGATCAACCTTGTCTTTGTAGAACTTCAGCTCTTCCATGGCACAAACCGACTTAGCATAAGCCGCATCACCTTCTTCACATTCCAAAGCAATCTTCCTGCTCCCATGTACTGTGATGGTCCCCTTCTGACCTGGCATCTTAAGCTGCAGATAAACATAACACGGCCTCGCCATGAACTTGCCATAAGCCGGTCGCCCAAACAGGGCGTGATACGGACTCTTGATTTTCACGACCTCAAAAGTCAATGTTTCTGACCTTGAATCATGATCATCTCCAAAGGCCACCTCCAGGGCTATCTTGCCCACTGGATATGCAGATTTACCGGGCACCACACCATGAAAAACGGTGTTCGACGGTTTAAGATTCTTATCTGTCAACCCCATACGACAGAAGGTGTCATAGTAGAGAATATTGATACTGCATCCCCCATCCATGAGCACCTTCGTGAACTTATAGCCCCCAACTTGAGGTGCCACCACTAAAGCCAGATGACCCGGATTATCAACCCGGGGTGGGTGATCCTCTCTACTCCATAAAATGGGTTGCTCAGACCAGCGCAAATATTGAGGCACTGCCGGTTCAACAGAGTTCACGGTCCTCTTGTGAAGCTTCTGATCACGCTTACACAAGCTAGTGGTGAAGACATGATACTACCCACTATTCAACTACTTTGGATTGCTCTGATAACCCAACTGCTGATGATGATGATTCCCCTGATGGTTATAACCCCCCTGGTTGCCCTGGTTCCCTTGATTGCTATATCCGGTTTGATTGCCTTGAAATCCTGAACCGGAGCTACCGCCTCCATAACCCGGCCCATGAAAACCACCTCCTGAACCGCCGGGCGGGCCATTGTCATACTGAAACATATTGGAGTTCTTGAATTCTCGCATGATATGACAATCCTTCCAAAGATGCGAAGCTGGCCTCTCCTTTGATCCATGCTTTGTACAAGGTTGATTTAACAGGCGCTCCAGATTAGGGCATGAACCTCCGCCCTTCTGGGGTTGTTTACCCTTACGACGTTGACCGTTATCCTGAGCATTGGTGTTAGCCACAAAGTCCAAACTATTGTCTGCCTTGCACTTACCATTGTTCCCATGACCTGTCGGGTTATGCTGCTGTCCCTTGGTGTTGCCGTTCTTCTTCCCTTTCCTCGGTTTGTCCTCCTCTGACTCCGGGTCTTTGGTATTATCTGAATCAGCATATTTAACCAAAGCGGCCATAAGCATTGCCATATCATTGTAGTGACGTTTGAGCCTTCCTAACTTCTGTTTTAGCGGTAGAAACCGGCAATTGCCCTCCAACGTTAACACTGCTGTGTCTGCATTGATGCGATCCGATGAATGCAGAATAGCTGAGACCCGCTTCACCCAATGGGTTGTAGCCTCACCATCCTCTTGAACACAAGCGGCCAGGTCCACAATCGACATAGGCTGCTTACAAGTACCCTTAAAATTCTGGATGAACCGGTGTTTTAACTCGGCCCATGATCCGACAGAGTTAACTGGTAAGCTCTTTAACCAAGTACGAGTTGTCCCCTCGAACATCATGGTGAAATATTTAGTGCACACTGCTTCATCCACATCTAACATCTCCATTGCCATCTCATAACTTTCAACCCATGACTCTGGTTGCAAATCGGCGGTGTAATTGGGCACCTTACGAGGGCCTTTAAAATCCTTGGGCAGTCGCACATTACGTAAAGAGGGGGTGAGACACGGCACCCCTAAGGAACTGAAGACCACACTTGGCTCCACTGAAGCGGTAGGGCGAACCAGAGTAGGTTGACGAGCTGCATGCAAAGCTGCTAACTCGGCCTCTCGACGTGCACGACCATGATCCACCACATCCTGCGCATTAGCACCTCCACCTGCCGGGTTGTGCCCTCGTGGCGAGTTACGGTGACGTGCACTTCTTGATACAGCCGGTTCATCCTCAGCGTGCCCGCTGTAGCTCCGGCTTGGACGGGGGGTGGAATGAATCCTCTCGCGACTATGCGAATAAGCCTGCTGCTAGTTTACAGTTGTTTGAAGGAGCTCTTTGACCTGTCGTGTCTCAATCGCAACTGGTGACTCACCGTCGGTCAGGAGGGCTGCCAATTGTGAAGCGGCGGCCACAATGTTGTCCAATGGGTTGGAGTAATGTCCCGGGGGCGTCGGAACATACTGTGGCACAACGTTGTTCTGACGAGGCGGGTCCATCGTGCGCGGCTGAACCGGCGCTCCTGTTCCCGGCGCCTCCATTCGGTTTACCGCTGGCTGGTTACTGGTTCCTGCTCCTGGCGTGTTGAAGAGATTTCTTGGCTCATAACCCAGCGGGAGGTGCGAACGGTATCTTCTCCTCATGACCTCATCTAAAGCATTCTGGTCCAACCTAAGCCGGTAGTCCTGAGCTTCCAACTCGGCCCGTTTTGTAGCCATCTTGGCGTTCTCTGCCGCCAAATCTGCTTTAGCCTGAGTTATTTGGTCTTTCACCTTTGCAATCTCCGCATTGTGCTGATCTCGGGCTGCGGCATTGACCTCTGCTGCCATCAACGTTGCCAAAGCGTCGAACAAATCAGACAAAACTTGGCCCGGAGGCAGCGCAGAGCCCCCTGCCCCTGCTGGCGTTGCTGTTGCTGAATCGGAGAGCATTACCACGGCAGTAGAGGAGTGATGTGCTGGTTGTGTACCGGCCATGAAAATAGTGACCCGGTTTGGTAGATCGAGGGGGTCCGGAATACTGTTGCCGTCAGAACCTCCGCTAATCCAGCCGTCCTACAACTGATACAATGATTCGGTCTCTCAAGTTGAAGACTCGTCATCAGAACAGACAACGAGTTCTCCATCAGATGCCGGTCCGTCCTCATATTCCGCCCCATGGATGACACCTACGAAAACATGCCTTGTTGCGGGCTGAACTGGGGAAGGGCTTGCACGCTGAGCCATATCGATGATGTCGGTGCAGGTGTCCAGCCCAGGGCCCAGTTTGCCGATCTTGCCGATGAAGACGTGAATCCCGCCAAAGGGGACCCGGTACCCGTATTCGATCGAACCGGCCTCGGGACCCCATCCTACGTCGTCGATGTAGAGCTTGCCGCGATGACTCTTCGTCATCCGGCCCACAACGTATCCCTTGAGTCCATCAAAACTGCCCTTCAAGAACTCGAAACCATCGTGCGATAGCCCCACGGTGGGCGCCAACTGTCGTGGGTTTGTCACGGCAGATGTCCTCGTGAAAGGACTTAGTCGTGGAGCCATCGCTACGGGTTAGCTTAACGGGGTTAAACCGGACAAGGGGACACGAGGGATTTTATACTAGTTCGGCCCCTTCGATGAAGGTAAAAGCCTACGTCTAGTTGTGAATTGGTATTGCTAGGGTTTCGATGACCAGGGAGCGAGTCCGCTTGCCTGGCTCTTGAGTAGTTTTTGTTGTCGCTAAACTGCGGCCGGGTCGTCCCTTTATATACATAGGCTGACGCCTGCCGGTTTACAGAGCCCCGAGGCCGGATCATAAACGTGTTCGGCTCGGTCTCTGTTCCTCTAACTTACAATACAAGTTACATGAGAGAGTCGGTTTACATCTACAGGCCTTAACCCGTCTTTGGGCCTTGGGCCTTCGTAAAGCGCCACCATCTTCACATCTTCATGGGTTTCTATCTTCATGGAGCTAACCCGGCCTTTCCTAGCCGGTTTAATTCCAATAATCATATCCCCAACACCAACCCTTTCCTCAACCCTTCCAACTTCGAGTTCTAGCACCCGAGGTTCGACTTCATTGCTTCAGGCTGCCCAATCATGTCCGGACCTAGCCTACAGGACCGATGGGTGGCCTCCTCTGTTACAGAGGAGGACATTGCAAAGCTTCGTGCGGCTAGATACCTGACCGCGGAAATCCCCCACAGGCTTCCTACTCAAGGACAGGTTACTCCTACTCCCAGATCCGGTGAGAGGGTCGTATTCATCTCCCACTTCCAGTGAGGGCTAGGATTCGCTCTTCATCCCTTTGTACGGGGGCTCATGTTTTACTATGGACTAGATTTTCATGATCTAGCCGCGGATTCTTTCCTCCATATCTCGACGTTCATTATCACGTGCGAGGCCTTTCTCCATATTCCCCCACACTTTGGCCTATGGCTCAAGACCTTTAGTGTGAAGCCGAAGGTTGTCAACGGGGAACACACGGAGTGCGGAGGTGCTACAGTGAGGAAGCTTACCAATGCTCCCTGGCCAAAGGCTCTTTCACCGAAGCTCCCAAACTATGGCAGCGGGAGTGGTTTTATGACACTGAACCCCGTGGTACCGAGTGGGCGGCTATACCTGCGTTTCGATCTGGCTCTCCATTGCAACTTGCATCATGGATTAACAAGGGGCTAGACTGGGATCAATTGATGAAGTGCATACTCTATAGAGCCGCATCGGGAGCCTCCTTGAGAAGGACGTCAGTCTTATCAACGTGGTCCACGTAATGCTGGTTCGCCGGGTCTGCCGTGCTAGCGACGGCCTCTTCGTATGTGGGAGTTTAATCCGGAAGGACCACGGACCCTCCAAGATTTCTTCGGTACCACCCACAAAGGAATGTGGAAGATTTTTTTCAGGAAACGAAAACAGTGGCCGGACACCACTGAGGACATCGGCCTCGACCGCAACCATCCGGATACCTCGGTAAGCTCTTGACCTCCGAACAATTTTTAGCAATGTATCCCGTGATGCGATACTGATGACACTATCCTCTTCCAGGGCTAGATAAAGAAAGCGGAGCGAATTAGGTGCTCGGCCCCCCTTCCCGAAGACTCAGCAGATCCCGTATTAACCAGGATGCTGGCCCCGGCATCGTTCCAGATGCATGTGAAGGAGGACAAGACAGGGAGCGGGAGGACCGAAGGTGACCTCCACTCCAAAGATATATTAGATGTTATGTCCGGGGAGATCAAAATCCCATCGCCCAAAAGCCGAAAGTAAAGGAGAAGCCAACATTCCTTCTCCCCATGGTAAGAAAAAAGGGCTGTCTCCGAAGATTGGGAGGAAAAGGCTCCTAAGCGAGGCAAGATGCCCCTGTCGGACGGCTCGGGCTAGGAGGACGACATCATCGCGCAGTCCCCCGGCGAGGGCAAGCCTAAATCGTAAGTGAACAAGGGTGTTTTAAACATGTCCCGTTCTTCTCCTGTGACCAGGGTAACATATAGAGTATATGTGTTTGTAGCTCGGCACACAGTTTTCTTCAACAATCCTCTTCCTCGGGGGATCTTCTCCCGGAGATGATGGAAAGCGAGACGCCTCTGCCGGTCTCCTCACCCACTAGGGGGGACGACTTTAAGGTGTCGTCTCGGAGGGTCTCTCCTGATCAACAAGTGATGCAAGGGATGATGAAAACACTAACCGAAGGTGATACTTCGATAGCCCAGGGTCCAGGGGCCAACACTAAAGGCCCCGGACTGTCCGGCTTATAGCCAGAGAAAAATCTAGGGATGAATGAACGGAACCCTTCAAAGGGAGGCCGTGCTGCTACAGCAGCTTACGGAGATCCAGAAGCACCGGATATATTGACGAACATGCTATGACAGGCATCCGTCTCCGAGGACCATCGTACCTTGATGGGTACAATGGTTGAAAAGGTCCTGTCCACGAAAAGCGGATTGAATGAGGCCTTCACGAGCCTGCTAAGAGGCTTCGAGGTTTGTACTGTAATGCTTTCGATTTTGTTTTATTCACAAAATACTCCTGTGTATAGATTGTAGCCCCTGAGACTCTGATAGGCTTCCCAAGGGAGGCAATCAGAGGATCAAAAAGATATATCCAGGAAATAATCTGACTACTTGGAACACAGACTGTTAACTCCCCTGCTACTGCCCGATCCACAGAGGTTTCGGATCTATAGCGGAAGATTGATGAGGCGGATGATGACATCACGCTTATCAACAGGCGTCTTGATGAGGCGCAAGGTATGTTTTTGGGGCAGTCAGTATATGTATGTATGATAACATGAGCATGAAGCTAAAATTGTATACTGAGACACGCATAACTGCATATGGTGTTGCTGCGGTGGAGGCCCTTCGGGCTGAGCTTGTCCTCGCCAAGGAGCAAGCCCAGATGAGTAATTCGGCTGCCAATAAGGCAGCTGATGAGTTAAAAACTGAACAGGCTGCTCAGCACCAGTGTGAGGAGAGAATTTCTACCATGGAGCACAAGCTAGAGGAAATCACTGTCCAGTGCGAATTCCTCGAGAGGGATAACAAAGCCAAAGCGGCCGATCTCGACAAGGCCTTACTAGAGGTGAAAGAAGCACGATCTGACTCTAGAGCGGCTCAGGAAGAGATCCGGCAAGCTGGGGAGGTAGCGGTTGGTAAGCCTTTCTTATTACAAACGAAGTTCGGTGATCCAAAGTATTCCCCACTTAATCAAATGTGGAGCTCTCCGGACACATTCTGGGACCTGCCGAAGAGCGCCTCCAATGCGGCGCAATTTTACCAAGCACAGGAAGGGTGTGCCATAGAGAAGCTTTTTTTGTCACAGTTCGGCACGCCAAAGCGTCCACTATTACTAAATGAACAGATGGCCCAGTGGGCCGAGTTCCACAGGATATCCGGTTTTGCCATGAAGGACGTCATAGTCCGGCTGTGGCCTACTAAGCCCATTCTGAATAGTTACTTCGGTTTGGTGCAGCGGCTTGTTGAAGAGGTGCCGCGTATCGATGCCGTTAAGTGTTCAACGTGTATTGAAGGTGCACGGATGGCCTTTGCCCGTGTCAAAACATACTGGGCGAAGATGAAGGCCACCGATGTTGCAGCGAGGAGTCCCGTAAAGGGTATGGACCATCACGCACCCGAACATTATTTCGAGGACGTCTTAGAGGGTGCCCGCTTGCAGAGGGTCAGTGCTCGAAAGATATGATATTCGAATGAAATGTATTGAATTTGTAAAAGATAATATTATGATAATATTATGATGTTTGCTTAAAACCTTTTGGTTCCTCCTATGCGGCTGTTTTTGTACAATCTGAAAGTTTTCCAGTCGTCGACTTCAGCCCCCTCGTAGAAAATATGGGGGTGTTAGGAAAAGCACTTGATCACTCTTAACCCAACGTCTTGGTCCGTGAAGGAGGTGTCAATGCGGTGAGCGAGGAAATCGGACTATAGGGTGTTAACACTTTCACGTAGCAATAGGAGTTTTATGGTGAGTCTACGATATATACCCTGGTATGTACGTGGTTATCCCAATGTGGGCATGTACATGTATGACCTGAAGAAAGGTCCTTCGTGTAATACGGGGGGAATCGCGAAAGATTCTGATAAGTCGTCGAGTGGTTGACCAGCTCTCGCCGCATCATGACAGTCAGTTTTCGGCTTTCTCTACTAAGGTGTTGGACCAGATGAACCGGAAACACAATCGCAGTAGTTCTCCCTTTACTACCTTAGCCGATAGAGCGGAACGTAAGGTAGCAAGCACAGGAGTCGGGCAACCCAACTATTGACCCAAGACATGATTGGGAGCTGATGCATATAAGGCCAAACTTGCAACGCCGAAGTATGCTATAAAGCTGTTCGGACTTGTTGGCAATTTATTTTGTTCCCATATCAAGCCCCTGGTGAGTTATGTGGGGCGTGTGAAATAACACAAGGAGCAAAATGCAGTTTTTTTTTAGAGAAAAGTGAATACTGGATACATATTATATTCACCAGAACTTGAATGATATGCCAATCGTTGTTATGTACTCCCCTTGTCAACTAGTATAAGAGCATTTAGATCACTAAATTAGTGATCTAAACACTTTTATATTAATTTACGGAGGGAGTATATAATAACGCCCCGACCTCGGCTATTTGACATGCCAAGGGTCGATGGCTGAGGTAGAAGGCACTTTACAGGCTCGCAAAATAGAGAGTGCGGTCTACAAAAAGTTGTTTTGGACCTCCTATCGCATGTCTGCGCCGCCTTTCCTCGATGAAGGGGCTCCTTAAAGGGAGTAGCTTTTGGATGAATGTACAAACCGGAACTCCGATAGAGTCGGTGAGATGACCAGCCTGCGAGTCACCTGTCGTAAAGGATAATGAAAAAGAAAGAGTGGTTAGAAAAGAAAAGAAGGAGGTTATAGGAGTACTTATAGGCCCGTCCGTATTGTGCCTCTGCCGATGCCCATGGTATTTTAAGTGCATAGTTATGTATGCGTGATACAGATTTCGCGGCTGTATGAGGCGGACGGCGGAAGCCGGACTGCTAGTCCAGCTCCATGATTGGTCGGTCCTGATGAATGGAGACCGGCGGCTTAATGGCCGACAAGGTATGCGGTTTAGTAAGACCGATTTGTACTCCGGCTGGAGGGAATGTAGTATGATCCTCAGTCTGGAGGGAGTGCGTCTCATGATCCTCTGTAGGTGCGTGTGTCACGTATACCATGTTCACTATTTTTACCTCAAGGGGAAATTGCTTCTGACCCCCGGTATTTGGTTGCTGAGTCTCTTCGTCATCACTATCACTGGGCGGCCTTTTCCCCTTGTGTTTAGTGTTGAGCTTACCGGCCTGCTTGAAGACCCAACAGCTTATGTTGGTGCGATTAACTAGTTTATCGGGATCGCCATGAATCTGGCAGGGCCGATCCAATATCTTGTCTAAATTGGATGGTTCGTCTTTGTTTGCCTTGAATGGCTTTTTCCGTTGACTGGGTTAGGGGCCGCTGAATCCGGCGTTGACTATTGTGGCACGCGTTCTTACATTATCATTGCGACGTTTGTTTTTGCTGCGTCGAGGTTTGCCATTGCCGTTTCGGACTTCGGAAGTGCCCAGATCGTTGGCATTGTTGCTTCTACGAGCGAGCCAGCTGTCTTCTCCCGCGCAGAAGCGGGTCATCAGAGCGGTAAGGGCTGACATGGATTTTGGTTTTTCTTGACCGATGTGGCGGGCGAGCCACTCGTCCGGTACGCTGTGTTTGAAGGCCGCTAGGGCTTCCGCGTCCGGATAGTCGACAATTTGGTTCTTTTTAACTAAGAACCTAGTCCAGAGCTTCCTGGCTGATTCTCCAGGCTGTTGAACTATATGGCTTAAGTCATCGGCGTCTGGTGGCTGGACATATGTACCTTGGAAGTTGTCGCGGAAGGCGTCCTCCAAATCCTCCCAGCTACCAATAGAGTTTTCGGGCAGACTGTTTAACCAGTGTCGAGCTGGACCTTTGAGTTTTAACGGGAGGCATTTGATGGCATGAAGGTCATCTCTATGGGCCATGTGGATATGGAGAAGGAAATCCTTGATCCATACCACGGGATCAGTTGTTCCATCATATGATTCGATATTTACGGGTTTAAACCCTTCTGGGAATTCGTGCTCCATTACTTCGTCCGTGAAGCAAAGTGGGTGTGCGGCGCCTCTATGTTGGGCCACATTGCGATGTAGCTTCGATGGAGTCAGTCTTCGGTTTTCGGCCCGGGTGCGACTAGGCTTGTCACGTCCGAATAGATAGTTGTCATCACGTGTCGGGGCACGTCCTTGCGATCTGTAGATCGATCTGGTATATCCTTTTCTATTGTCCAGGTCCTACCGAAGGTCATATGTATGACCGCGGGCTGTTTTACTTCTGCTTTTATGATGAGGCGGGGTGCGCTGGTTTTGGCTTGAGTTGCCGCTTTATCCCGACCACGTGGTGGTCGGTCAGCCGCATTTCGCGATGATGGATGTGTTCAGGCGCCTCGTCGTCGAACTGAGGTAGCAATCTGCGCTTCGGGTAGCCTTTGGCTGGGCGCTTGAGGCCTTCTTCTTCGGCTGCTAGGACATCAGTCCATCTGTCGTTGAGCAGATCTTGGTCAGCTTCTTTTTCAGGCTCTTTGCAGTTGCTATTAGCCGGCGCTTGAAGCGCTCCTCCTCCCGAGGTTCCTTAAGCACGATAAAATCCTCGCTGCTGAGGCTCACCTCATCCTCGGAGATTGGAAGATAATTACTGTCCTCCGAGCCGTCGTTTATGACATGTTCATCAGGGCCAACTTCCCTGTTTTCCCGTTACTCCTGTTCGGAGGTTATCTCAACAGTGTCTTCGTTATCTTTGGCATCGTCCAGAATATTATTTTCCCCTGTGGCAGTATCGTCGTCTTTTCCATGACGCGACTTAGAGCGGCGCTGCTGACGCCGGCGTTTTGGTTGTATCACAGGAGGTTCGTCCTCAAATAGATCTTCTTTGTCATCGTCGTTAGTTCTTTTAGGTGTATCCACCATGTACACGCCGTAAGAAGAGGTGGCCGTCCAGCGTCTGGTAAATGGCGGGTCTTGGCCCGGCTCCTCATCGGCATCGTCGTCCATACCGTCAATGTCTTCGGAGCCGTAATCGAGCATGTCGATTAAGTCTTCGATAGTGTGTATGAAGTGGGCGGTGGGTGGGAAGCAAAATTCTCGAACTGGATACAGTTCGGCTATGAGCCCCCCGCTAAGGATAGTGCTCTTAACGAGTTTAACGCGTCGCCCAAGGGCAAGTGTCGGAAGATGTCCGCGGAGCTGAATTCGAAGATCGATGACCGATCAAGCTCGGCGTACGCGGATGCACAAGGTTCGAAACCTGTAGCCGGAGACGAGTCCGTGGTTCCGGTGACATAGATGTCACTTGAAGTTAATTCTGTGTGCGGCTCCAATGCCGCTGAGTCTATGGCTTCCGCGACGGGGTTGAGCTTCCCTTCTTCGGATGGCGCGATCTGCTCCGGATCTATGTCTAGAGCAGCTATAGGTACTATCTCCTACATATGGACCGATGACAGATTTACGTCATGTTCATCGTGGTGGCAGGGAGCGACTGCCATGGTCTCGAATCCGTCGAAGATCAAGTCTCCATGAATATCCGCGACATAGTTCAAGCTTCCAAATCTGACCTGGTGGCCAGGGGCATAGCTTTCGATCTGCTCCAGATGGCCAAGCGAGTTGGCCCGTAGTGCGAATCTGCCGAACACAAAGATCTGTCTGGGGAGGAAGACTTCCCCTTGGATAGTGTTGTTGTAGATGATTGAAGGAGCCATGATGGCTCTTGACGATGGCAATGTCTAACTCTCAATGAAAGCACCAATGTCGATGTCAAAACCGGCGGATCTCGGGTAGGGGGTCCCGAACTGTGCGTCTAGGATCGATGGTAACAGGAGACGGGGGACACAATGTTTACCCAGGTTCGGGCCCTCTCTATGGAGGTAATACCCTACTTCCTGCTTGATTGATCTGGATGAATATGAGTATTACAAGAGTTGATCTACCACGAGATCATAATGGCTAAACCCTAAAAGGCTAACCTGTCTGACTATGATTATCAGAATATATCTACGGACCTAGCCCTCCGGTTTATATAGACACCGGAGGGATCTAGGGTTACATAAGGTCAGTTACAGAGAAAGGAATCTTCATATTCAGACGCCCAGCTTGCCTTCCACGCCAAGGAGAGTCCCATCCGGACACGGGTAAAGTCTTCAGTCTTTGTATCTTCACGGCCCATCAGTCCGGCCCATGTCAAATAGGTCGGACGCCCAAGGACCCCTTAGTCCAGGACTCCCTCAGATGATCCTCAGCAAGATTGAGGGAGTCCTGGATTAGGGGGTCTCCGGACAGCTTGACTATCTCCATTGGCCGGACTATTAGACTATGAAGATGCAAGATTGAAGACTTCGTCTCGTGTCCGGATGGGACTCTGCTTGGCGTGGAAGGCAAGCTAGGCAATACGTATATGAAAATCTCCTCCTTTGTAACCGACCTTGTGTAACCCTAACCCTCTCTGGTGTCTATATAAACCGAAGGGTTTTAGTCCGTAGGACAACAATCACAACATACAATCATACCATAGGCTAGCTTCTAGGGTTTAGCCTCTCTGATCTCGTGGTAGATCTACTCTTGTACTACCCATATCATCAATATTAATCAAGCAGGACGTAGGGTTTTACCTCCATCAAGAGGGCCTGAACCTGGGTAAAACTTCGTGTCCCCTGCCTCCTGTTACCATCCGGCCTAGACGCACAGTTCGGGACCCCCTACCCGAGATCTGCTGGTTTTGACACTGACATTGGTGCTTTCATTGAGAGTTCCTCTGTGTCGTCGCCATTAGGCTTGATGGCTCCTACTATCATCGATAGCGATGCAGTCCAGGGTGAGACTTTTCTCCCCGGTCAGATCTTCATATTCGGCGGCTTTGCACTGCGGGCTAATTCGCTTGGCCATCTGGAGCAGATTCAAAGCTACACCCCTGGCCGTCAGGTCAGATTTGGAAGTTTGAACTATGCGTCCGACATCCGCGGAGACTTGATCTTCGACAGATTCGAGCCACAGCCGGGCACGTCGCGATGGGTATGACCTAGCTCTGCCGCCGAACAGTACCCCAGAGGCCGCGCCCGCATCAGCTCCGACCCTTAGCTCGGAGCCAACTGCGCCAATCGAGGACGGGTGGTTAGACACCGCCTCAGGGGCTGCAGTCTTAACGGTGATCGAGCCAAACACCAGCATAATCCTCTGTGCAGCCCGTGACTCCAAGGTGCCGGACTTTTTTTCTAACTCCGAACCATCCGCGCCCCTACCAATCGAATCTGATTGGGCGCCGGTCATGGAATTCACTGCCGTGGATATCTTTCAGCACTCGCCCTTTGGCGACATCCTGAATTCACTAAGGTCTCTCTCTTTGTCAAGAGAGCCCTGGCCGGATTATGGCCAACAGGATTGGGATGCGGACGACGAAGAAATTCGACGCCCACCCACCACCCACTTCGTAGCCACTATCGATGATTTAACCGACATGCTCGACTTCGACTCCGAGGACATCGACGGTATGGATGACGATGTAGGAGACGAACATGAATCAGCACCTATAGGGCACTGGAAAGTCACCTCGTCATATGACATATACATGGTGGATACACCCAATGAAGGCAATGGCGACGAGATAGCGGAGGATGACCCCTCCAAGAAGCAACCCAAGCGCCGACGTCAGCGGCACCGCTCTAAGTCCCGCCAAAGCAAAAGTGGTGATACCGGCACAGGAGATAATAACACTCTGGATAGTGCCGAAGACAACAACAATCCCCTCCAGCAAGATTTAGAGCAGGAGGATGAAGGAGCCAGCTCTCCTGAGAGAGTGGCAGATGGAGAGGGGGAGGGTGACAATTACATGCCCCCTCCGAAGACGAGGCAAGCCTTGGCGACGATGAATTCACCGTACCAGAGGATCCCATCGAACAAGAGCGCTTCAAGCGCTGGCTTATGGCCACGGCAAATAGCCTGAAGAAAAAGCAGCAGCAGCTTCAAGCTGATCAAGATCTGCTAGCTGACAAATGGACTGAAGTCCTCGCGGCCGAGGAATATAAACTCGAGCGCCCCTCCAAGAGTTACCCAAGGCGTAGGTTACTACCTCGACTGGAGGAAGAAGCGTATGATACGGCTGATCGGCCACCTCGTGGCCGCGATAGAGAGGCGTTCCGGCCAAAAGCTCAGCCTCCACCCCAATGCCATTCAAATAAAAAGGCATGGGGAGATATGCCAGACCTGTGAGACATATTGGAGAACAAGGCAAAGCATTCAAGATCGATCTACGGCTCAAGAGGGCGCACCACTCTGCGAGATGACAAACGCCACGCTGGATACAGTAAAAGCAAATCCGGCCAGGCCGAACACAGCGGGCAAGACCCATTCGAGCTGTGTCGCGATATAGCCCAATACAGAGGCGCCGCACACCCCTTATGCTTCACAGACGAAGTAATGGAACATCAATTCCCAAAAGGTTTTAAACCTGTAAATATTGAATCATACGACGGCACAACAGATCCCGTGGTATGGATTGAGGATTTCCTCCTCCACATCCACATGGCCCGCGGCGATGACCTACACGCCATCAAATACCTCCCACTAAAGCTCAAAGGACCGGCGCAGCATCGGCTTAACAGCTTGCCAGCGGACTCCATTAGCTGTTGGGAAGATCTGGAAGCCGCGTTCCTCGACAACTTTTAGGGCACTTATGTGCGACCACCAGACGCCGATGACTTGAGCCACATAATTCAGCAGCCAGAAGAGTCGGCCAGGCAATTCTGGACTCGGTTCCTTACAAAGAAAAATCAAATCGTTGACTGTCCGGACGCAGAGGCCTTAGCGGCTTTCAAGCATAACATCCGAGACGAGTGGCTAGCCCGACACCTTGGTCAGGAAAAACCGAAATCTATGGCAGCTCTCACGACGCTCATGACCCATTTTTGTGCGGGAGAAGACAGTTGGCTGGCTCGCAGTAATAACATATCAAAGAACCATGGTACCTCAGATACCAAGGACGACAATAGCAGGTCACGTCGCAACAAGCATAAGCCCGGCATTGACAGCGAAGATACTGAGGATACAACAGTCAATGCCGGATTCAAAGGCTCTAAACCTGGTCAGCGGAAAAATCCATTCAAACAAAGTACGCCGAGTCCGTCCAGCTTGGACTGTATACTCGATCGCTCGTGTCAAATACACGGCACCCCAGACAAGCCAGCCAATCACACCAACAGGGATTGTTGGGTGTTCAAGCAGGCCGGCAAGTTAATTGCTGAAAACAATGGCAAGGGGCCACATAGCGATGACGAGGAGGAGCCCCGGCAGCCGCACACTTGAGGATAGAAGAGGTTTCCCCCGCAAGTGCGGACGGTGAACATGATATACGCAACCCACATCCCCAAGAGGGAGCGGAAGCGTGAGCTCAGGGACGTATATGCGTTGGAGCCAGTCGCCCCAAAGTTCAACCCTTGGTCCTCCTGTCCGATCACCTTTGATCGTAGGGACCACCCCACTAATATCCGTCATGGCGGATTTGCCGCACTGGTCCTAGACCCAATCATCGACGGATTTCACCTCACTCGAGTCCTTATGGACGGTGGCAGCAGCCTGAACCTGCTTTATCAGGACACAGTGCGCAAAATGGGTATAGACCCCTCAAGGATCAAACCCACAAAAACGACCTTTAAGGGCGTCATTCTAGGTGTAGAGGCCCATTGCACAGGCTCAATCACACTGGAAGTGGTCTTCGGATCCCCGGATAACTTCCGAAGCGAAGAGTTAATCTTCGATAAGTCCCGTTCTACAGTGGTTATCACGCGCTTCTCGGGCGAACCGCATTTGCTAGATTCAATGCGGTACCACACTATGCATACCTCAAGCTCAAGATGCCAGGACCTCGTGGAGTTATTACAGTCAATGGAAACACAGAGCGCTCCCTCCGAATAGAGGAGCACACCGCGGCCCTCGCAGCAGAAGTGCAAAGCAGCCTCTCAAGGCAATCAACCAGTTTGGCGTTTCAAAGCCCGGGCACCTTCAAGCGTGCTCGGGGCAATCGGCAAATAGACCGCCTAGCACGATCTGAGCTCGCATAGCAATACGGCGGCCACCCCAACCCCAGCCCAATGGCGATATTCGTGCAGCGCGTACATAATTACGCATTAAAAATAGCATGGGCACAGGTGGGGAGGGGGGCACAACTGCGACACGCCCCAAAACACGGCCTAAACCGCACTAGGGGCTTCCCATTTGGTTATTTTTCTTTTTCTTTCAGGACCTTAATCTCTGGAAACACTGTCCGGCAGCAATACTGCCGAACACATGATGCAGCAACCAAGGAGGCAGACAGCTACGTTATACAACGGAATTCCCAGGTTGATTACAGATTTCATATCATTCCTCAGCTCGCCCCTGGAAGGGACATAGTCCTACTCTTTGCTTATCACACTATCTGTATCACTCCTCTTTAACGCAATTTTTCAATAAACAATGCATGACATTACGACTATTATTGCATTCTTGTTATATATATATCTATGTGTTCATTAATGACGCCTTGCAACCGTACACTCTGGTATGGCCAATACACCAGGGGCTTACGTACCCCACCATGCGGTGTGAAAAGTCCGAACACTTTCACAAGTGCGGCACCCTGAACTTATACCATTATATGCATCAGCTCAGAATCTTGTCTTTGGTCAAATGTTGGGTTTTCCCGGCTCCTATGTTTTGGCACCTTACGTTCCGCTCTATCGGCTAAGGTAGTGCTAGGAGAACTACTGCGATTGTGCCCCGGTTCTGCCGGGCTGAGCACCTCAGTAGAGAAAGCTAAAACTAACTGTCATGATAAGGCGAGAGACTGGTCGCTCTTCGGCGAGGTTTTTCGAGTCCCTAAAGACTTATGCCGCTTAGGGCGAGGGCCCGGCCCTGTCCGGCTTACAGGTGTGTATCGCGCCCCGAATCGGTCTTCCGAATACTAGGGGCTTCGCCGAAATTTAAAATTATAGAATTCTATGGCTAAGTGAGAGTGATAAAGCATTATTAGTCTGGTTGCCTTGTTCGTTGTGCTGAGCACCACCCTCGAAGGACCCAAACATGGGAACAAGAGTGCTCAGGTTTATCCCGAACACCCCAGCACTCGTGGCATGGGGGCAGAAGCCGAGGACTAGCCATCTCTCAGATTGGATAAACAGCCAAACAGAAGGTAATATTTTAAATTCCAACAAGCGTTGCATAGCGCATATGAAACAAGTTTTCATACATACAGGATAAAACGAGCAAGTCTCATTCAAATATTACATCTTTCGAACACTCATCCGCGATAAGACGGGCACCCGGCAGAACACCCTCGTAGTACATCTCGGGGTGGCGGTGCTCCTTGCCCTCAGGCGGCCCCTCCCTGATCAGCTTCACGGCGTCTAGCTTGACCCACTTCATTTTTACATGGGCGAAAGACCGGCGTGCACCTTCAATGCAGATGGATCACTTGACGACCTCCAGCCGTGGGCAGGCATCCACAAGCCGCCTCACCAGGCCGAAGAAGCTGTTCGGAAGGGCGTCTCCAGGCCACAGCCGGACTATAAAGCCCTTCATGTCCTGATCGGCTGCCTTATGTAGCTCGACCATCTTCTTCAGCTGGTCGCTCATCGGCACCAGATGTTCGGCCTCAGCATACTGAGACCAGAACAGCTTCTCCGTCGAGCTTCCGTCCTCGGCCTGGTAAAATTGTGCGGCATCGGACACACTGTGGGGCAAATCTGCGAATGCTCCTGAAGAGCTCCGGATTCGGGTAAGTAATCGGTAATTTACTTTTACATGCTTGCTTTGCATATAGAAAGCCTTACCCGCCGCTATCTTCTTCATCGCGTCGATCTCCTGAAGGGCCTTCTGGGCCTCGGCCTTGGCACTCTTTGCGCTCTCACGGGCTGCGGCAAGCTCAGACTCTCGCGTCTTCAAGTCAAGCTCCCACGCCTCGTGCTTCGTCACGAGAGCCTGGAGCTCTTGCTGCACCTCGCCCACCCGAGCCTCGTGCTTTTCTCGCTCGGTGCACTCCTTGGCCGCTGTATCTTCGGCCTTGGTCAGCGCTTGCTTCAGGGTCGCCACCTCAGTTGTGGCCCCTGGCAAACATACAATGATCCTGTCATTTTGCAATTGCGTCTTTTTTTATATACATATCTATAGAAGGGGTATTACTTACCCTTGTTCTCCTCGAGCTGCCTCTTGGCAAGGCCGAGCTCCTTCTTGGACCCATCGAGGTCCTGCTTCAGTACGGTGACCTCCGCAGTTAGTGCGGCGGACGCCAGTAGCGAAGCCTGCATATGCATATTGACATACTTATATTAGACTCCTGCGATATTATTTGATCCTCTGTTCGGCTTTTCTTTGTGAACACCGAACAAAGCATCAGGGGCTACTGTCTATGCGGTAATATTTCTACTACATTTTAAAACACTTACCTCGAAGCCTGTTAGAAGGCTGGCACAGGCTTCAGTCAATCCGCTCTTGGCGAACTGAACCTTCTGGATCACCACACTCATGATGGTGCGGTGCTCCTCGTCGATGGAAGCGCTGCGAAGCGCTTCCAGCAGGTTGTCCGGCGCCTCTGGATGGACAGAGGTCACCGGCACAGGCGTTTTGCCTCTCTTGGAAGGAGGCCGCCTGCCCGAGCCCGTAACCGCTGGAGGGTCCGACGCGGTGTTCGGCTAAGGGCCGAACTTGGAGCTCTCGGGGGCCCCGTCCCCTCGGCTCCCGGAGTCCGGAAGGCCGCCTTGAGGTGCCTCCGGGACTATCTCCCCTCGATTCGGAGTCTTGAGACAACACCTCGGCGTCGTCAGCAGGATGAGGGGAGGTGGCGGTCGGGACTGGATCGCTATCCATGTCCGACGAGCCCAGGGAGCCGTCCGATGATACCTCAATGTTGGCTCGTGGCAGCCTTCGTAATTATGTTCGGCGATTAGGGAAAGCAGTGCGACCAAGGAATCTTATGGGTTACTTTGGTATCCGAATACTTACGATCTCCCCTGGGGCTTGGCCCTGGGCAACCACTCGTCTTCGCCTTCGTCGGCGGCGGTGGAGCTGTCCGGAAGTAGAGTCCTTCCCTTCTTGGACCCTTCGGCCCCCCCAGTTGGGGCGGCCTTCCTTTTTCTGTCTCCCCCAATCGGTGGGGGAGCATCTTCTTCTTCCTCTTCCTCGTCTTTGGGGGAAGAGTGCGCCACAGAGTCATCGGACGGTGAGTCCGACGACGCCTGGCGTCGGGAACTCTTTCGAGCTCCCTTGGCCTTCTTGGTCTTCTCCGGCACCTTATAAGGGGCCGGAGTCAACATCTTCGCCAGAAGAGCGTCTGCAGGGCCTTCGGGCAAAGGAGCCGGACAGTCGATCTGTCCGGCCATCTTCTGCCAGTGCTGTCAAAGGTACGGGAGTTTAGATCCCGCATAGAGTCAATCTATATAAAAAATAAGTATCATGTGAAAGGTAAAGCAGCTTACCGCACTGGCTTGGCGCTTCGCGCTGAATCCGCAATCCTCGGTAATATGGGGAGGGACCTCGGCACTTTTGAACAGCACCCTCCAGGCGTCTTCATGAGTCATGTTGAAGAGCCTGTTCAGAGTCTGGTGCTGTGCCGGATTGAACTCCCACAGGGTAAACTCCCGTTGTTGGCACGGGAGTATCCGGGGGATGAGCATAACCTGGACTATGTTGACAAGCTTGAGTTTCTTGTCCACCATGTTTTGAATACATGTTTGGAGTCCGGTCAGCTCTTTCGAATTACCCCAGGACAGGCCCTTCTCTTTCTAGGAGGTGAGCCGCATGGGGAAGCCAGATCGAAACTCGGGGCCGCTACCCATGCGGGATCGCGCGGCTCGGTGATATAGAACCACCCCGATTGCCACCCCTTTATGGTTTCCAGAAAGGAGCCCTTGAGCCATGTTATGTTGGGCATCTTGCCCACCATGGCACCTCCGCACTCCGCCTGGCGGCCACCCACCACCTTCGGCTTGACATTGAAGATTTTCAGCCATAAGCCGAAGTGGGGCTTGATGCGGAGGAAGGCCTCGCACACGACGATAAACGCCGAGATGTTGAGGATGAAGTTCGGGGCCAGATCGTGGAAATCCAGGCGTAATAAAACATGAGCCCCGGATGAAGGGATGGAGAGGGAATCCCAGTCCGCGAAGGAAATGGGTGAGGAATACCACCCTCTCGTGGGGCCTGGGGGTGGGGATGAGCTTCCCCTCATCTGGGAGCCGGTGCGATGTCGTCGGGCAGGTATCCGGCTCTCCTCAGTTTCTTGATGTCTCCCTCTGTGACGGAGGAGACCATCCACTTGCCTCCCGCTCCGGACATGGTAGGAGAAGGTTGAGGTGGAAGTGTGGACTTGGGCGCTGGAGCTCGAGTGTGCGAAAACGGATGAGCAAAGGAGGAAGAAGGCATGGATAGAAAGGTGAATCCTTATCCCTTTATATGGGCGGACGAAACTAAGCGTACCCACTTGCCTGGTAAAACTTGCTTATCCCCCAAGCGCCGCAATTGATGATGCGGTTGGGTTACCCACGCCCATATTGATGAGAATCCCGTAATAAGGGGACACGATCTCTGCTTTGACAAGACGTGTCGAAAAACTTCCTCGCGTTATGTGCGGGGCTGGTTAAAAGAAACGGTTCAAATAATCACCGGGCCATGACATAACGTCGTGCTGCCAAAACAAGCCAGCAGATTAGATCTACGAAAATAGTATTCTCTCTACGGTGGAATGTGGAACTTATTTTGCAGGGTTGCACACTATCCTCGTATTCAAATTCTTCTGCGGTGTATTCAGAGAAGGAACCCGCCTTGCAATGCCGAAGACAATACTGCACGCCGGACTCATCGTCATTGAAGCCTGGTTCAGGGGCTACTGAGGGAGTCCTGGGTTAGGGGGTCTCCGGACAGCCGGACTATCTCCATTGGCCGGACTGTTAGACTATGAAGATGCAAGATTGAAGACTTCGTCTCGTGTCCGGATGGGACTCTGCTTGGCGTGGAAGGCAAGCTAGGCAATACGTATATGGATATCTCCTCCTTTGTAACCAACCTTTTGTAACCCTAACCCTCTCTGGTGTCTATATAAACCGAAGGGTTTTAGTCTGTAGGACAACAATCACAACATACAATCATACCATAGGCTAGCTTCTAGGGTTTAGCCTCTCTAATCTCGTGGTAGATCTACTCTTGTACTACCCATATCATCAATATTAATCAAGCAGGACATAGGGTTTTACCTCCATTAAGAGGGCCCGAACCTGGGTAAAACTTCGTGTCCCCTGCCTCCTGTTACCATCCGGCCTAGACGCACATTTCGGGACCCCCTACCTGAGATCCACCGGTTTTGACACCGACAAAGATCCGTGCCAAAGATACCCACGAGACCCCTGGCAAGACCCTTGCCGGGGACGACCACGATACCACGGCAAGACCCTTGCCGGGGCCCCGGCAAGACTCTTGCCGGAAACATCCGCGGGGCCGCAGCCAGGCCCACATCTGCCAAGACTCCACCGTCGTTCCCATGCAGCTGCCAGCCACCAGCTTGGCAGGCGCCTGCGTGGCGATGTGCGGCCTCTAGGCCGACTCGGCAAGAGCCTATGTGGTAGCATGCAGATCTTTGTGGAGACTGCCACCGCAGCAACTCAGCAGCCAGCCAGCGTGGCGCTACAGGCCTCGTCAATTCACACGCGCGTCAAAGCCAGGCGAGGCGGCGACAGCTGGGACTAGCTTCCTTGCCATCCCCGATAAAGCAAGAAGGGCATGTCGACAGCGCATTAAATGTGTTTGTCCTATGGTGCCAGGAGATAGACTCGACTACTGTTTAGCTTTCCACCTCCTGTGTGCCACTGTGGCAGCCACTTTGACAATAAAAGGAGGCCCGCGGCGTACTGAGAGGGGATTCGGATTTTTTGGACCCTGCACGACTTGTAGCTCGTCCGAGAACACCAGATAAATAGAAACCAGCGGGACTAGGGTATTACGCATCACTTGCGGCCCGAACCTGGATAATCACATCGCATTAATCTCTCAATCCCGCTCTTTCCACAGCCCCGCGCCCGCCAACCGTAGCAAAACGGGATTCGTCGTGATCCCACAGGTGTCGTTTCCCCCGACATCTCCACATAAACAAACTTCTTCTCATCAATAGTGGTGGGAGCAAACTCAACAAAATAACTATCATGAGATTGAAAATTAAAATCATGATAACAAGTTTCATGGTTATCATTATTCTTTGTAGCATACATGTCATCACCATAATCATCATATATAGGAACTTTGTTATCATAGTTAACTGAAGCCTCATCCTAAATGGTGGATTCATCACTAAATAAAGCCACGACCTCTCCAAATCCACATTCATCATTGTAATCATCATAAATAGGAGGCATGCTACCATTATAACAAATTTGCACATCAAAACTTGGGGGAAATAAAAATATCATCTTCATCAAACATAGCATCCCCAAGCTTATGGTTTTGCATATCGTTAGCATCATGGATATTCAAAGTGTTCATACCAACAACATTGCAATCATGCTCATCATTCAAAGATATTTTGTCAAACATTTTATAGAATTCTTCTTCTATCAATTGAGCACAATTTTCCTTTCCACCATTTTCATGAAAGACATTATAAAGATGAATAATATGATGCAACCTCAATTCCATATTTTTGTAGTTTTCTTCTATAAACCAAACTAGTGATAAAACAAGAAACTAAAAGATTCAATTTCAAGATCTAAAGATATACCTTCAAGCACTCACCTCCCTGGCAACGGCGCCAGAAAAGAGCTTGATGTCTACTACTCAACTTTATTCTTCTAGACACGTGTTGGGACTCCAAGCGCAGAGTTTTGTAGGACAGTAGCAATTTTCTCTCAAGTGGATGACCTAAGGTTTATCAATCCGTGGGAGGCATAGGATGAAGATGGTCTCTCTCAAACAACCCTGCAACCAAATAATAAAAACTCTCTTCTGTCCCCAACACACCAAATACAAAGGTAATTTGTATAGGTGCACTAGTTCGGCAAAGAGATGATGATACAAGTGTAGTAATGATAGTAGATATTGATTTTTGTGATAGTGAAAACAAAAAACAGAAAGGTAGCATGTAACAAAAGTGAGCACAAATGGTATTCCAATGCTTGAAAATGAGGCCTAGGCTCCGTACTTTCGCTAGTGCAATATCTCATCAATGCTAATCTAATTGGATCATATAACCATCCCTCAAAGTGCGATGAAGAATCACTCCAAAGTTCCTATCTAGTGGAGAACATAAGAAGAAACTGTTTGTAGCTATTCTTTCCGATCGATCTATCCAAGAGTTTGCACTAAAATAACACACTACTGCAGGATGCTGCTAACGCGACACTACGATCAGAGACCCTTCGAGAAACTATGTGCGATGCAATAATCGCAAACGGTGATGTATGAAAACCGTCAAAAATGTGTAAAACGTTTGCAATGACGGATGCATCAAACACGGTTCAGGTTTTAGTTGCGTCTGCGATGAAGGGCATACAGTTCAGTTCAATTAACTGTTTGCGATGAGGAGGAACAGAAGAAACGGGCAGCCAGATGAAGGCGTGTGTGATACACAGCATACGGTTCACTCGAATGAACTGTTTGTGATTAGGCAACACAAATTAGAAACGGTCAGCCAGATCAAGGTGTGTGCGATATACGGCATGCGGTTCACTCGGATGAACAGTTTGCGTTGAGACATGAGAACAGAAATGATTCAACTTAACAAGATGTGTGTGATATGCGGCAAATAGGTATGTAATCAGAAATATGTGTGAAGACCGATAATAACACAGACGGCTGCTGCTAATAAGACGTGTGTGTTGTGCGATGGGATTGCATACAGAACAACAACATATATATATATATAGACACACACACACTTTTATAAGGACATGCTTGCATAACCAAATTAAACATCCACTTACATAGGTGGCTACTACAACCATGGCATTTGCACACACCAAAGTAAACTATTACATGCAAAATTACATAGGTGGCTACTACACACATGACATTTCCGCACACACCAATAAAGTAAACTATATATTACATGCATGATTAACTAGCATAAACGATCATTTGAACATCATCTACTTCTTGTGACGCTTACTCTGCTTGTGGCTCGATCCCGGCTCGTCGATTTGGGTAACGAGGCACTTCCTCATGTCAACGATCCGCATGTGCATCTCGTAGCATGTTTACACGCTCTTGGCCGCGAACCTAAGGTGAGGTTCATCTAGTTGCCGCATCTAGGCCTTGTGCCAAGATACGTGACTTGTTCTCTATGCATCCTGCTTCATCTTTTCGTAGTAGGGGTTGATGATGGCCGAGGCGAGTTCGACCAGGGAGTCCTGCTTCGTGCTGCCCCAGACCCTGTAGTGGTCATGGATTTCGACAAGGTTCTTGCAGGCCAAGCCCGTAACACTGGGTGCTTTTACATCGTCTTTGGTATCCACCGTGGCGAACTTGTAGTCGGTGCTGTTGAAAAACCTGTTGAAATGGTTGCAAGGCTCTATGGCCATGCAGTAGTGGTAGATGAGGACATGATGGCGCATGCACAACTGGGCGACGACAACCTTCTGATCTATGCCGGGACGACCGGCGGTGTACTGGAGGTCGATGCCGACCACCTTGTACGTGTCTCCAGCAAGCAACTGCTCAACGATGTTGATATAGTCGTCCACCACGGCCGGGACGATGGTGTACACCACCAAGAGATCCATCTCCCTCGCGTGGGTCTCCACTCTATGCTCGCCGAACTCCATTGGAGCGCCGCTGGACATCCCTCTCTATGTGTTGTCGTGGGTGTGCTTGTTGTGTTGTGGGGCGCGATCGAAAGGTTGAAGAGACTAAGGTTATAATGGCCGCGGGAATTAAAGGGGAAGCCGGACGGCCAGGAATATCGGCAAGCCCTGATGGCAGTTCAAATTTGTAGCACGTAACTCCATCGTGCCGCACGTAACTGCATCGCGTGGCAACACGCGCGGCACAACCGCATGCATATGGGCCCCCCGACGTGATCATGCGCATGCCCAACCGCTGGCAGAGCGCGCGCGGAGGGAAGCGAGCAGAGCGCTCTCTGGTCGCCTCAAGGAAAAGATGTCCACAAACTGAGCGCGCCGACGGACACTAGCAGAGCGCGCCACGGCGCCTAACAGCGAGCAGAGCTTGTCGAGGGACGCGAGCAGAGGACGACACAGTGATACATGGTGAGTGATGTCGGAGACATCGAGCACGAATCAGATTAGAGTTGCGTGTGCGATACGTGGTAGACAGTTGACCCATCAGAGCTGTTTGTGATGGAATAAGCCGTGTGTGTTGTGGGCAAACGCTTGCTGGTGTATAACCTTAAATTTAACCAAAAAAGTGTTAATGCATGTTACAAAAATACGACTCCAACGATAGAATCTATGGCGACATGCATTCGTATTTTATTAGTTAAATCCTACTTATAAACCAGGACGGGGGTATAGTAGGTAATTAAATCGCAAACGCTTTTTTATTAACTATATGTGTACGTGTCCTCTCGTCCTCCTCTCGCACGTCTTGTCACCCCGCTGCCGCAGACGGCTTACAGCGCAAGCTTGCGCAGCGCGCGGGGGCGTTCTTTTGGCCAAATGGTGGCGCCAATGAATCATCGGTGAGCCCGTTCCCACGCAACCTCGCAGGTTCCCGCGCAAGCTTCCCGCCCGAATCGATGAAATCCCCCAAAATCCCAATGCTTGCCGGCCTGCTATAAAAACCCTCACGGCCGGTGATTCATGCGTCGCATTTTCCCCTCCCTCCCTGTAGCTTATCTCGTCTGCTTCTCCCACAATTGCCAATGGCACGGGTCCGTCGTTGTCGCTCAGCCACTCTGCCGTCGTCAGAGGACAGCTCCAGCTGGGAGGCTACACCGCGGCGGTGGCGCAGTCCCTGGCGTAGTGTAGTGCGCGTGGCGTCCCTCTTGGCTGTGCGCGGAACACCCACCACACGCTCCGCCGCCACTGCCGCCGCACCACCGTCGAAAGCCAGGGCTATCTCCCGCTCCGTCGCCGTGGCCCGAAGGCGGGAGGTGGCCTCGTGGCCGCCACCCCACTGCTGGCCACCGTGGCCATCACCCGCTCCACCACCGCGGCCCGAAGGCGGGAGGTGATGGTCGTGGCCGCCACCCATCATCGTCCAACGTGGCCGCCAGGCCACCGTCGACCGTCGGGATCATCACTCGCTCTGCCACCGCCATCCGAAGGAGGAAGGCGGAAGTGGAGGCCCGCACGTGCGTCAGCGACCTTGCGTGCTACAACGAGTTCCTGCGGGAGGAGGAGGAGCGCCTCGTCGAGCATGCAAAGAGCCTTACCGCAGCCGTGGCTACAACACACACCGACGCAGAGGCGACGAATCAGGAGATCTACGAGCAATCCAACCACTTTGAGAGGGATCATCTGGACCGACAATGGGCGTTCGAGCTGTGTCGCTGAACATGCAGCAATGGCAGGCACCGTATTGCATTTGTCCAGCTCGTAGGTAGGCTCCTCCTCCTCTGCCTCTTACTGAGCGCGCTCGGCAAAGAAGAGGCTGGCAAAAGTAGCACAAAGCCCGTCCGTGGTAGTAGTAGTATTTAGAGGCTATTTTGTTCAGTTCATCTGACTATAGATGTGTGGTTGAACTGTACAACGTACTTAAAATTAGCTAGTATATATAGTTGAACTAGCTATTTCAGTACGTGGTAGGCAACAATTGGGGAGAAGTTTGGTCGGTTCAGCTGTCGAGTTGAACTGTTTATATAAATTAAGAATGACTGCTTAATTTATCAATGAAATCTATGCTTAATTACTGAATTTTAGTTGCAAAAATTACATAGTGCTAATGATTTCTAGCTGCATATTTTGACAAATCGCAGTGTTACAAGGATTGACAAATGGCAACGTTACTAGATCAAAAAATGTAAATCTTTCCAGTTTGACAAATGGCAACATACCCAATATGACAGATGCAAATCTTACCAAATTGTTTATACGTGGTTGCACACGGGTCATCCAAAACAACCGTTTGCGTTGAAGGGATGAACAAATCCTGTGCTGCTCTCACTTTGCATACGGGTGTTCTATCTAAATCGTTTGCGATTAAGAGCTGCAGAAGTCCTGCTCGACACATTTTCTCTTGGCTTCCTCGGGAAGCTGTCGGTTTGCATACAGGTATTCTAACTAAAATGTTTGCGATGAGTGTTTTATATTTAAAAAGCGAATTAAACTGCGGCTTGGGCACCATTAATGGAAAGGATGCGAGCAAGGCGGGCAGCCATGGAAGTCAAAGGGCTCGCTCCCCGGTGAGCCTGTGCAGCGTACAGCTCGCACGCTTCCAGATGAGCCTGCGCACTCGAGGACAGCTTGCATGCCTCTCGGTTAGCCTGCACACTGGACGGCGCTCGCACGCCTCCCGTTCAGTCAAGGTCAAGCAGCTGTCTGCATGACACCTCCCACAGCCATTAAAACCAAGACACGTGGCGTCACGTGAATGGTTAACAGAATTTTGGATTTACTAGAATTTAAAAACCAGGCATCTCAATGTTTTCCCGGCAATCAACGGTGCCCTGGTGTTTGAAATTCATTCCCATTTCTTGCATGAGACCTAAGCATGCAGCCAAGGACACATATTTTATTTTTCAACGAATTTATATGCACTGGAGCATGTGCATGTAGTTCAAATTTGAATTATGCACATAAATGCATTGAAAACTCATTTAATGCATAAAAATGTCCAAATGAACCCCGAAAAATCACAAAAATTCACACAACACTCCTGTTGTTCTATGTTGACACGAGAAAAAAATGAAAGCAATAAGAGGCAATGTATATCGTTTCGTCCCCAAAGGTGGGACGTTCCCTACCGACAACCATCATGCTTGTTGTGAGAAGCTCCGGTTTGTGAGAAGCATATACCCAAACCTGCCTCAAATGGGACAAAATTTGTACCATGGCATGTTGATGCCGCTCCATGATAGCATGCCAAGTTTCATGAATTTCAGACTAGTTTTGGATTTACTAGAATTTAAAAACCAGGCATCTCAATGTTTTGCCGGCAATCAACGGTGCCCTGGTGTTTGAAATTCATTCCCATTTCTTGCATGGGACCTAAGCATGCACCCAAGGACGCATATTTTATTTTTCAACCAATTTATATACATTGGAGCATGTGCATGTAGTTCAAATTTGAATTATGCACATAAATGCATTGAAAACTCAGTTAATGTATAAAAATGCCCAAACGAACCCTGACAAATCACAAAAATTCACACAACACTCCTGATGTTCTATGTTGACATGATAAAAAAATTGAAAGCAATAAGAGGCAATGGATATCGTTTCGTCCCCAAAGGTGGGACGTTCCATACCGAAAACCATCATGCTTGTTGTGAGAAACTCCAGTTTGTGAGAAGCATATACCCAAACCTGCCCCAAATGGGAAAAAATTTGTACCACGGCATGTTGATGCCACTCCATGATAGCATGCCAAGTTTCATGAATTTTAGATGAGTTTTGGATTTACTAGAATTTAAAAACCAGGCATCTCAATGTTTTGCCGGCAATCAACGGTGCCATCGTGTTTGAAATTCATTCCCATTTCCTACATGGGATCTAAGCATGCACCCAAGAACACATATTTGATTTTTCAACCAATTTATATGCACTGGAGCATGTGCATGTAGTTCAAATTTGAATTATGCACATAAATGCATTGAAAACTCAATTAATGCGTAAAAATGTCCAAACGAACCCCGAAAAATCACAAAAATTTGCACAACACTCATGTTGTTCTATGTTGACACGAGAAAAAAATGAAAGCAATAAGAGGCAATGGATATCGTTTCGTCCCCAAAGGTGGGACGTTCCCTACCGAAAACCATCATGCTTGTTGTGAGAAGCTCTGGTTTGTGAGAAGCATATACCCAAACCTGCCCCAAATGGGACAAAATTTGTACCACGGCATGCTGATGCCGCTCCATGATAGCATGCCAAGTTTCATGAATTTCGGACGAGTTTTGGATTTACTAGAATTTAAAAACCAGGCATCTCAATGTTTTGCCGGCAATCAACGGTGCCATGGTGTTTGAAATTCATTCCCATTTCTTGCATGGGACCTAAGCATGCACCCAAGGACAAAGATTTGATTTTTCAAAGAATTTATATGCACTAGAGCATGTGCATGTAGTTCAAATTTGAATTATGCACATAAATGCATTGAAAACTCAGTTAATGCATAAAAATGTCCAAACGAACCCTGAATAATTCCAATTATTTTATGATCACCGCAGATAAAAGGTCTAGCAATTCAAACACCGTCCATGGCCGCTGTGACCCCATTATGTAATTCAAATCAAGACGAATAATCAAGTAGATCCCACACAGTTTATTATAACCGACCGTGTGAGATGCAGCACAAAATATCTTCGTACCGTGTCTGAATAAGGGACCGTGTCTGATGACACTTTGCGCACCAGTTTTTTGGCTAAAGCGATTCCAAATTTTCGGCTTCCGCGAAAATATATACCTCCCCGCCCCCTCCCCCTTACCAAAAGCCACATTTCCCCTCTTTCCGCCTTCCTTTCCAAGTTGAAACCTTCACTCCTTGCTTGCATCGCCGCCGCCTCCTCGCCGGCGACCCTCCTTCACGCTCCTCGGCCTCGCCTATCCAGGCAGGTAATCCACACCCGACCCCCATCGTCCTCCTCCTTCCACATCCCACATGCCCCTACAGCCGGCGCGAGCGCGACACCTTCCACCCAAATCACCGACCCCTCCACCAAATAAGCGCCAGCCTAAGCCATGGTGCACGCAGTATAGCCAGGACCTCAAGGAGCATTTGGTAGCGGAAAAGCAAATCGCGACCGCACGCATGGATGAGGTCGCGATGGCTGCCATTCGTGCCGACCCCCAGATCTTGAAGGAGCACCTTGCCACTTGCTAGCTACACCGATTAAGCATGCTCGGTTTACCCGTTGCGTGTGCTACTCCTGCCTTTCCTTCACAAATTCTAGTGAATTGTGCTATCTAATTTTATCATGCAATTTGTTGCTCTAGTGTATATGTTCTATATGCTATGCAGTGTGGTGCTCACTTATTAATTGTTTTGTTAATTAGTTGTCATCTTCAATTAACTATTTGGTTCAATTCTGCAAATGTGATGTTCAATTCTTCGGGCTACAATTTTGTATTGTCTTCCATGTGAGAAATAAATCGAATTTATCTTTACAAAATTGTGGGCGCATTCTGTTATTCTATACCATGTGAGGAATAAATTGAATTTGGCTGTAGTAAATACATCAGAAACAAATACAATTGCTACAATTGGCTGTAGTTAACTGTTTGGTTAACTGTCTGACCTTCTATTAGGAGTATGTTATATTGTGCAATGTGGTGCTCAGTTAATGTTTGGTTCATTTGTTGTGGTGTTTAGTTAACTACTTGGTTCAATTCTGCAACGCGATGTCCAATTATCATGGGTAGAATTTTGTATTGTTGTGCATGTGAGGAATAAATCAAATTTGGATGCACTTAATACATGAGAAACATATACAAGTGCTACATTTCCTAGTTCTTAATCATGCTTGGTTTGGATAAATGGTTTTTCCGTGTGGCTTCAATTAATCAGATGAATTTGCAATGTGATTATTTTTCATCAACAGATTTACTGATAGCATGTGAACCCTTACTTAACCTGATGACTAACTACCTTATATGTGTTGCAGGGAAACAATGGGAAGCACTGAGGTTTACAATCGAGGTTAGCACGTGCATGGTCCGTTGTCTAATAGCACATTATTGTGCAATTGCAGGAACCATTCTAATATTTAGGTTTTTAACAATTTGGTCTTGCACATGTAGGTCCTACTGTCAAAGGTTTTGACCCACTGTTCAACCCTTTTTGCATATGGGGAAATGAGTTGTCCATGAATACCAGTCAAGTCAAGAAACTCAGAAAGATTGTTAGGATAAAGAAATTAGTGACAAAAAACAACAAGATCTTTGTCTGCACAGTGAAGAAGACATCAGTTCACTACAGGATGGTACTAACTGTTATACCTTGCCTTTTTTATTCCTTTGCCCCATTTACAATATAGAGAATATATTTATGCACATCCTTGTTTTTAGGCCTTTCCAAAGCAGTTCAATGATGATTACCTCTCAAATCACCTGTATGGTCAGGAGATGAGGAAGGTATTCATACAACACCCATGGTTCAATATCGAAGTGTTCTTGAAGAGGACGAAGGATGGACGGCCAATCATCCACAGGCACTGGCCTAAAATTACAAAGACCTTCAACATCAATGAAGGCTCAATATTCGCCTTCTTATTCAGTAGTTTTCCAGATGAGATACATCTGTCTATGTACCGTCTATGATGCTAATTTCGAAACGTTATAGATGTTGCATGTGAAACTTGGTCCTGGTGTAGTTGTGTAATGGGGTAGCTGAGTGCTGAAGCTATATGATGTTGTACTCTGATGTATTTCAATTATGAAAATGAAATATATTGTGTGCTTAATATGAACTGTCAATTAGATTACTAAATGGATTATGAATAATCGGATAATTAGCCTACTAATTGGGTTTTGCTATTGCAAATGGTTGTTGAAAAATTACCGTGGGCGATGACCTCAGGCTACGCACACAGTTTCTAGGAATAAACCGTGTTGGATCAATGAACAATCACACACGACTTTCTATTGAAAACTATTTGCGTTAGGCCACCTTGCGCAAACGTTTACCACATGAAAACTGTGTGTGATGGACAGCCTTTGCCACACGGTTTCTTCCACGGACCGCATGTGATATATTCAATAATGCAAGCGATTTAACGGGAAAAATTGTGTGTGATGTACCTGTGAACGGAAACGTTTTCCTTGGAGCGACTGTGTGGGATGTACATACGAACGGAAACGTTTAGCGGGGACTGACTGTGTGGGATGTACTTGCGACCGGAAACAATTTCGCTGTGTAATTGTATTTTTTTTAGCTCTACTGCACGTATTTCCATATTTGAGCGCTCGCCGGTCGCACACGACCTTATTTTGTCGAATGTGTGTGCCAGGAGGGCTTATCCCCGACGGTTTCTGGGTCGTGTGGGAAGGACCCCCCTATCGCCCACACTCACTTGGCGATGGTTCCAAACGCCGTCACAGAAAGGGGTTAAAAACCGTTTGTTTAGGAGCTCGCTATACTAGTGACATCAAGTTATTCTTTCCGATCGATCTATTAAGAGTTCGTACTAAAATAACACAAGTTATTCTTTCCAATCAATCTATCAAGAGTTCGTACTAAAATAACACCAAAACAAATTCAGATTCATAATACTCAATCCAACACAAAGAACCTCAAAGAGTGCCCCAAGATTTCTGTCGGAGAAACAAAGACAAGAACATGCATCAACCCATATGCATAGATTGCCCCAATGTCACCTCCGGAATCCGCGAGTTGAGTACCAAAATATATACCAAGTGAATCAATATGATACCCCATTGTCGCCACGGGTATTCATATGCAAGACATATATTAAGTGCTCTCAAATGCAAAAACGATAAAATGAAATCTCAAAGGGAAAACTCAATTCATCACAACAAGATAGAGAGGGGAAAGCACCATATGATCCGACTATATTAACAAAGCCCATGATACATCAAGATCGTGACATCTCAAGAACACGAGAGAGAGAGAGAGAGAGAGAGAGAGAGAAATTAAACACATAGCTACTAGTACAAAGCCTCCGCCCCAAGGGTGGACTACTCCCGCCTCATCATGCATGGTGGCTGCCGGGATGATGAAGATGGCCACCGGTGATGATTTCCCCCTCCGGCGGAGTGCTGGAACGGGGTCAAGATTGGTTTTTCGTGGCTAAAGAGGCTTGCGGCAGCGGAACTCCTGATCTAGGGTTACCCCTGATGGTTTCTCTATTTATAGGATTGGCGTTGGTTTCACGCAAAGATGGGCCTCGAGGTGAGCACAACCCACCGGGGCACGGACAAGGGCCCAGGTGCGCCCGGGTGTCTTCTGCCCTACTCCTTCACCTTCTGGTCCTTCCACGAAGCTTCGGGGGTCTCTTTTGTTCCAAAAAATCATCAAAAACTTTCAGCTCATTTGGAGAACTTTCATTTCTGCACAAAAAACAACACCGCGGTAGTTCTGCTGAAAACAACGTCAGTCCGGGTTAGTTCCATGCAAATCATACCAAAACCATATAAAATTGTTGTAAACATGGCATGAATACTTCAGAAATTATAGATACATTGGAGACGTATCAGGGCACTACTGCAGTATGCTGCTAACGCGACACTACGATCAGAGACCCTTCGAGAAACTGTGTGCGATGCAATAATCGCAAATGGTGATGTATGAAAACCGTCAAAAGGGTGAAAACATTTGCGATGGAGGATGCATCAAACACGGTTCATATTTTAGTTGCGTTTGTGATGAAGGGCATACGGTTCAGTTCAATTAACTATTTGTGATGAGGAGGAACAAAAGAAACGGGCAGCCAGATGAAGGTGTGTGCGATACACAGCATACGGTTCACTCGGATGAACTATTTGTGATTAGGCAACACGAAAGAAATGGGCAGCCAGATGAAGGTGTGTGTGATATACGGCATGCAGTTCACTCGGATGAACAGTTTGTGATTAGGCAACACAAAAGAAACGGTCAGCAAGATCAAGGTGTGTGCGATATACGGCATGCGGTTCACTCAGATGAACTGTTTGTGTTGACACAAGAGAACAGCAATGGTTCAACTTAACAAGACGTGTGTGTTGTTGGATGGGATTGCATGCTGTTCACTCGGCCCTTGTCATCAGTGTGTGACCTCTGTGCCAACCGTTCGCTCCCCAGGCGCCTCTTCATGTACCGTGGCAACCGTCCACCGACTCTTCGCCTTTCCCTCGCGATTTAGAACTGTTGTCGCATGCTAGCTCTTCCTCCCTCCTCCATTTGCCTTCACCCTTCCTTCTTCCATTGTTTGATCGTCTTCTCCATGGAGGGAACAAGCCGAAAATGACCCCGTTATTCTTGCCCCGGTCTGAATGATGACGCGGTGGAGGAACTCATTGATCGGTGCGACATCATCATCTCGGCTAGCATGGCAGGTTCATTCAAGACCATTCTCGACTCAACTAATAACATCATTACAAGGAACCCGAGGGTCCAGGAGCGGTTTGATCTCCCCTATCTTCTTCGCCGTGACCCTGCTGACTAGCGTGGGGACGAGGGAAGCCTCGCCTTATGTAAGTTGATGCCGCTTGATAATGATACGTATGATGTTAAGATGCCATCGCTTGAGGGCAAGGCTTGGGTAGGCGCAAATGGAGATTGGGTGGTTTATATTGGATACAACTGTGAGTGGGAACTTGTGACTGTGTACACTCGTCACCGGGTTCCACTTCGAAAAATCTCAGACGACTGCCCAGAGGTTGAGTACACCGATATTCTACGTGAGTTCAAATACGATCATGCTGTCTGTCGTCTACGGAAGATAGCAATTTGTCAAGTTCCCAACCGCTCTTGGGGTTATAGGAATGCTTATGTTGTCGCTATCTTCGACAAGCTTGTTGCCGTCCATCATGGTTCGACTCGATGGATATTGCTCAAAAATCAGTTTCTATACATGGATGAGTACTGTGATGCAATTCAATACGAGGGTTTTGTGTTTGCTGCCACAACTCATGGCATTGTTTTTGCATGGAATCCTTATGATTTCGGTACGTTTGTCTTCCACCATAATTATAATTGTTTCATCCACATGCATGCGGGTTAGCTAGTTTCCATTTACTAATTAACCTTCTTGTGTTTCCAAGGTCCTGTGAACATTCCACCACCTATACTTGAAAATTTTATTCACGAGCATGAGGACGAGCAGGAACCATATACTCAGTGGTGCCTGGCAACTTATTCCGATGGATCACCTCTTCTTGTCTGTATATGGGGCACTTCTGATGTTACTAAGGAAGCAGGTGTTGTCTCGTATGGTCGCTCTCTCCGGACATATTCCAACATCCGTTGTAGGGTATTTGGGGTGGATACTAGTGTACTAGAGCCAACACCTTCTCCCTGGTTCAGTATTGAAAGTCTTGGAGGAAACTCGCTCTTCCTTGGACAAAACTATCCAATGATGGTGGAAGGCGATCCAGATGCTGTGGACACAACGTTACTACCATTTATGAGAAGCAACTGTATCTATACCTCGGACATTACTATGCTTCCCTACCGTACCAATATGGGTCCTGACATAGGCCGCTTCAGCCTCGATGATCAGTCCTGCGTTGGTCTCGAGGTTGACAGTAGCTGGCCATTCCTAGAGAATCACTTCTGGTTCAAAGCAAGCGTTTCCAATGCCGATGAGTGGTTGAGCTGAAGTTCATTTCATCGCTTTGTTATTTGTTGTGTGAGAAAAACTTTACTAGAATGTTTTGTTGGAAATGATCTATAATCCAATGTGTATCCTCGTTGTCGTTGTGGGTTGATGACTTGTTGTATGTAATCAATGGTACATTTGCATATGCGTCCATGAACTCACGCCTGCTAGTGGTGCCCATATGAACAGTGCTAGTGATTTTAGTTGCAAAAATTAGATAGTGCTAGTGATTTGTAGCTGCAGGGTTGACAAATGGCAATGTAACTAGATAAAAAAATGTCAATCTTTCTAGTTTGAGAAATGGAAACATACCCAAAATGATAGATATGCAAATCTTACCCAATTGTTTGTACATGGTTGCACACGGGTCATGCAAAACAATTGTTTGCGTTGAAGGGATGCAGAAATCCTGATCGGCACATTTTCGCTTGGCTTCTTAGGGAAGCTGTCGGTTTGCATATGGGTGTTCTAACTAAAATGTTTGTGATGAGTGTTTTATATTTAAAAACCGTTGACATTTTTTCAAACGAAAATTGTTTGATAAGTCTGTACATTAAGAGAGAAAAATGCAAGTTCGTTCAAACCATATATTTCTTTCAGTCACACTGCGAATTTATATTCATATGATCAAGAATTCGATATACAGTATTAAACCCCCAAAAAACTATTTCCGGTGGCGGCGGAGGCGGCGTGCCGTGCCGTCGTTGTTGTTGTCGTCCTCCGGGACGCCGTTGTTGAAGTCTTCAAGGCAACACAAAATCTTCTTCACTTGTAAATCAAACATCATGTCGTCGCGCGATCGACGGGCGGGGCGCGGGAGGACGGCAATTGGCGCCGCTGAGAGGTAGCGGTCGATGGCAGCGTCCCATGCCGCTGAGGGGGGGCGTGCACGGGCACGGGCACGGGCATGGCGGGTGCAGCCAAACACATGGGGACCGACGCCGCGGTGGGTGGAGGGGCGTGCACGGGCGCGGCGGGTGTAGCCAAATGCACGGGGGCTGGCGCCACAGCGGGTGGAGGGGCGCGCACGGGCACAACCGCTGGCATGTACACGAGCTCGCGCAGGTACGTGAAGACCTTGCTAACGCCCGCGGCTTCCAGCTCTACGATAGTGTTGGGCGACCAGCACGTCAATGCTACGGGGATGGTCGCTGGCGCGGGCGCGGGGATGGGAGCTGGGACGGGAGCGGGGGCAGCAACCTCTCAGCCGCAGCAATGGTTCAACTTAACAAGATGTGTGTGTTGTTGGATGGGATTGCATGCGGTTCACTCGGCCCTTGTCGTCAGTGTGTGACCTCTGTGGCAGCCGTTCGCTCCCAAGGCGCCTCTTCGTGTACCGTGGCAACCGTCCACCGACTCTTCGCCTTTCCCTCTCGATTTGGAACTATTGTCGCATGCTAGCTCTTCCTCCCTCCTCCATTTGCCTTCACCCTTCCTTCTTCCATTGTTTGATCGTCTTCTCCATGGAGGGAACAAGCCGAAAATGACCCCGTTATTCTTGCCCCGGTCTGAATGATGACGCGGTGGAGGAACTCATTGATCGGTGCGACATCATCATCTCGGCTAGCATGGCAGGTTCATTCAAGACCATTCTCGACTCAACTAATAACATCATTACAAGGAACCCGAGGGTCCAGGAGCGGTTTGATCTCCCCTATCTTCTTCGCCGTGACCCTGCTGACTAGCGTGGGGACGAGGGAAGCCTCGCCTTATGTAAGTTGATGCCGCTTGATAATGATACGTATGATGTTAAGATGCCATCGCTTGAGGGCAAGGCTTGGGTAGGCGCAAATGGAGATTGGGTGGTTTATATTGGATACAACTGTGAGTGGGAACTTGTGACTGTGTACACTCGTCACCGGGTTCCACTTCGAAAAATCTCAGACGACTGCCCAGAGGTTGAGTACACCGATATTCTACGTGAGTTCAAATACGATCATGCTGTCTGTCGTCTACGGAAGATAGCAATTTGTCAAGTTCCCAACCGCTCTTGGGGTTATAGGAATGCTTATGTTGTTGCTATCTTCGACAAGCTTGTTGCCGTCCATCATGGTTCGGCTCGATGGATATTGCTCAAAAATTAGTTTCTATACATGGATGAGTACTGTGATGCAATTCAATACGAGGGTTTTGTGTTTGCTGCCACAACTCGTGGCATTGTTTTTGCATGGAATCCTTATGATTTCGGTACGTTTGTCTTCCACCATAATTATAATTGTTTCATCCACATGCATGCGGGTTAGCTAGTTTCCATTTACTAATTAACCTTCTTGTGTTTCCAAGGTCGTGTGAACATTCCACCACCTATACTTGAAAATTTTATTCACAAGCATGAGGACGATTAGGAACCATATACTCAGTGGTGCCTGGCAACTTATTCCGATGGATCACCTCTTCTTGTCTGTATATGGGGCACTTCTGATGTTACTAAGGAAGCAGGTGTTGTCTCGTATGGTTGCTCTCTTCGGACATATTCCAACATCCGTTGCAGGGTATTCGGGGTGGATACTAGTGTACTAGAGCCAACACCTTCTCCCTGGTTCAGTATTGAAAGTCTTGGAGGAAACTCGCTCTTCCTTGGACAAAACTATCCAATGATGGTGGAAGGCGATCCAGATGCTGTGGACACAACGTTACTACCATTTATGAGAAGCAACTGTATCTATACCTCGGACATTACTATGCTTCCCTACCGTACCAATATGGATCCTGACATAGGCCGCTTTGGCCTCGATGATCAGTCATGCATTGGTCTCGAGGTTGACAGTAGCTGGCCCTTCCTAGAGAATCACTTCTGGTTCAAAGCAAGCGTTTCCAATGCCGACGAGTGGTTGAGCTGAAGTTCATTTCATCGCTTTGTTATTTGTTGTGTGAGAAAAACTTTACTAGAATGTTTTGTTGGAAATGATCTATAATCCAATGTGTATCCTCGTTGTCGTTGTGGGTTGATGACTTGTTGTATGTAATCAATGGTACATTTGCATATGCGTCCATGAACTCACGCCTGCTAGTGGTTCCCATATGAAGAGTGCTAGTGATTTTAGTTGCAAAAATTAGATAGTGCTAGTGATTTGTAGCTGCAGGGTTGACAAATGGCAATGTTACTAGATAAACAAATGTCAATCATTCCAGTTTGAGAAATGGAAACATACCCAAAATTATAGATATGCAAATCTTACCAAATTGTTTGTACATGGTTGCACACGGGTCATGCAAAACAACTGTTTGCGTTGAAGGGATGCAGAAATCCTGATCGGCACATTTTCCCTTGGCTTCTTGGGGAAGCTGTCGGTTTGCATACGGGTGTTCTAACTAAAATGTTTGTGATGAGTGTTTTATATTTAAAAACCATTGACATTTTTTCAAACGAAAATTGTTTGATAAGTCTGTACATTAAGAGAGAAAAATGCAAGTTCGTTCAAACCATATCTTTCTTTCAGTCACACTGCGAATTTATATTCATATGATCGAGAATTCGATATACAGTATTAAACCCCCAAAAAACTATTTCCGGTGGCGGCGGAGGCGGCGTGCCGTGCCGTCGTTGTTGTTGTTGTCGTCCTCCGGGACGCCGTTGTTGAAGTCTTCAAGGCAACACAAAATGTTCTTCACTTGTAAATCAAACATCATGTCGTCGCGCGATCGACGGGCGGAGCGCGGCAGGACGGCAATTGGCGCCGCTGAGAGGTAGCGGTCGATGGCAGCGTCCCATGCTGCTGAGGGGGGGCGTGCACGGGCACGGGCACGGGCATGGCGGGTGCAGCCAAACACATGGGGACCGACGCCGCGGTGGGTGGAGGGGCGTGCACGGGCGCGGCAGGTGTAGCCAAACGCACGGGGGCTGGCGCCACAGTGGGTGGAGGGGCGCGCACGGGCACAAGCGCTGGCATGTACACGAGCTCGCGCGGGTCCGTGAAGACCTCGCTAACGCCCGCGGCTTCCAGCTCTACGATAGTGCTGGGCGACCACCACGTCAATGCTACGGGGATGGTCGCTGGCGCGGGCGCGGGGATGGGAGCTGGGACGGGAGCGGGGGCAGCAACCTCTCAGCCACAGCAATGGTTCAACTTAACAAGATGTGTGTGTTGTTGGATGGGATTGCATGCGGTTCACTCGGCCCTTGTCGTCAGTGTGTGACCTCTGTGGCAGCAGTTCGCTCCCAAGGCGCCTCTTCGTGTATGTAATCAATGGTACATTTGCATATGCGTCCATGAACTCACGCCTGCTAGTGGTTCCCATATGAAGAGTGCTAGTGATTTTAGTTGCAAAAATTAGATAGTGCTAGTGATTTGTAGCTGCAGGGTTGACAAATGGCAATGTTACTAGATAAACAAATGTCAATCTTTCCAGTTTGAGACATGGAAACATACCCAAAATGATAGATATGCAAATCTTACCCAATTGTTTGTACATGGTTGCACACAGGTCATGCAAAACAACTGTTTGCGTTGAAGGGATGCAGAAATCCTGGTCGGCACATTTTCCCTTGGCTTCTTGGGGAAGCTGTTGGTTTGCATACGGGTGTTCTAACTCAAACGTTTGCGATGAGTGTTTTATATTTAAAAACCGTTGACATTTTTTCAAACGAAAATTGTTTGATAAGTCTGTACATTAAGAGAGAAAAACGCAAGTTCGTTCAAACCATAACTTTCTTTCAGTCACACTACGAATTTATATTCATATGATCGAGAATTCGATATACAGTATTAAACCCCCAAAAAACTATTTCCGGTGGCGGCGGAGGCGGCGTGCCGTGCCGTCGTTGTTGTTGTCGTCCTCCGGGATGCCGTTGTTAAAGTCTTCAAGGCAGCACAAAATGTTCTTCACTTGTAAATCAAACATCATGTCGTCGCGCGATTGACGGGCGGGGCGCGGGAGGACGGCAACTGGCGCCGCTGAGAGGTAGCGGTCAACGGCAGCGTCCCATGCCGCTGAGGGGGTGCATGCACGGGCAGGGGCACGGGCATGGCGGGTGCAGCCAAACACATGGGGACCGATGCCACGGTGGGTGGAGGGGCGCGCACGGGCGCGGCGGGTGCAGCCAAACGCAGGGGGGCCGGCGCCACAGTGGGTGGAGGGGCGCGCACGGGCACAGGCGCTGGCGCTGGCATGTACACGAGCTCGCGCGGGTCCATGAAGACCTCGCTGACGCCCGCGGCTTCCAGCTCTACAATAGTGTTGGGCGACCAGCACATCAATGCTACGGGGATGGTCGCTGGCGCGGGCGCGGAGATGGGAGCTGGGACGGGAGCGACGGAAGCAACCGCCACGGCCAGCTCGTTCTGGGCCATGTCCATGAGGCCCCATTCCTCCTTATTTTCTATCTCCTCTGGCTCGAAGTCGACTTCACCAAACTTGAAGACTAGTGGCAGATGATCATTCTGCGCCATGGTGGTTGAGGTCTACGGGGGGAGGGGAATGGGAGGCGAACAGTAAGTCCGCCCGTATTAAACAGCAGCTCGGGCGCCATTAATGGAGAGGAAGGCAGGCGGCCATGGAAGTCAAAGGGCTCTCTACCCAGTGAGCCTGCGCAGCATACAACTTGCATGCTTCCTAGTGAGCCTGTGCATTGGAGGACAGCTTGCATGCCTCTCGGTCAGCCTGCGCACCAGACTGCGCTCGCATGCCTCCCGTTCAGTCAAGGTCAAGCAGCTGTCCGCACGGCCCCTCCTACAGCCATTAAAACCAAGACACGGGGCATATGACTCGTGAAAACTTTCGAGTTCACACAGTTTAGAGAAGGCATATGTTCAACCCATAGGGGCTTCTTAGAAACATATACCACAAGTTTCAAGAGTAAATATCACAAGCTAAAAAGTAGAGCAAGGTTGAGAAAGTAGATGATACATTTTACCAAAGGCATTATGTATCTGAGGGTAGGCTCACAAGGTTATTGAATATGAAGGACGCTGTCAGATAAAATCCATTAAAGGATCTGCCGGTCCATAACAGAGCTGACGTGAGCATCGGCACACAACCAGAGGAAGTAACAATGCAAAGGCATTGGATTATGGAAACAACTGACTAATCCAGAGCCCAAATGCAAAGGAATTATGATTTTCAAATCAAGGGATCAGAAGCAATGTTCTGATTAGGAATGGATAAGTTGAATAGCCTTAGGGGTACAATCGACGGCAATTGGATTTGTTGAGAACCAGCTCATGTTTAAAATGACGTCTGAGCCGGAAAGATAATTTAAAAGGATCAACTGATGATTGCGTGCATTCGCACTCATGTTGAATCAAAGGGATCAAAATGACGGTGCCTAAGGATACTAACGAATATTTCCAGACATATGGAAAGCATCCATCATGCAAGCAGACTAGTATTGCAGAGCAATAAGCTACTAAGGATTTTTGGAGGATCGAATAGTATTTCGATGACCATTGTGAAACACATGAACAACTAGGGGATGAGCGGATACTCGATAAGTGCGAGAATTATCCGTAGGGGTATTCAGGTGACAAAGAACAGCAAGGCAGTAAGCTCAAAGGATTACCGAAACAACGACAAGTATTTCGGGGTATCTTGTAATAACAAGACCAACTGGGAATAAAAGTAAGAACGACATGTGTAAGTATTTATCCATAGGGATTTTTCGGTGGTAGGGAATTGCAAAAGCAACAGGCACAAGGTATCGAGAAAATATCGGAGAGTATTGTGAGAATCTTCTGTTGAAGCAGTCGACCATCCGTAATGAAAGGGTTCTCCGGCAGGAAGTGGTAACGAGAACCTAGAGTTAGATTTTAGCAAAATCATTTAACCCAAATAGAAGAGAGATCAGAGTCCCAGAGTATAGATCGAGGAATAAAAGATCCTAATAACACCCGATGGCGACGTGGGCCCAAGGGCCACACGGCCAAGTTAGTAAAACAATTTTCATCGACTAGACTCAACTTCGGCCAAGGAGTGTGGAAGGGGGATTCCTACAGGCAGTCGGCTCTGATACCAACTTGTGACGCCCCCGATTCAATCGTACACTAATCATACACGCAAACGTGTACGATCAAGATCAGGGACTCACGGGAAGATATCACAACACAACTCTACAAATAAAATAAGTCATACAAGCATCATATTACAAGCCAGGGGCCTCGAGGGCTCGAATACAAGAGCTTGATCATAGACGAGTCAGTGGAAGCAACAATATCTGAGTACAGACATAAGTTAAACAAGGTTGCCTTAAGAAGGCTAGCACAAACTAGGATACAGATCGAAAGAGGCGCAGGCCTCCTGCCTGGGATCCTCCTAACTACTCCTGGTCGTCATCAGCGGGCATCACGTAGTAGTAGGCACCTCCGGTGTAGTAGGAGTCATCGTCGAAGGTGGCGTCTGGCTCCTGGGCTCCAACATCTGGTTGTGACAACCAGGTAGAAGGGATAGGGAAAAAAAGGAGAAAGCAACCGTGAGTACTCATCCAAAGTACTCGCAAGAAAGGAGCTATACTACATATGTATGCATTGGTATCAACTGGAATAAGGCTATTATATGTGGACTGAACTGCAGAAAGCCGGAATAAGAGGGGGATAGCTAGTCCTTTCGAAGACTACGCTTCTGGTAACCTCCGTCTTACAGCATGTAGAAGAGAGTAGACGGAAGTCCTCCAAGTAGCATCGCATAGCATAATCCTAACCGATGATCCTCCCCTCGTCGCCCTGTGAGAGAGCGATCACCGGTTGTATCTGGCACTTGGAAGGGTGTGTTTTATTAAGTATCCGGTTCTAGTTGTCATAAGGTCAAGGTACAACTCCAAGTCATCCTGTTACCGAAGATCACGGCTATTCGGATAGATTAACTTCCCTACAGGGGTGCACCACATAACCCAACACGCTCGATCCCATTTGGCCGGACACACTTTCCTGGGTCATGCCCGGCCTCGGAAGATCAACATGTCGCAGCCCTACCTAGGCACAACAGAGAGGCCAGCACGCCGGTCTAAACCTAAGCGCACAGGGGTCTGGGCCCATCGCCCATAGCACACCTGTACGTTGCGTACGCGGCCGGAGAGCAGACCTAGCAACCTCCATTACAAAGGAAGTCACGTTACGCGGTCCAACCCGGCGCGCGCCGCTCAGTCGCTGGCGTCACGAAGTGCTTCGGCTGATACCACGACGTCGAGTGCCCATAACTGTCCCCGTGTAGATGGTTAGTGCGTATAGGCCAGTAGCCAGACTCAGATCAAATACCAAGATCTCGTTAAACGTGTTAAGTATCCGCGAACATCGACCAGGGCCAGGCCCACCTCTCTCCTAGGTGGTCTCAACCTGCCCTGTCGCTCTGCCTCAAAGTAACCGTCGGGGGCCGTCGGGAACCCAGGCCCACCTCTACCGGGATGGAGCCACCTGCCCCTTCAGCCCCCATCTCCGAACAGTATCACAGGTAATGTAACTGTGTAAAGTATATCGTATATGCCCGTGATCACCTCCCGAAGTGATCACGGCCCAGTGGTATAGCATGGCAGACGGACAAGAGTGTAGGGCCACTGATGGAACACTAGCATCCTATACTAAGCAGTAGGATAGCAGGTAATGGTAACAACAGTAGTAGCAAGGACAGGCTATGCATCAGGATAGGAATAACGGAAAGCAGTAACATGCTACACTACTCTAATGCAAGCAGTATAGAGAAAAGAGTAGGCGATATCTGGTGATCAAAGGGGGGGCTTGCCTGGTTGCTCTGGCAAGAGAGAGGGGTCGTCAACACCGTAGTCGTACTGGGTAGTAGCGGCGTCGGTCTCGGTGTCTAGCGGAAGAAGAGGGGGAAGAAACAATAAATATAATGCAAACAGATGCATAACGATGCATGACAAGGCAAGACACTGTGCTAGGGGTGCCCTAACGCGGTATTAGGTGATACCGGTGAAGGGGGAAACATTCGGGAAAGTATCCCCGGTGTTTCGCGTTTTCGGACAGATGAAACGGAGGGGGAAAGTTGCGTGTTCGCTATGCTAGGGATGCGTGGCGGGCGAACGGGCTGCGTTTTCGGATTCGTCTCGTCGTTCTGAGCAATTTTCATGTACAAAGTTTTTCCATCCGAGTTACGGATTATTTTATATGATTTTTCAAAGATTTAACAACTCCTGGAATTTCTGCATTTTATTTAATTCGAAATAATAAACAGACAAATATCTACGGGTTCACAGGAGTGTACCCAGCAATGTGTGCATGTGTATGACATGTGGGGCCAGGGGCTGGGTTGACCCAGTCAATATTTTGACTAGTCCAAAGTGAACAGTGTATGTGGGTCCCAATTGTCATGGACTCATTTTAATTAACAGGTTCTTGACTAAATTTACTTAGCTTAATTAGGGGGTTTTGGGCTAAACTAATTAGGCCTCATTAATTAACAAGGGGGTCGGGCTGGTGAGGCTGTGCCCATATGTACGTACTCGTAGAGTACGACGCCGGCGGCCATGGTGCTGGCCGGGGGAAGGCTCGGCACAGGGGGAGCGCGAGCAGGCCCGGGCGGAGGTGGACGCTGCCGGCTGAGGCGGGGTAGTGTGGGGGGGAGGTTAGCCGGGGCGACGAGTGGCGGGGCCGCAGGCACGGTGCAAGGGGGCGATGCAGGCGCGAGGGAGCGGGACGGCTCGTGAGCGCGGGGCAGAGCCGAGGCGGAGGAGGCGAGTTCAGGGGAGGGGGGAAATGTAGCGGCGCTCACATCGGTGACGGGGAGCCGCTCGTTGAAGCCGGAGGGGGTCGGGGTGGAGCTAATCGACGGGGAGGACGACGGCGGCCGAAGGCGAGGAAGTGGACGCGCGCGTCGTCGTGGTGACCTCCTGGCTCCGATCCAGCGGCTTAGTCAAAGCAGGGGAGCACCGCAGAGCTTCTTGACGTGTTACAAGGGCGCGGGGTCGACGGGGAGCGTAGCGGGGAGGCAGCCCATGGCAACGGCGGCGGCGGGTCTGCGCTGTGGGGAGGAGAGTGGGGGAGTGATTGGGTTAGGTTATGGGAGGGAGAGGATAAGGGGTAGTGGGGGGGTGGCCGGTTGGGCCAGGTGGGGCGGCCGAGTGGCCTGGTGGCCTGCTGGGCCAAGGCCCAGGGGGCCTTTCTTCTATTTTTTTTTAGTTTGCTTTTGTTTTGTTTATCTTTTTAATCATTCTTTTCTGCTTTCTTTTAGTTCCTAATTATTTTAGTTTTAATAAAATACCAAAATGGCACCTAAATTTATGTTACCAATTATATCACAACCACAAAAGTTTCCTCCCAGAATAATATAGTTTAGTATTTTACAAAATATAAAAGGCATTTAATTAATGGCTTTAGCTACTGATTTAATTAGTTTAGTGCAATTAAACATTTTATAAAGACTTGGTTTCTCCACCAATATATCTTATGAATTATTTTTCACAATAAGGACACTTTAGTTTTGACTTTTGAAAACTTTAATTGTTTGACTTGTTCTTGAATTTGGATTTTGAATCAGTTTTGAACTAACGCGGGATTAGTAACAGTGACCGTGGTGACGTGGCATCATTAACAGAGGGTTACTGTAGCTTGATTATCCGGGCGTCACATACTCGTACATACCCTCATCCCCGAGGGAGGACTACTCCCTCCTCATCATAGTGGCCGCGCGGATGATGAAGATGGCCACCGATGATAATTCCCCCCCCCCCTCCGTCGGAGTGCCAGAGAAGGGCTCTAGATTATATCTCGCGGTTCTGGAACTGGCGGCGGCTGGAACAAAATTTTGTCGACTCCCCTAGGGTTTTTGGAATATTTGGGCATTTATAGAGTGAAGAGGTGGTGCAGGAGGCCACCGAGGTTGGCACACCCCACCTGGGCATGCCTGGGGGCCAGGCGCACCCTTGTGGGTTGTGCCCCCCCCCCTCGAGGCACCCCCAGGTGCTTCTCTGGCCCACTGGATGTCTTCTGGTCCAAAAAAATCTCCAAAAAGTTTTGCTGCATTTGGACTCCGTTTGATATTGATTTTCTGCGATGTAAAAAACAAGCAAAAACAGCAATTGGCACTGGGCACTATGTCAATAGGTTACTCCCAAAAAATGATATAAAGTTGCTATAAAATGATTGTAAAACATCCAAGAATGATACTATAACAGCATGGAACAATAAAAAATTATAGATACGTTGGAGACGTATCAGCATCCCCAAGCTTAATTCCTGCTCGTCCTCGAGCAGGTAAATGATAAAAATAGAATTTTTGGTGTGGAATGCTACCTAACATGTTCATCCCATATTCTTTCTTTTTGTAGCATGGACATTTGGACTTTTATCCGGTTCAAAGCAATAGTCTAGTTTTGACATGAGGACTTCAATACTCAAGCATAACAACAAGCAACCATGTCTTTCAAAATATCAACACTAAAGCAAGTTATCCATAGCCCATTATGCTCAATCATCGATCCATTCATGAAACACACTCGCATATTAGCTACATCCAATGCTCAAGTATGATCATAGTGCCCCTTAGTTGGTGCTTTATAAGAGAAAATGGAGACTCAAGTAAAAAAATTGCATAAAGTAAATAGAAAGGCCCTTCGCGGAGGGAAGTAGGGATTTGTAGAGGTGCCAGAGCTCACAGTGAAAAAGATAGAGATAAAAGATTTTGGGTGGCTTGCTTTTCCTGTCAACGAAAACGATCGAGTAGTTCCCAATACTTTCCATGCTAGATATATCATAGGTGGTTCCCAAACAGAAAATAAAGTGTATTCCTTTTTTCACCATACTTTCACTTTCCATGGCTAACCATATCCACGGGTGCCTTCCATACCAACACTTTCCAAGGAATTTATTATTTAACAACATAAAGTAAATTCATTTTTTATTTCGGGACTGGGCATCCCTAATACCTTTGCCGTACTCTCGTGCAATGACAAGTGAATACACACTCATCTTGAGAATAACACATCTAGGATGGAAATATATCAGCCACCCCCTACCGTTTCATGAGTGGTATGAGCACACAAAAGAGAAGTTTATTTTTTAAATTAGAGATGGCACATACAACTTTGCTTAGAACGGCAAAAGAATACCGCATATAGGTAGGTATAGTGGACTCATGTGGCAAAACTGGTTTAAAGGATTTGGATGCACAAGTAGTGATCATACTTAGTGCAAATGAAGGCTAGCAAAAAATTGAGAAGCATCCAACCAAGAAACGAAAAATCTCATAAGCGAGCATTGAGCATAACTAACACCGAATAATGCACCACAAGTCGGACGTAATTTCATTGCATAACTATTGACTTTCGTGCTTGCATAGGGAATCACAAACCTTAACACCAATATTCTTACTAAAGCATAATTACTCATCAACATGACTCACATATTATATCAACATATCTAAAAACTATTAGAAGGAATCAAGTTTACTTTGTCAAATGATCTTCATGAAAGTTTTTATTATATCCTCCTTGGATATCTTTCACTTTGGAACTAGTTTCATATGTTGCTTTTAATAAGCTCAAACAAATATAAGTGAAAAACATGAGCATCATATTTCTTTCTCTCAAATTAATCTAAGTGAAGCATGAGAGAATTTCTTCAAAGATAACAAAGCAAACCGTGCTCAAAAAGATACAAGTGAAGATCAAGCGAGTAGTTAAGAGAAGGGGTAGCTATGTGACGACTCTCTTTTATTTAAAAACTTTCAGATCTAAGTATTTTATTAAAACATCAAGCAAAACAAAATAAAATGAAATTCTAAGAATATCACAACTCATGTGAAGAAGCAAAAACTTAGGATCAACCGATACTAACCGATAATTATTGATGAAGAAAGGTGGGATGCCTACCAGGGCATCCCCAAGCTTAGATGCTTGGGACTTCTTGAAATATTATCTTGGGATGCCTTGGGCATCCCCAAGCTTTAGTTTTTGTGTCTCCTTAATTCCTTTTATATCACGGTTTGCCTAAATCTTAAAAACTTCATCCACACACAACTCAACAAGAACTCGTGAGATACATTAGTATAAATCAATGCAAAACCTTATCATTCTCTACTGTAGCAAATCACTAAAATTATTATTTAATACTAAATGCCTCTGCATATTTAATAGTCCTATCCTCAAATAGAATCATTAAACAAGCAAACATATGCAAACAATGCAACCATAAGAGCAATCTGCCAAAACAGTACAGTCTGTAAAGAATGCAAGAACATTCATACTTCTGTAACTCCAAAAATTCTAAAAATTTACCACATTATAGAAAATTTATCAGAGCTTATTGTGCAAAATGTTTCAACGTTTTATCACATTCTGACTTTTCTCGGGAATTTTTGCAACAGCGATAAACTTTCTGTTTTCAAACAGCCACATATAGACTTGCAGAATAAGCATGGCAAAGGCTATACTTGAATTTTTTTTATTGAAATAAAAGATGAAAAACATTGTTCTAAATCACAGCAAGAAAATACTAACAAAATAAAATGATGCTCCAAGCAAAACTCATATCATGTGACGAATGAAAATATAGCCCCAAGTAAGATTACCGATAAAGTTGGAGACGAAAGAGGGGATGCCTTCCGGGGCATCCCCAAGCTTAGTTGCTTGGATCTTCCTTCAATATTAACTTGGGGTGCCTTGGGCATCCTCAATCTGAGGGTCTTGGCACTTCTTATTCTCCTCATATCGATATCTCACCCAAAACTTGAAAACTTCAATCACACGAAACTTAACGGAATTTCGTGAGATAGATTACTGTGATAAAGACAAATCATCCACTTTGGTACTGTAAAATACAAGATTCATAATTTTTGTCAAACAATGCCTACTGTAGAATATCATTTCTACAATTTATATTGAGTAATATAAGCCATAGAAACTAGAAAACAAGCAAACTATGCATTGAAAACAGAATCTGTCAAAAACAGAACAATCTGTAATGATCTGGACAACAACCATACTTATGCTACTTCAAAAATTCTGAACTATTAGGACACCCTGGGAAATTTTTATATAAATCTTGCGCAAAAAGAATCAGAATTTTATCACGCTTCTGTAAAAAATGAAAATTATTTTACTGGTCGCAAAAGTTTCTGTTTTCCAGCAAGATCAAATCAACTATCACCATAGATCATCCCAAAGGTCTTACTTGGCACTTTATTGAAACAAAAGCTATAAAACATGATTACTACAGTAGCCTAATCATGTGAACACTCAAAAACAGTAGGGTAAGTGTTGGGTTTTCTCCCAACAAGCACTTTTCTCTAATGTCTTTTAGCTAGGCATGATGATTTCAATGATGTTCACATAAAAGATAAGAATTGAAACATAAAGCAAGCATCATGAATCACATGGAAAGCACATTTAAGTCTAACCCACTTCCTATGCATAGGGATTTTGTGAGCGAACAATTTATGGGAGCAAGAATCAACTAGCATAGGAAGGCAAAACAAGTCCAACTTCAAAACTTTCAACATAAAGAGAGGAAACTTGATATTATTGAGATGTGTAGAAGCATAAGTTCCTCCCTCATAGTAATTTTCAGTAGCATCATGAATGAATTTAACAATATAACTATCACATAAAGCATTCTTTTCATGATCTACAAGCATAGAAAATTTATTACTCTCCACATAAGCAAAATTATTCTCATGAATAGTAGTGGGAGAAAACTCAACAAAATAACTATCATGGGATTGAAAATAAGAATCATGATGACAAGTTTCATGCTTATAATTATTCTCTATAACATATATGTCATCACCATAATCATCATAGATAGCAACTTTTGTCACAATCAATTGAAACCTCTTCCAAAATAGTGGATTCATCACTAAATAAAGTCATGACCTCTCCAAATCCAGTTTCATCAATATAATCCTCAGAAATAGGAGGCATGCTATCATTATAACAAATTTGCACATCAAATCTTGGGGGACTAAAAATATCGTCTTCATCGAACATAGCATCTCCAAGCTTATGGCTTTGCATATCGTTAGCATCATGGATATTCAAAGAGTTCATACCAACAACATTGCAATCATGCTCGTCATTCAAAGGTTCTTTTGTCAAACATTTTATATAATCCTTCTTCTATCAATTGAGCATAATTTTCCTTTCCATCATTTTCACGAAAGACATTATAAAGATGTATAATATGATGCAACCTCAATTCCATTTTTTGTAGTTTTCTTTTATAAATCAAACTAGTGATAAACCAAGAAACTAAAAGATTTGATTGCAAGATCTAAAGATATACCTTCAAGCACTCACATCCCCGGCAACGGCGCCAGAAAAGAGCTTGATGTCTACTACACAACTTGTTCTTGTAGACTCGTGTTGGGCCTCCAAGCGCAGAGTTTTGTAGGACAATGGCAAATTTCCCTCAAGTGGATGACCTAAGGTTTATCAATCCGTGGGAGGTGTAGGATGAAGATGATCTCTCTCAAACGACCTTGCAACCAAATAATAAAAAGTCTCTTGTGTCCCCAACACACCCAATACAATGGCAAATTGTATAGGTGCACTAGTTCGGCGAAGAGATGGAGACACAAGTGTAATATGGATAGTAGATGTTGGTTTTTGTAATCTGAAATTATAAAACAGCAAGGTAACCAATAGTAAACGGGCACAAAAACGGTATTGCAATGCTTAGAAACAAGGCCTAGGGTTCGTACTTTCACTAGTGCGATCTCCCAACAATGTTGACATAGTTCAGTCATATGCAAATCCCTCAAGTGCGGTGTAGAGTTCACTCCAAAATTACTTGTTGTATAGAAATTGTTGTCGGGCACGAAACCACCACAAAGCTATTCCTTAGAATAACACCTTAAGATGCAAACCAACCAAATTCCTAATGTCACCTAGATATTCCAATCATCCAATGTCACCGCAAATATCCATGGGTTTGGTCATACGATAAGCATCACGCAATTTTAGATTTGATTCCCAAGGAGTGCCCCAAAATATCTATCGGAGAGTCAAGATGAGAACGTGTGCCAACCCCTATGCATAGGTCCTAAAGTCACGGAACTCGCAAGTTGATCGCAATAATATACATCAAGTAACTCAATTAGATATCCCAATTTCACTATAGATATCCTCATGCAATACACATATTAAGTGCTCTCAAATCCTTAAGACTCAATCTGGTAAGAAAACTTGAAAGGGAAAACTCAATTCATCAAGAAGATACAGAGGGGGAAAACTCCATATGCTTCATCTATGTCAACAAAGCCCGCGTTACATCAAGATCGTTCCATCTCAAGAACACGAGAGAGAGAGAGAGAACACATATATAGCTACTGGTACATACCCTCAGCCCCGAGGGAGGACTACTCCCTCCTCATCATGGTGGCCACCGGGATGATGAAGATGGCCACCGGTGATGATTCCCCCCTTCCTGCGGATTGCTGGAGAAGGGCTCTAGATTGGATCTCGCGGTTCCGGAACTGGCGGCGGCCGGACCAAAATTTTGTCAACTCCCCTAGGGTTTTTGGAATATTTGGGCATTTATAGAGCGAAGAGGCGGTGGGGGCCCAGGCGCGCCCTGGTGGGTTGTGCCCCCCTCGAGGCACCCCCCCCCCCCAGGTGCTTCTCTGGCCCACTACATGTCTTTTGGTCCAAAAAAATCTCCAAAAAGTTTTGCTGCATTTGGACTCCATTTGATATTGATTTTCCGCAATGGCAAAAACAAGCAAAAAACAACAACTGGCACTAGGCACAATGTCAATAGGTTAGTCCCAAAAAATGATGTAAAGTTTCTATAAAATGATTGTGAAACATCCAAGAATGATAATATAGCAGCATGGAACAATCAAAAATTATAGATACGTTGGAGACGTATCAGGAGTCCACTCATCAGGAGAATAACCCATCTAGCATGGAAGATATTGACAGCCCCTAGTCGCTACATGAGCGATTCGGGCATACAAAACAGATTATCATTTGAAGGTTTAGAGTTTGGCACATGCAAATTTACTTGGAATGGCAGGTAAATACCGCATATAGGTAGGTATGGTGGACTCATATGGAACAACTTTGGGTTTATGGAAGTGGATGCACAAGCAGTATTCTCGCTTAGTACAAGTGAAGGCTAGCAAAAGATTGAGGAGCGACCAACTAGAGAGCGACAACAGTCATAAACATGCATTGAGATTAACCAACACTGAGTGCAAGCATGAATTGGATATAAATCACCATGAACATAAATATCGTGAAGGCTATGTTGATTTTGTTTCATCTACATGCATGACCATGTGCCAAGTCAAGCCACTTAAATCATTCAAAGGAGGATACCATCCTATCATACCACATCACAACCATTTTAAAAGCATGTTGGCATGCAAGGTAAACCATTATAAACTCCTAGCTAATTAACCATGGCATGAGTAACTATAATCTCTAATTGTCATTGCAAACATGTTTCATTCATAATAGGCTGAATCTAGAACGATGAACAAATCATATTTACAAAAACAAGATAGGTCGAGTTCATACCAGCTTTTCCTCATCTCAATCATTTCATCATATATCGTCATTATTGCCTTTCACGTGCACGACCGAACGGTGTGGATAATAATAATAGTGCATGTGCATAGGACTAAGCTGGAATCTGCAAACATTTATTCAAAGGAGAAGACAAGGTAATATGGGCTCTTTGTTAGATCAACAATAATGCATATGAGAGCCACTCAAAATTTTCATCATGGTCTTTTCCTCTGGACCCCCAAAGAAAAGAAAATAATTTTAAAGAAACACACTGAAATGTTTTTGAAGTTTTTTGTTTTTCTGAAGAAAGTAAAACAAGAACGAGAAAAACTATTTACACAGGAAAGCTCCCAACAAGCAAAAGAAGAACGAGAGATCTTTTTGGGTTTTCTATTAATACTACTACTACTAAACATGGAAGGGAAACCTAAAAAGAAACTACAAATGATTTTTTTGGATTTTCTCAAAGTTTTTCAAACACACAAGAAGAAAGCAAAGAAAAACAAAATAAACTAGCATGGATGATACAATGAAATAGTATGAACACCGACAACTGGAATGAGTGTGTGAACATGAATGCAATGTTGGTGAGAAATACTTACTCCCCCAAGCTTAGGCTTTTGGCCTAAGTTGGTTTATGGCCACGGTTGGCCTGGCGGATATCCAAAGTTGTAGTCGAGGTTGTACTGGGACGCGGCAGCTACTACCTGAAGGGCTGCAGCATGGAGGCGAGCGGCCTCCACCTCTCTCTCGTACTCGCTTGCCTCCTCTCTGGTTAAAGAAGGTAGGAGCAGGTAGGGTAATAGGGACAATACGCTGTCGGTCAAAGATTAGTCGGTATTGGAGGGACTGTTCGTTCCTCTCAAGAAACTGGTAGCGCGCCAAAGCATTATAAACAAGAAAAGCAGGTGGTAACTCAATGTCACTCCCCCTTATGGGTACTCCAAGATAGTTAGCTAAATGGGTTGCATAAATCTCCATCCTTAACATTAAGGTGTAATCTTCTCGCAACAATAGCCCCTAAATTATATTGTTTATCACCCAACACCACACACTTGAGGACACTAAGATCCGATGCACAAAGGTGGCTATGATCATGTTTACCATTAATGCATCTACCTATGAAGAGGGCAAAATAATGTATGGCAGGAAAATGAATGCTCCCCATGGAAGCTTGTGTAATACTTCTAGTCTCTCCCACAGTGATGCTAGCAAGGAAATCATTATACTCATTTTTACGAGGCTCGCTATGTGTGCCCCATTGTGGGATTTTGCATGCAGTATTAAAATCTTCAAGGTCCATGGTATATGATTCATCACAAAGATCAAATAAAACAGTATGGGTATTGCGCTGAGATGTAAGGTATTGCGCTGAGATGTAAACTTAAACCTTCACACGGATGAATTAGTGAGTTGATAGTATTGTCGGCACTTATCTGACATGAAGTCCTCAAGGCCAACATTTTGTACATACGAATCAAACTCATCCTTGAAACCTTCATGAACCATGAATTCATCCGACGGACATTCACAAGGCCGCACTTGAGCTTTGGTGGCTCAAGGTCCGGCTCGCGTATCACGAGCCTTGGGGCTTGCTTCCTTGAGGAACCACCTTGGTAAATCTTCCTAAACATTTTTCTTCCTCTGAAAAATTTATGAAATTTTTAGTGACTCAAAATAAAAGTGAACCAAACTCAACAAAATTCATAGCAACTACTCCTGCAAGTTTCTAGAGGCTATATCATGCATCAAAATTACTTTGGACCATATAAATATGACATGCAAGCTCAAGAACAAGGTCACCACGGCAGCAAAAAATTGCAATATATGAAGCACTAGAACAAAAACTAATTGGACCATTGGAGGAGTCACATACGGAAGAACAATCCCCCAAAACGGTTTTGCAAATGGAGCTTTGCACAAGGAGATCGAAAATGGCAGTTGATGTCTACTACGCAACTTTATTCTTGTAGACACGTGTTGGGCCTCCAAGCGCAGAGTTTTGTAGGACAGTAGCAATTTTCCCTCAAGTGGATGACTTGAGGTTTATCAATCCGTGAGAGGTGTAGGATGAAGATGGTCTCTCTCAAACGACCCTGCAACCAAATACAAGAAATCTCTTGTGTCCCCAACACACCCAATACAATGGCAAATTGTATAGCTGCACTAGTTCGGCGAAGAGATGGTGATAAAAGTGTAATACGGAAGGTAGAAATATATTTTTATAATCTGAATAAATAAAAACAGCAAGGTAGCAAATAGTAAACGGGCACAAAAATGGTGTTTCAATGCTTAAAAACAAGGCCTAGGGTCCGTACTTTCACTAGTGCAATCTCCCAACAGTGCTAACATAGTTGGATCATATGATTATCCCTCAAAGTGCAGTAAAGAATCACTACTGCGTTCCTAATAGCGGAGAACAAAAGATAGAAATCGTTTGTAGGGTACGAAACCACCTCAAAGCTATTCTTTCCGTTCAATCTATTCAAGAGTTCGTACTAAAATAACACAAAGCTATTGTTTCCGTTCGATCTATCCTAGAGTTCATGCTAGAATAACACCAAAGCAAATTCATATTCATAATACTCAATCCACACAAAGAACTACAAGGAGACCCCAAAGTTTCTATCGGAGAAAAGATAATAAAAACGTGCATCAACCCCTATGCAAAGAGTACCCCAATATCACTGCGGGAATCCGTGATGTCTACTACACAACCTTCTTCTTGTAGACTTTGTTGGGCCTCCAAGTGCATAGGTTTGTAGGACAGTAGCAAATTTCCCTCAAGTGGATGACCTAAGGTTTATCAATCTATAGGAGGCGTAGGATGAAGATGGTCTCTCTCAAGCAACCATGCAACCAAATAACAAAGAGTCTCTTGCGTCCCCAACACACCCAATACAATGGTAAATTGTATAGGTGCACTAGTTCGGCGAAGAGATGGTGATACAAGTGCAATATGGATAGTAGATAAAGGTTTTTGTAATCTGAAATTATAAAAACAGCAAGGTAACTAATGATAAAAGTGAGCGTAAACGGTATTGCAATGTGTTGAAACAAGGCCTAGGGTTCATACTTTCGCTAGTGCAAGTTCCCTCAACAATAATAACATAATTGGATCACATATCTATCCCTCAACATGCAACAAAGAATCACTCCAAAGTCACTAATAGCGGAGAACGAACGAAGAGATTATGGTAGGGTACGAAACCACCTCAAAGTTATTCTTTCCAATCAATCTGTTGGGCTATTCCTATAAGTGTCACAAACAGCCCTAGAGTTCATACTAGAATAACACCTTAAGACACAAATCAACCAAAACCCTAATGTCACCTAGATACTCCAATGTCACCTCAAGTATCCGTGGGTATGATTATACGATATGCATCACACAATCTCAGATTCATCTATTCAACCAACACAACGGACGTCAAAGAGTGCCCCAAAGTTCTACCGGAGAATCACGACGAAAACGTGTGCCAACCCCTATGCATAGGTTCATGGGCGGAACCCGCAAGTTGATCACCAAAACATACATCAAGTGAATCACGTGGTATCCCATTGTCACCACAGATACGCACGGCAAGACATACATCAAGTGTTCTCAAATCTTTAAAGACTCAATCCGATAAGCTTACTTCAAGGGGAAAACTCAATCCATTACAAGAGAGTAGAGGGGGAGGAGAAACATAAGATCCAACTATAATAGCAAATCTCGCGATACATCAAGATCGTATCACCTCAAGAACACGAGAGAGAGAGAGAGAGATCAAACACATAGCTACTGGTACATACCCTCAGCCTCGAGGGAGAACTACTCCCTCCTCATCATGGAGAGCACCGGGATGATTAAGATGGCCACTGGAGAGGGATTGCCCCCTCCGGCAGGGTGCCGGAACGGGTCTAGATTGGCTTTTGGTGGCTACGGAGGCTTCTGGCGACGGAACTCCCGATCTATTGTGCTCACGGATGTTTTAGGGTATATGGAGATATATAGGCGGAAGAAGTACGTCAGGGGGGCCACGAGGGGCTCACGAGGGTGGAGGGCGCGCCCAGGGGGTAGGCGCACCCCCTGCCTCGTGACCTCCTCGTAGGTTCCCCGACGTGCACTCCAAGTCTTCTGGGCTTCTTTCCTTCCAAAAATGAGTTCCATGAAGTTTCAGGTCAATTGGACTCCGTTTGATTTTCCTTTTCTTCGAAACCCTAAAATAGGTTAAAAACAAAAACTGGCACTGGGCTCTGGGTTAATAGGTTAGTCCCAAAAATGATATAAAAGTGTATAATAAAGCCCATAAACATTCAAAACAGTAGATAATATAGCATGGAGCAATCAAAAATTATAGATACGTTGGAGACGTATCAGCATCCCCAAGCTTAATTCCTGCTCGTCCTCGAGTAGGTAAATGATAAAAACAGAATTTTTGATGCGGAGTGCTACTTGGCATAATTTCAATGTGATTCTTCTTAATTATGGCATGAATATTCAGATAAGAAAGATTCAAGACAAAAGTTCATATTGACATAAAAATGATAATACTTCAAGCATACTAACTAAGCAATTATGTCTTCTCAAAATAACATGGCAAAAGAAAGTTCATCCCTACAAAATCATATAGTTTAGTCATGCAACATTTTTGTCACACAAGAATGCTCTCATCATGCACAACCCCGATGACAAGCCAAGCAATTGTTTCATAATTTAGTAATATCAAACACATAAACCTTCACGCAATATGGGTGGAATAGAATATAATGAGGGGGGTTATGTGGAGAAGACAAAAAGGAGAAAGTCTCACATCAACGAGGCTAATCAATGGGCTATGGAGATGCCCACCGATTGATGTTAATGCAAGGAGTAGGGATTGCCATGCAACGGATGCACTAGAGCTATAAATGTATGAAAGCTAACCAAAAGAAACTAGTGGGTGTGCATCCAACTTGCTTGCTCACGATGACCTAGGGAGGAGGCCCATTGTTGGAATATACAAGCCAGGTTCTATAATGAAAAATTCCCACTAGCATATGAAAGTGACAAAACAAGAGACTCTCTATCATGAAGATTATGGTGCTACTTTGAAGCACAAGTGTGATAAAGGATAGTAACATTGTCCCTTCTCTCTTTTTCTCTCATTTTTTGGGCCTTTTCTTTTTTTATGGCCTTTCTCTTTTTTTGGGCCTTCTCTTTTTTTATGGCCTTTCTCTTTTTTTTGGGCCTTCTCTTTTTTTTATGGCCTTTCTTTATTTTTTTATTCCTCACTTGGGACAATGCTCTAATAATTATGATCATCACACTTCTATTTATTTACAACTCAATGATTACAACTCGATACTAGAACATGGATGACTCTATATGAATGCCTCCGGCAATGTACCGGGATATGCAATGAACCAAGAGTGACATGTATGAAAGAATTATGAACGGTGGCTTTGCCACAAATACTATGTCAACTACATGATCATGCTAAGAAATATGACAATGATGAATGTGTCATGATGGACGGAATGATGGAAAGTTGCATGGCAATATATCTCAGAATGGCTATGGAAATGCCATAATAGGTAGGTATGGTGGCTGTTTTGAGGAAGATATAAGGAGGTTTATGTGTGAAAGAGTGTATCATATCACGGGGTTTGGATGCACTGGCGAAGTTTGCGCCAACTCTCAATGTGAGAAAGGGCAATGCACGGTACCGAAGAGGCTAGCAAGGATGGAAGGGTGAGAGTGCGTATAATCCATGGACTCAACATTAGTCATAAAGAACTCACATACTTATTGCAAAAATCTACAAGTCATCAAAGACCTCGGTACTACGCGCATGCTCCTAGGGGGATAGATTGGTAGGAAAAGACCATCGCTCGTCCCCGACCGCCACTCATAAGGAGGGCAATCAAATAACACCTCATGTTTCAAATTTGTTACACAACGTTTACCATATGTGCATGCTATGGGACTTGCAAACTTCAACACAAGCACTTCTCAAATTCACAACTACTCAACTAGCACGACTTTGATATTATTATCTCCATATCTCAAAACAATCATCAAGCATCAAACTTCTCTTAGTATTCCATACTCTATATGAAAGTTTTATTATTAATCTTGCATACCAAGCATATTAGGATTTAAGCAAATTACCATGATATTAAGACTCTCAAAATAATCTAAGTGAAGCATGAGAGATCAATAGTTTCTATAAGACAAATCCACCACCGTGCTCTAAAAGATATAAGTGAAGCACTAGAGCAATAACACACTACTCCGAAAGATATAAGTGAAGATCAATGAGTAGTTGAATAATTATGCAACCATGTGAAGACTCTCTAACATTTAATAATTTCAGATCTTGGTATTTTATTCAAACAGCAACCAAAGCAAAATAAAATGACATTCTAAGAATGGCAAACATCATGTGAAGAAGCAAAAACTTTAGGATCAACCGAAACTAACCGATAGTTGTTGAAGAAGAAAGGTGGGATGCCAACCGGGGCATCCCCAAGCTTAGATGCTTGAGACTTCTTGAAATATTATCTTGGGTTGCCTTGGGCATCCCCAAGCTTGAGATTTTGTGTCTCCTTAATTCCTCTCATATCATGGTCTCCCTAAATCTCAAAAGCTTCATCCACACAAAACTCAACAAGGACTCGTGAGGTAAGTTAGTATAAACCATTGCAAAAACCTTACCATACTCTACTATAGCAAATCACTAAAATTATTATTCAACATTGCATACTAAATTCCTCTGCATATTTAATATTCCTATCCTCCAATAGAATTATTAAATAAGCAACCATATGCAAACAATGCAAACATAATAGCAATCTGCCTAAACAGGATAGTCTGTAAAGAATGTTGCAACATCCATACTTCCCTAGCTCCAAAAATTATGAAATAAAATTCCCACTGTAGTAAATTTATCAGATCTTAATATTCAAAAGGTTTCAACATTTTATCACATTCTGAATTTTCTAGGGAATTATTGCAACAGCGGTAAACTTTCTGTTTTCAAACAGCAACATGTATACTTGTAACATAGGCATAGTAAAGGCTATCAATGCCACTTTTATTGAAATAAAAGATGCAAAACATTTTTATAAATAACAGCAAGCAAATACTAAAAAAAATTGACGCTCCAAGCAAAACACATATCATGTGGCGAATAAAAATATAGGTCCAAGTATAGTTACCGATGAACGAAGACGAAAGAGGGGATGCCTTCCGGGGCATCCCCAAACTTAGGTTCTTGGTTGTCCTTGAATATTACCTTGGGGTGCCTTTGGAATCCCCAAGATTAGGCTCTTGCCACTCCTTATTCCATAATCCATTGAATCTTTACCCAAAACTTGAAAACTTCACAACACAAAACTTAAAGTAGAAAACTCGTGAGCTCCGTTAGCGAAAGAAAACAAAACACCACTTCAAGGTACTGTAATGAACTCATTCTTTATTTATATTGGTGTTAGACATACTGTATTCCAACTTCTCTATGGTTTATAAACTCTTTTACTAGCCATAGATTCATCAAAATAAGCAAACAACACACGAAAAACAGAATCTGTCAAAAACAGAACAGTCTGTAGTAATCTGGATCAAATGTATACTTATGGAACCCCAAAAATTCTAAAATAAATTTCTGGACCTGAGTAATTTATCTATTAATCATCTGCAAAAATAATTAACTAAATATCACTCTCCAAATAAAAATGGCAGCAATTCTTGTGAGCGCTAAAGTTTCTGTTTTTTACAGCATGATCAACAAGACTTCTCCCAAGTCTTCCCAAAGGTTCTACTTGGCACAAACACTAATTAAAAAAACTAAAACCACATATAAACAGAGGCTAGATGAATTATTTATTACTAAACATGAGCAAAAAGCAAGGAACAAAAATAAAATTGGGTTGCCTCCCAACAAGCACTATCGTTTAACGCCCCTAGCTAGGCATGATGATTTCAATGATGCTCACATAAAAGATAAGAATTGAAACATAAAAAGAGCATCATGAAGAATATGAATAGCACATTTAAGTCTAACATACTTCCTATGCATATGGATTTTGTGAGAAAACAACTTGTGGGAACAAGGATCAACTTGCATAGGAAGGTAAAACAAGCATAACTTCAAAACTTCAAGAACATAGAGAGGAAACTTGATATTATTGCAATTCCTACAAGCATATATTCCTCCCTCATAATAATTTTCAGTAGCATCATGAATGAATTCAACAATATAACCAGCACCTAAAGCATTCTTTTCATGATCTACAAGCATTGAAATTTTATTACTCTCCACATAAGCAAGATTCTTCTCATTCAGGACAGTGGGAGTATCATAAGAGACTTGGATACTATAAATTGTTTCCACATTAAAAGAGTAATGTTCAGAAAAGGGGTAACCATAATCATGAAAAGTTTTATAAATATAATCCTCACTACTTTTTATAGCATATTTATCATCACAATAATTATCATAAGTAGGAGGCATGTTATTATCATTATAAATTTGCATATCAAAACTTGGGATACTAAAAATATCATCTTCATTAAGTGTAGCATCCCCAAGCTTGGGACAAACATTAATTGTAGAAAATATATTCTCGAAAACATCATCTTCATTAAACATAGCATCCCCAAGCTTGGGCCTTTTCATATCATAAGCATAATCACTCTCATAATTAATAGTATGGATAGCACCAATAGTATAGCAATTATCATATTTGTCCAAGCAAGTGCCAAAAAGATTTTCAAGATCATAAGAAGTATCATTATCTTCAACAATTATATTTTCATGAGGCGCAATAGTAATAGGGGCAGCATTATTTGGGAGAGATATCTTTTTACCTCTCTTCCTTTTTCTTTTCTTCTTCTTCACCACATCATGTGTGGGTTCAATCCTCTTTTTGGAGCTCCTTATTAATGAGATTGGTTGGATAGGAGGCTCCTCCTCGTTACCTGATTCATCATAAGAAATAATAGGAGGATATTGGGAAGTCTCTTCCCTTTCATTAGTATTCTCTTCATCTTCTATTTGTTTTCTTTCCTTTATGTAGTTGGCAATATAAGGATTTTCAATACAATTCACCGGACAATACATATAAATTTCCTCTAGATCAAAATGAAGAACTCTATCAAGGGCAAATTTTGGAATATCCTTAGTTATACGTTTCATTTCTTCATAACCCAAGAGCAAACTAAGTTCATTATGATGTGCAAGGGAAATCAAGTCATCACAATTTTTGGACACAATACGATCATGAAGCAATTTGCATTGGGTATTGAAATGATCATGTTCATTGCAAAGCTCACAAGTACGGCTAAGAAAATATAAATTTTCAGCACATTCATCTAGCCTTTCTTGCAACAATTTAGTTCTAAGTACTTATGCCTCTTGCAATATCTATCCTCCCTATTTGGTCTGTTCGTACAAACCCAATGTACTCCACAAAAATTGACATGTTTATAGGAGACATCATCACTAGTGCAATCATCATTAGTATCATGGATATTCAAAGAATTCGTACTAACAACATTGCAATTATGCTCATCATTCAAAGATTTAGTGCCAAATATTTTATAGATTTCTTCTTCTCGCACTTGAGCACAATTATCCTTTCCATCATACTCACGAAAGATATTAAAAAGGTGAAGCGTATAAGACAAACTCAATTCCATTTTTTTGTAATTTTATTTTATAAACTAAACTAGTGATAAAACAAGAAAGTAAAAGACTCAATTGCAAGATCTAAAGATATACCTTCAAGCGCTAACCTCCCCGGCAACGGCGCCAGAAAAGAGCTTGATGTCTACTACACAACCTTCTTCTTGTAGACTTTGTTGGGCCTCCAAGTGCGGAGGTTTGTAGGACTGTAGCAAATTTCCCTCAAGTGGATGACCTAAGGTTTATCAATCCGTAGGACGCGTAGGATGAAGATGGTCTCTCTCAAGCAACCCTGCAACCAAATAACAAAGAGTCTCTTGTGTCCCCAACACACCCAATACAATGGTAAATTGTATAGGTGCACTAGTTCGGCGAAGATATGGTGATACAAGTGCAATATGGATAGTAGATAAAGGTTTTTGTAATCTGAAATTATAAAAACAGCAAGGTAACTAATGATAAAAGTGAGCGTAAACAGTATTGCAATGTGTTGAAACAAGGCCTAGGGTTCATACTTTCGCTAGTGCAAGTTCCCTCAATAATAATATCATAATTGGATCACATAACTATCCCACAACATGCAACAAAGAGTCACTCCAAAGTCACTAATAGCGGAGAACAAACAAAGATATTATGGTAGGGTACGAAACCACCTCAAAGTTATTCTTTCCAATCAATCTATTGGGCTATTCCTATAAGTGTCACAAACAGCCCTAGAGTTTGTACTAGAATAACACCTTAAGACACAAATCAACCAAAACCCTAATGTCACCTAGATACTCCGATGTCACCTCAAGTATCCGTGGGTATGATTATACAATATGCATCACACAATCTCAGATTCATCTATTCAACCAACACAAAGGACCTCAAAGAGTGCCCCAAAGTTCTACCGGAGTATCACGACGAAAACGTGTGCCAACCCCTATGCATAGGTTCATGGGCGGAACCCGCAAGTTGATCACAAAAACATACATCAAGTGAATCACGTGGTATCCCATTGTCACCACAGATATGCACGGCAAGACATACATCAAGTGTTCTCAAATCTTTAAAGACTCAATCCGATAAGATTACTTCAAGGGGAAAACTCAATCCATTACAAGAGAGTAGAGGGGGAGGAGAAACATAAGATCCAACTATAATAGCAAAGCTCGCGATACATCAAGATCGTATCACCTCAAGAACACGAGAGAGAGAGAGAGAGAGATCAAACACATAGCTACTGGTACATACCCTCAGCCTCGAGGGAGAACTACTCCCTCATCATCATGGAGAGCACCGGGATGATTAAGATGGCCACGGAGAGGGATTGCCCCCTCCGACAGGGTGCCGGAACGGGTCTAGATTGGCTTTCGGTGGCTACGGAGGCTTCTGGCGGTGGAACTCCCGATCTATTGTGCTCACGGATGTTTTTAGGGTATATGGAGATATATAGGCGGAAGAAGTACGTCAGGGGGGGCACGAGGGGCTCACGAGGGTGGAGGGCGCGCCCAGGGGGTTAGGCGCGCCCCCCTGCCTCGTGACCTCCTCGTAGGTTCCCCGACGTGCACTCCAAGTCTTCTGGGCTTCTTTCCTTCCAAAAATGAGTTCCGTGAAGTTTCAGGTCAATTGGACTCCATTTGATTTTCCTTTTCTTCGAAACCCTAAAACAGGGTAAAAACAGAAACTGGCACTGGGCTCTGGGTTAATGGGTTAGTCCCAAAAATGATATAAAACTGTATAATAAAGCCCATAAACATTCAAAACAGTAGATAATATAGCATTGTAACATCCCAAATTTCCAATTTGGAATGTTATACATTAGATCATCATTGCATATCATATTTTATTTTGCATTTTGGTTGATCCTAGAAATCCTAAGCAACTCAAGGACCCACGGAGAGAGTTGGGGGTTTCGTTATTTTCATATTTGAGTTTTCTCAAATTTTGAGAATAGGATCATTTGATTTTATTTATTTTATCATCAATTATTTCTATTACAAAGATATGAGAGAGGGAATAAAATGACTTTCCCAAAATAAAGAAATATTGAGGATTTAATAATAAAATCAAATAAGATTTTATTTCGGAGTTTTTCGGTGTTTTATTTGAATTTAGGAAAAATGCACGTTTTTTCAAAATTGCATTTAGGTCCCAAATAAATGTTCACCTTGTGCGGCTTGATTTTAGAAACCCGTGAAAATTTATTTCGGAATTTTTGAAGTCCGTTTAGTATTTCTTTTTATTTTTCTTCCGTGCGTCATAATTTTAAAAAAACGAACCGATCTACGGGTCGTGTCCGGCTAGGACTCCGGCCCGAGGTGGCTTTATAAGCCGGCCCAGCCCCGGGGAACCCTAGCCCCAGCCGCTCGACCCCGCCCCAGCTGCCCGACCCCCCCCCGCCCTGCCGCCGCCGTCGCCTCGCCGCCGCGCCCCGCCCCGCCGGACGCCGCCGCCGTCGATCCCGCCGCCCGAGGTTCTCCGCGCCTCGAAATCCGTGCTGTCGGTTTTTTTAAAAAACCGATCGGTTTTCGTCGGTTTATTTTTTTATTAGATTCGTGTTTTTTTAAATAGATCAGTTTTTCCAGTTTATTTAAATAGTGAGTTTTCGTCCGTTTGTTCGTTCTAGCGAACGTTCGTCGTTTTTCTTTTTCTCGGATTAAATCCATGATTTTTCTGATCGCGATTCCTGATCCGATTTTCGTTTTAGTATAACTTTTCGCTCATTTATCGGAATCAGGCGATTCAAGCGCCTGGAGTTTCGTCTCGAAACCCTCTATCCGTTTAACCAACTTAAACCAGATTTTGCTACTGTAAAATTTGCCCTAGATCCAGATTAGTAGAACGAAGTTGTTTTCTTTCGCCGTTTGACTTGCGTTGCTTCGTTCGATTTGATTCTTTTTGCCAACCAGAGTTCTTAAGTTGAACCTTCTGGTTAGATCTCTTATTTGAGTTTTACCTGTGCATTAGATGAGTACTTATTGTGTGCTTGTTTGTTTGTCTGCGATAGAATACCCGGAGTGCGCCGCTTGTTACTTCGAATCGCTAGGTTTTGCGGATCATCAGCAAGGCAAGTAACACTTTGATCATACCTTTTCTACTACCCAGTTTTATTGCATTAGATCAATCCTCACACGTTGCATGATTAGGATCTAATTAAATTGTGGGATGGGAAGTAGTTGAGGTAGTACCTATTACCTGTTTATTATCAAACCTTTGGGAGTTACTTCTACGTTTGCTTATTATGCCATGCTATGCTAGTAGACGTGGATTGGGTGAGTGATATCCATGACAGATGTGAGTTTGTTAATTAATGGTTTATTTAAGGTGGCAACTTAAACACACATCTGGGTGGATTGAGGCACTTGGGTATTCCAGGACTTGCCTGTTTTCTTTTGGACCGCCACCCAGGCTCAAAGGGATCATGAGACTATTCATACTAGAAACTTCCGTGTGCAGCCACAAGATATTATGGGCTCTAGCATAGTTGACTAAGTCGTGCGAACTCTTACAGTGGTAGACTAGCAGATGTAGGGGATGTAGGTGGTACGGTCTACCCGATCGTAAGGTGCTAGCGCTTCTGAAAGACTATGTCTTGGTCATCCGTCTTCTCAAACACCTTGTAGTGCGCGAAACCAAACGGAGGTGATTGAGTCTTGTGGGGAAAAGTGCGCAAACCTCTGCATAGTGTAATAAACTAATCATGATTAGCCGTGTCCCCGGTTATGGACATCTTGAGTATCTAGTACCTGGATTATCATGTGAATCTCAACATGTTACTCTAAAAATTAATTTTGTTGGGTTATGTTTAATGATGATGCTTAATTGGGATTGAGAATGCTGTCAACCATTCTCAATGTTTAACAATTACCATGATAGTAATAAAATTTATTCCTTTGAAGTAGGGAAAAATTGGCTTTACGCAAAACTGTAACCATAGAGCTTTCCACCAGCCAAATATGCATAAAGTATAGCTGTTTCATTCCATTACTCTCTATGTGTTACATTGCCAGCATATTCCATGTGCTGACCCGTTTTGGGCTGCAACGTTAATGTTTCAGACTTTTCAGACGATGATTAAGGAGTTTTTAGGTCGTGGTTCTATACTCAGTGATGCCGTTGGAGTTGATGGACTCACTTATCTTCCAAGCCTTCCGCTGTTATCGTTATTAGATGGCCTTAAGCCATATTTATTGTAATAAGTTCTCTTTTGAGACACTCGGTGTAATAAGTGTGTGATTGCTACTCTGCTATAAATCCTCCGAGTACTGTGTGGAGTCAGCATTACTGATCCAGGGATGACACCGGAGCACAGAGATCAGACTGTTTGAGGTCTGGTCGCTAAAGAGATGGTATCAGAGCACACACTGACTGTAGGACACGACCACTAAGCTAAAAGACCTAGATCACTTTTCACTCTATTCTCTTCTGACTTCTCATATTTTCTACTCTTTAGGATGGCGGATGCAAGGAACAAGTTCACGCAACCGGATGAAGATACACCCTTTGGACGTCACTTGAAGGAAGTCACTAGATACCTGAACATAGGAGTACCAAGCTTCACAGGAACCTACAACGCCACTTTACCTGAAGAAGAGCGCTGGATGATTCAAGTTCAAGTTCCAGGAAGGACGTTCATGCCAGTCACTGAGCCCATAGAGTTTTCTTTTGATGCACCAACTTGGAGTCTAGGAAAGAGCATGGCAGCTCACATCGCCATGGGACGCATTGGAGAAGTCTACCGCAAGGATCTCAAGGATACTATCTACCAGATTTGTCGGCGCCGAGATGAACACTGGGAGATGATCAGCACCAGGAAGGATAGATCAATTGCAGCTTTTATCCAGGAGTTAAACCAGCACATTCGACGACAGGAGAACCAGATGTGCGCCGACATGATAGATCTAAAGAAGGCTAAGACTAGAATCAAGGAACTGGAGGAAGAACTCAAGGCTACACGTGAAGATTATGAAGAGGAAATTGAAGTATTGGTGGAGAAGAATGACGACCTGATCAAGAAGATTGGAATATTTATGGGAGGCCCTACGCCAGTAGAGGAAGACGAAGAGCCCAAGGAGATTAGCCCGGAAGACTACATCATCATCGACGGCACCGATTCGGATCCAGATAGTAGCGATGATGACTATGTTGATGAAGCTGGAGCAGATATCATGGAGTCTGCAACCGAAGAATATTTCTAGTAGACCACCTCATCAGTAGTAGTAGTAGTCCACCATGTAAATATAGTAGTCCGAGCACTTTTGCGATAGATAGATCGATTGTATGCCCTTGTTTGATTGAATGAAGTGAATTGTTTGCTTTTGCCTCATGTGCATATGGGTAGTGTTTTCTCTTTAGACCCCCTCTATTCTTACATCTCATCTTTTCTAAACCCTCAGATGCCTCCGAGACGTGACCCCGGATTTGCCTTTCCACCGGAGCTCACCCAGTTGATCCAGCAGCAGAACACATTGATGCAGTTGCTAGTCCAGAATCAGAATCAGGGGAACAACAACAACAACCCACCACCACCACCACCACCTGTTGACCACTTAGCCCGTTTTCTTAGGCTGAATCCGCCGGTGTTTTCCAGTAGCACCGAGCCGATAGTAGCAGATGATTGGCTCCGCAAGACAGCTAGGGAATTGACCACAGCAGGATGCACAGATGCGGAGAAGGTGAAGTTTTCCGCACATCAGCTAGAAGGACCCGCAGCATCATGGTGGGAGAATTTCACAACCACTTTCCCTGTCGACACTGTCACATGGGACCAGTTTCAGCAGGCTTTTCGTACTGCCCATGTTTCAGCAGGAGCTATGGCCATGAAGAAGCGTGAGTTTCGCAACTTACGCCAAGGAGGACGGACAGTTGGCCAGTATGTGGAGGACTTTAGTAAGTTAGCACGTTATGCACTAGATGACGTCGCTACGGATGCAGCTAAGCAGGAGAAGTTTCTGGAAGGACTGAATGATGAGTTGAGCATGCAGTTGATGGTAGCAACCTTCAACAACTACCAGGAGTTGGTAGATCGTGCTCTTATGATTGAAGGGAAGCAGCAGCAAATTGAGAATCGCAAGAGGAAGTATGGACAAGGAAAGTACAATTCAGGAGCTCAGCAGAAGCCACATTTTACCCCTAGACCGGGAGGACATTTTCAGCATACCCATGGAGGAGGTAGCTCGCACAATCATAATGGCACCAAGAATGGTAATGGCAATGGAGGAAGCAACGGCTAGAACCACACCAACCCATCAACCCCAGCCAAGAAGGACCTGAGCCAAGTCACTTGCTTTAAGTGTCAGAAGACCGGACATTATGCTAATGAATGTCCTGAAGGCCAAAATGGCAATGGAAGTTCTGGGAAGAAGCCGAACCCTTTCAACAGGGGACAGGTGAACCACGTTAGCGTGGAGGAGGTTGAAGCTCAGCCCGATGCAGTAATAGGTAAGTTTTTGGTTAAGTCATTTACTGCACTCGTTCTTTTTGATACTGGTGCATCGCATTCATACATCTCAAGGGGATTTGTGGATAAGTATAACCTATCAACCCAAGCCCTTAGGTCACCCATGTTAGTAACCTCGCCTGGAGCAGAGTATGTGGCTAGTCTATGGTGTGATCGGTTACCATTAAGGATTGGTAACTATGTTTTTTCCTCAGACCTAATAGTATTGGAATCTCAAGTATTGGATGTGATATTAGGCATGGATTGGTTATCTAAGTATGAAGGGAATATTGAATGTGCTAGTAAGTCAATTTTGCTTACCACCCCAGAAGGGAGAAGGATCAAGTATGTATCCCGGCATGTGCCAAAGAGGACTCAAGTAAATTGCCTAACAGGAGTTGTGCAGGAGGAAGTACCGGTGGTAAGGGATTTTCCTGAAGTATTTCCAAAGGAGTTGCCAGGCATGCCACTGGATAGAGATATTGAGTTTTTGATTGAGCTATTGCCAGGCACAGGGCCAATATCAAAGAGACCATATAGGATGCCAGCAAAGGATTTGGTGGAAATTAAGAAGCAGATTAAGGAGTTACTGGATAAGGGATATATCCGTCCAAGTTCTTCACCTTGGGGATCGCCAGTACTTCTAGTGGAGAAAAAGGATGGATCGTTAAGGATGGTTGTTGATTATCGAGGATTGAATGAAGTAACGATCAAGAACAAGTACCCACTACCAATGATCAATGATCTGTTTGATCGATTGCAAGGAGCTAAGGTATTTTCCAAGATCGATCTGCGATCAGGATACCACCAGTTGAAGATTCGAGAACAGGATATACCTAAGACAGGTTTTACCACCAGGTACGGGCTATAAGAGTATACCGTTATGTCATTTGGTCTGACTAACGCACCCGCATATTTTATGAACATGATGAACAAAGTGTTTATGGAGTTCTTGGATAAGTTCGTTGTAGTGTTCATTGATGATATCCTGGTTTACTCAAAGAATGAAGAGGAGCATAAGGAGCATTTGCGTTTGGTACTTGGAAAGCTCAGAGAACATCAATTATATGCCAAGTTCAGCAAATGTGAGTTTTGGTTGAAGGAAGTGGGATTCCTCAGACACGTTATATCTGGAGAAGGTATAGCAGTTGATCCCACTAAAGTTGATACCGTGACCAAGTGGGAAGCCCCAACAACAGTTGGAGAGATCCGGAGTTTTCTTGGACTCGTAGGATACTACCGGAGATTTATTGAGAATTTCTCAAAGATTGCGAAGCCTATGACTGAGTTGTTAAAGAAAGATACCAAGTTCATATGGACAGAGGAATGTGAGGCTAGTTTTCAGGAGTTGAAGAAACGTTTGGTTACCTCACCAGTGTTGATTTTGCCAGACCAGACCAAAGATTATGAGGTGTATTGCGACGCTTCACGTCGAGGACTTGGAGCAGTGCTTATGCAGGAAGGGAGAGTTGTTTCATATGCCTCAAGACAACTGAAACCTCATGAGTTGAATTATGCCACGCATGATTTGGAGTTAGCAGCCGTAGTGCATGCATTGAAAACATGGAGACATTTCCTCATTGGAAATCATTATGAGGTGTACACGGATCATAAGAGTTTGAAGTACATTTTCACCCAGAAGGAGTTGAATCTCAGACAAAGGAGATGGTTGGAGCTTATCAAGGATTATGATATGAAATTGCATTATCACCCCGGAAAGGCTAATGTAGTAGCTGACGCATTAAGCCGTAAGAGTCATGTCAATATGTTAATGACGGGAGAAATACCCAAGGAGTTAGCAGAAAATCTTCGTGAACTATGTTTGGAAATAGTTCCGAGAGGCTATGTAGCAGCATTGGAGATTCAGTCAACTTTGCTGGATAGAACCAGGGAAGCTCAGAAAACTGACAAAGAGATTGCCGCTATAAAGGAGAAACTAAGCAAAGGAAAAGCTAAAGGATTTCGTGAGGATGAGCACGACACCCTATGGTTTGAAGACCGTGTTTACGTGCCCAATGACCCGGAGATTAGGAAGTTGATTTTGCAAGAGGCACATGATTCACCATATTCAATTCACCCAGGAAATACTAAGATGTATTTGGATTTGAAGGATATTTTCTGGTGGACCGGAATGAAGAAGGATATTGCGGAGTATGTAGCAATTTGTGATGTATGTCAGAGAGTAAAGGTAGAGCATCAGAAGCCAGCGGGATTGTTACAACCATTGCCGATACCCGAATGGAAGTGGGATAAGCTAGGCATGGATTTTATCACAGGATTACCCAGGACTCGTTCAGGCTATGACTCAATTTGGGTTGTAGTTGATCGATTGGCGAAAGTAGCTCATTTCATCCCAGTAAAGACCACTTACAACAGTGCTAAGTTGGCAAAGATATACATGACCAGGATCGTATGTCTGCATGGAGTTCCAAGGAGTACCGTATCAGATAGAGGAACCCACTTTACCTCAAAGTTCTGGAAGCACTTGCATGAAACTTTGGGTACCAGGCTAGAATTCAGTACAGCTTTTCATCCACAGACAGATGGACAGACCAAGAGAGTAAATCGGATTTTGGAGGATATGCTGAGAGCTTGTGCGCTAGATTATGGATCTAGTTGGGACGATAATTTGCCATATGCAGAGTTCTCTTACAACAACAGTTACCAAGCCAGTTTAAAGATGGCCCCTTTCGAAGCCTTGTACGGAAGGAGGTGCAGGACACCGTTGTCGTGGGACGAAGTTGGAGACCGCCAGTTGTTTGGTCCTGACTTGATTAAAGAGTCTGAACAGAAGGTGAAATTGATTTGTGATAGGCTCAAGGTAGCGCAATCCAGACAGAAAAGTTATGCAGATTCTAAACGCAAGGAGACAGTTTACGAAGTCGGAGATAGAGCTTATCTTCGAGTATCTCCACTTCGGGGAACAAAGCTTTTTGGAGTTAAAGGGAAGTTAGCGCCACGATTTGTAGGACCATATCGAGTTTTGGAGCGTATGGGAGAAGTGGCCTACAAGTTGGAATTGCCCGAAGGATTGTTAGGAGTTCATGATGTGTTCCACGTTTCACAGTTAAAGAAGTGCCACACGGAGATGGCTGACATACCGTTGAGAGACACAGTGCCTTTGGAAACTATTCAGTTGGATAACGATTTGACCTACGAGGAGAAACCAGTTAAGATCCTTGAGTTTGCCAGCCGAGTTACCCGCAGCAAGGTTATCAAGTTTTGCAAAGTTCAGTGGAGCCACCACACAGAGGATGAAGCCACCGGGGAACGAGAGGAAGATTTTCTCAAGGACCACCCTCACCTATTTTCTAGCCAACCCGAATCTCGAGGGCGAGATTCATCTTAAGGGGGGTAGGTTTGTAACATCCCAAATTTCCAATTTGGAATGTTATACATTAGATCATCATTGCATATCATATTTTATTTTGCATTTTGGTTACTCCTAGAAATCCTAAGCAACTCAAGGACCCACGGAGAGAGTTGGGGGTTTCGTTATTTTCATATTTGAGTTTTCTCAAATTTTGAGAATAGGATCATTTGATTTTATTTATTTTATCATCAATTATTTCTATTAGAAAGATATGAGAGAGGGAATAAAATGACTTTCCCAAAATAAAGAAATATTTAGGATTTAATAATAAAATCAAATAAGATTTTATTTCGGAGTTTTTCGGTGTTTTATTTGAATTTAGGAAAAATGCGCGTTTTTCAAAATTGCATTTAGGTCCCAAATAAATGTTCACCTTGTGCGGCTTGATTTTAGAAGCCCGTGAAAATTTATTTTAGAATTGTTTAAGTCCGTTTAGTATTTCTTTTTATTTTTCTTCTGCGCGTCATAATTTAAAAAAAAACGAACCGACCTACGGGCCGTGTCCAGCTAGGACTCCGGCCCGAGGTGGCTTTATAAGTCGGCCCAGCCCCGGGGAACCCTAGCCCCAATCGTAAGGTGCTAGCGCTTCTGAAAGACTATGTCTCGGTCATCCATCTTCTCAAACACCTTGTAGTGCAAGAAACCAAACGGAGGCGATTGAGTCTTGTGGGGAAAAGTGCGCAAACCTCTGCAGAGTGTAATAAACTAATCATGATTAGCCATGTCCCCGGTTATGGACATCTTGAGTATCTAGTACCTGGATTATCATGTGAATCTCAACATGTTACTCTAAAAATTAATTTTGTTGGGTTATGTTTAATGATGATGCTTAATTGGGATTGAGAATGCTGTCAACCATTCTCAATGTTTAACAACTACCATGATAGTAATAAAATTTATTCCTTTGAAGTAGGGAAAAATTGGCTTTACGCAAAACTATAACCATAGAGCTTTCCACCAGCCAAATATGCATAAAGTATAGCTGTTTCATTCCATTACTCTCTATGTGTTACATTGCCAGCATATTCCATGTGCTGACCTGTTTCGGGCTGCAACATTAATGTTGCAGACTTTTCAGACGACGATTAAGGAGTTTTTAGGTCGTGGTTCTATACTCAGTGATGTCGTTGGAGTTGATGGACTCACTTATCTTCCAAGCCTTTCGCTGTTATCGTTATTAGATGGCCTTAAGCCATATTTATTGTAATAAGTTCTCTTTTGAGACACTCGGTGTAATAAGTGTGTGATTGCTACTCTGCTATAAATCCTCCGAGTACTGTGTGGTGTCAGCATTACTGATCCAGGGATGACACCAGAGCACAGAGATCAGACTGTTTGAGGTCTGGTCGCTACAAGCATGGAGCAATCAAAAATTATAGATACGTTGGAGACGTATCAATCCGCAAGTTGAGTGACATAACATATATCAAGTGAATCAATAAGATACCCCAATGTCACCTCAAGTATTCATGTGACGCCCCCGATTGGACCATATACTAATCATACACACAAATGTGTACGATCAAGATCAGGGACTCACGGGAAGATATCACAACACAACTCTAAAAATAAAATAAGTCATACAAGCATCATATTACAATCCAGGGGCCTCGAGGGCTCGAATACAAGTGCTCGATCATAGACGAGTCAGCGAAAGCAACAATATCTGAGTACAGACATAAGTTAAACAAGTTTGCCTGAAGAAGGCTAGCACAAACTGGGATACATATCGAAAGAGGCGCAGGCCTCCTGCCTGGGATCCTCCTAAACTACTCCTGGTCGTCGTCAACGGCCTGCACATAGTAGTAGGCACCTCCAATGTAGTAGGAGTCATCGTCGACGGTGGTGTCTGGCTCCTGGACTCTGTCATCTGGTCGCAACAATCGGGTATCGAAAGGGGAAAAGGGGGGAGCAAAGCAATTGTGAGTACTCATCCAAAGTACTCGCAAGCAAGGAGCTACACTACATATGCAATGTATCAAATGGAAGTGGTAATATATGTGGACTGAACTGTAGAATGCCAGAATAAGAGGGGGATAGCTAGGCCTATCGAAGACTACGCTTCTGGCAACCTCCATCTTGCAGCAGAAGAAGAGAGTAGATGGTAAGTTCACCAAGTAGCATCGCATAGCATAACCCTACCCGATGATCCTCCCCTCGTCGCCCTGTGAGAGAGCGATCACCGGTTGTGTCTGGCACTTGGAAGGGTGTGTTTTATTAAGTATCCGGTTCTAGTTGTCATAAGGTCAAGGTACAACTCTGGGTCGTCCTTTTACCGAGGGACACGGCTATTCGAATAGATAAACTTCCCTGCAGGGGTGCACCACATTTCCCAACACGCTCGATCCACTTTGGCTGACACACTTTCCTGACTGCCCCCGATCGAAACCTAGCTCTGATACCAACTTGTGACGCCCCCGATTGGACCGTACACTAATCATACACGCAAACGTGTACGATCAAGATCAAGGACTCACGGGAAGATATCACAACACAACTCCAAAAATAAAATAAGTCATACAAGCATCATATTACAATCCAGGGGCCTCGAGGGCTCGAATACAAGAGCTCGATCATAGACGAGTCAGCGAAAGCAACAATATCTGAGTACATACATAAGTTAAACAAGTTTGCCTTAAGAAGGCTAGCATAAACTGGGATACATATCGAAAGAGGCGCAAGCCTCCTGCCTGGGATCCTCCTAAACTACTCCTGGTTGTCGTCAAAGGCCTGCACGTAGTAGTAGGCACCTCCAGTGTAGTAGGAGTCGTCGTCGACGGTGGCGTCTGGCTCCTGGACTCCGTTGTCTGGTCGCAACAATCAGGTATCGAAAGGGGAAAAGGGGGGAGCAAAGCAACCGTGAGTACTCATCCAAAGTACTCGCAAGCAAGGAGCTACACTACATATGCAATGTATCAAATGAAAGTGGTAATATATGTGGACTGAACTGCAGAATGCCAGAATAAGAGGGGGATAGCTAGGCCTATCGAAGACTACGCTTCTGGCAACCTCCATCTTGCAGCAGAAGAAGAGAGTAGATGGTAAGTTCACCAAGTAACATCGCATAGCATAACCCTACCGGTGATCCTCCCCTCGTCGCCCTGTGAGAGAGCGATCACCGGTTGTATCTGGCACTTGGAAGGGTGTGCTTTATTAAGTATCATGTTCTAGTTGTCATAAGGTCAAGGTACAACTCCGGGTCATCCTTTTACCGAGGGGCACGGCTATTCAAATAGATAAACTTCCCTGAAGGGGTGCACCACATTTCCCAACATGCTCAATCCCCTTTGGTCGGACACACTTTCCTGGGTCATGCCCGGCCTCGGAAGATCAACACGTCGCAGCCCTACCTAGGCACAATAGAGAGGTCAGCACGTGGGTCTAAATCCTATGGCGCAGGGGTCTGGGCCCATCGCCCATTGCACACCTGCACCTTGCGAGGGCGGCCGGAAGCAGACCTAGCCCCCTTAATACAAGAGCAGGCTTATGGTCCAATCCGACACGCGCCGCTCAGTCCCTGACGTCACGAAGGCTTCGGCTGATACCGCGACGTCGAGTGCCCATAATTGTTCCCGCGTAGTTGGTTAGTGCATATAGGCCAGTGGCCGGACTCAGATCAAATACCCAGATCTCGTTAAGCGTGTTAATTGAATTAACCACGGACGCCGACCAGGGCCAGGCCCACCTCTCCTAGGTGGTCTCCACCTACCCTGTCACTCCGCCACAAAGGTTCACTCAGAGGGCCGTCAGGACAAACGTCCTTTCGGACCCAATCCGTGAATCACTCGCGGGTACTCTACGAGCCGACCCGACTTTAGTCACCACAGGTATCATATAATATGTATATAAGTATATACCCGTGATCACCTCTCGAGTGATCACGACCCGATAGTATAGCATGGTAGACGGACAAGAATGTAGGGCCACAAATGGAATACTAGCAACCTATACTAAGCATTTAGGATTGCAGGTAAAGGTAACAACAGTAGTAGCAAGGACATGATATGCATCGGAATAGGATTAATGGAAAGCAGTAACATGCTACACTACTCTAATGCAAGCAGTAGAGATAAGAATAGGCGACATCTGGTGATCAGGGGCGCTTGCCTGGTTGCTCTGGCAAGTAGGGGTCGTCAACAACGTAGTCGGTCGGGGCACCAGCAGCGACGTCAGCCTCGTAGTCTACCGGAGAGAAGAGGGGGAAGAAACAATGAATACAATGCAAATAGATGCATATCGATGCATGACATGACAAGTAACGGTGCTAGGTCCGCCCTAATGCAGTAGGTGGTGATACCGGTGAAGGGAAAAAACAACCGGGAAAATATCCCCGGTGTTTTGCGTTTTCGGTCAGAGGAACCGGAGGGGGAAAGTTGCGTGTTTTCTATGCTAGGGATGTGTGGCGGACGAACGGGATGCGTATCCGGATTCGTCTCATCGTTCTGAGCAACTTTCATGTACAAAGGTTTTCCATCCGAGCTATGGTTTATTTTATATTGATTTTAAAAGATTTAAATCATTTTAGCCTTTATTTAATTATTTTAATTCAACATTATCCAGAATAGTGCCTGCTGACGTCATCATGACTTCAGCATGATGTCAGTAGTCAACTGTGACCGTTGACGGGTCAAACTGACGTGTGGGTCCCACTGTCATACACTGTTAACTAATTAACCAAAGTTAGTTTAAATTATAGATTAGCCAGGTTAATTAATTAATTAGGCTAATCTAATCAGGATTAATTAAGTTAATCAATTCTTTAATTAATTAATTAATATTTATTTATTTTTATTATTATTTTTCTTCTTTTTTAAACATTCTGTGGCCGTGGGGCCCATATGTCATAGGCCTAGAGGCCTTAACGGGCGCTGGGCAGAAGCTGGCGGGCGCCACCCGCTCGGGGCCGAGCCCAACCGGGGCGACGGGGCGAGGCCACCGGAGCACGGCGGCACGGCGAGGCGGGGCCGGCGGGGATGTAGGCCACGGCGAGCATGGGGGCTCCAGGGAGGCAGCGGTGAGCGCAAGCGGAGGGGGCTGGTCAAGGCGAGGTGGGCTCGACGGCTGGCCGGAGCGAGCACGGCCAGCAGGGGAGCAGGGGTGTGCACGCGCATCGGCGTGGTCACCGGGCGGCGTGGTGGATGAGGAGCAGGGGGAGAGGCGACGGCGCGAGGCAACAGCAGCGGGTCATGGCGAGCTACAGGGAGGGAGCGGCGCCGCGGGGCTGCGGCAGTGGCTATGGGAGGCCAGCGCCGTGGGGGCGCAGACAGGGCCGTGGACGAGGTCGTGGCCACGACGAGGACAACGGCGAGTGGCGCCGGCAGTGGCCATGGCTAGCAGCCGCAGCTGTTGCAGCGAGGCAAGGCGAGGAGCGGCGCAGCAGAGGGGCGTGCAGCAGGGGAGGTCTGCGAGCGAGCGGCGCAGGAGGGAACGGAGCGCGCAGGCGTGCACGGCGGGGCGGAGGAGCAAGGCGAGGCACGCGCGAGCTCGGGTGCGGGCCGGCGCCAGCGGGCGCGGTGAGCGTGCACCGCGCCGGTGCGGGGCGGGCAAAAAGGCAAAGAGGAGAGGGCGGCGGCTCATGGCAGGTGCAGGGATGTGGCAACAGGGGTTGAGGAGGAGTCGGGGGCAACGGCACCGGCGAGGAGGAAGGCGACGGTGGCCGCGGCGTCGTGGGCGTCGGCGACGGGATCCCGATCTAGATCGGATCGGGGGGGAGCGAACGAGTGGGGGAGTGGGAGTCGTGGGTTAGGGTTTTGCGAGGGAGGGGTGGACCGGGGGATATGGAGGAGTGGAGTGGGCCTCCTGGTTGGCCTAGAGGCCAGCTGGGCCGAGGCCCAACGGAGGAGGGGGGTTTCTCTTTTATTCTTGTTTGCTTTCCTTTTGTTTTTTTCTTTCCACTCTTTCTTTTTATTTATTTTATTTTCTGTTTTAACCATTTTAAAATATTTAGGCATTTTCTAAAAAAACATTTTCTCCATAATAATTACCTATGTAATATTTGACACTAACCGAACAATTTTGTTTTAACGTTTGAAAATTTTTATCGTTTGCCATATTTTTGAATATGAGTTTTGAACCAGTTTTTGAACTAAAGAAAGATTAGCGACAGTAACAGAGGTGATGTGGCATCATTAGCATGGGTTTACTGTAGCATAATTATCCGGGCATTACAATTCATACCGCAAGATATACATCATGTGTTCTCAAATCTGAACATTCAATCCGACATGACAAAACTTCAAAGGGTAAAGATTCAATTCATCACAACAAGAGTATAGAGGGGAGAAACATCATATGATCCGACTATATTAACAAAGCCCATGATATAGATCACGAGAGAGAGAGAGAGAGAGAGAGAGAGAGAGAGAGAGATTAAACACATAGCTACTGGTACAAACGCTCAGCCCTGAGGGTGGACTACTCCCTCCTCATCGTGGTGGCCGTCGGGATGATGGATGGCCACCAGAGATGATTCCCCCTCCGGCAGGGTGCCAGAACGGGTCTAGATTGTTTTCAGTGGCTACGAAGCCCTGCATCGGCGGAACTTCTGATCTAGGTTAAGCCCAAAGGTTTTCAGAATATTTGGGAATTTATAGTGCAAAGAAGGGGTACGGGAGGCCACTGAGGTGGGCACAACCCACCTGGGCGCGTCAGGGCCCCCTGGCGCGCCCAGGTGGGTTGTGCCCCCTCGGGGCACCCCCAGGTGCTGCTTTGGCCCATCGGGAGTCTTCTGGCCCATAAAAATCCACAAAAAGTTTCGCGGTGTTTCGACTCCATTTGATATTGATTTTCTGTGATGTAAAAAACAAGCAAAAAAACAGCAACTGGCACTGGGCACTGGGTCAATAGGTTAGTCCCAGAAATGATATAAAGTTGCTATAAAATGATTGTAAAACATCAAAGAATTATAATATATTGGCATGAATACTTCATAAATTATAGATGCATTGGAGACGTATCAGCATCCCCAAGCTTAATTCCTACTCGTCCTCGAGTAGGTAAATGATAAAAGAAATAATTTATGAAGTGTGAATGCTAGCAAAGTGCACAAGTTTGATCAATGATAATTTCAATCACTTCTCCTAGCATCATGACATCAATTATTTCTTATGAAACTTCTCATGTTATAGTGGCAACCAATTCACATGTTAAGATTCAAACAATGAATTCTCTTGAAACCAAACAACCTTGTTCTTAGTCACCAAGCAATTGCAATTCAACTTATTCAATAGAGTTTAAGTAAGAGCTCCACATACTCAACCATCATATAGTCTTCTATTATTGCTAACACCCACCGCGTACACATGAGCAAAACGTTTCAACCGGACACATAGAAAGATAGGGGCTTATTGTTTTTCCTCCCAACGTATTCGCCTCAAGGGTGATGTCAACAATAATAACTCATGCTACCCATATTCAACTGGAAATATGTGCCTAGATCTTTCCTCACCACATGATGCTTACGAAAAGAGAAAATAAAAAGGAATAGAGAGGAATACTTTGACTCTTTGCATAAAAGTAAATACTGAAAAGTAGAAGATAGGCCCTTCGCAGAGGGAAGCAGAGGTTGCCATGTGCTTATTTGTTTGTATGTTCAATCCCTTAGTGCAAAAGAATGTCGCATTATATCGCCCCTTGTGATAGCAACCTTTATTATGCAGTCTGTCGCTTTTATTGCTTTACCATCACAAGTTCGTACAATGCTCAATTTTCTCTTACACTAAATGATCTTACACTTTTAGAAGCAATTTTTATTGCCTTATTGCACCGATGACAACTTACTTGAAGGATCTTTCTCAATCCTTAGGTAGGTATGGTGGACTCTTGAAAATAAGATTTGGGTTTAAGGGTTTTTGGATGCACAAGTAGTATCTCTACTTGGTGCAGAATTTTTGGCTAGCAAAGATGGGGGGCAAGCACCACATGTTGAAGGATCTATGACAATATAACTTCTATGTGAATATGAACAAACATAAATCATTATGTTGTCTTCCTTGTCCGACGTCAACAATTTTGGCATATAATATTTTGATGGGTGCTCACAATCACAAAAGATTTCCATGATAGTGTAGTTACATGTGAAAGTTCTCTTCCTTATACTAATTATTCGTGAATTGCTTGTATGACCAATATTGTGATTGTCAAGCCTCAAAAGATTTCACTTTATAAACCCAATGTGAAGCTACCACTAGGCATGATATGATTTCAACTTCATGACATTCAATTTATTCAACAATTTACTCATAGGATATAAGTGAAGCACAAGAGTAAATGACATAGGAAAGAGCTTCTTTGACGGGATATGAATGCCGCTTACTTAGCCTCCTTGGCAACTATTTGAGGACTCTATTTTGTTTGAAAATTTTCAGATCTAAGTAATTTATTAAAACAGCAAGCAAAATAAAATAAAATGGCATTCCAAGGATAGCACACATCATGTGAAGAAGCAAAAACTTAGGATCAAGCGATACTAACCGATAATTGTTGAAGAAGAAAGGTGGGATGCCTACCGGGGCATCCCCAAGCTTAGATGCTTGAGACTTCTTGAAATATTAACTTGGGATGCCTTGGGCATCCCCAAGCTTGAGCTTTTGTGTCTCCTTAATTCCTTTTATATCACGGTTTTCCTAAATCTCAAAAGCTTCATCCACACAAAACTCAACAAGAACTCGTGAGATAAGTTAGTATAAACCAATGCAAAAACCTTATCATTATATACTGTAGAAAATCACTAAAATTATTATTCAACATTGCATACTAAATGCCTCTGCATATTTAATACTCCTATCCTCAAATAGGATCATTAAACAAGCAAACATATGCAAACAATGCAAACATTACAGCAATCTGCCAAAACAGTACAGTCTGTTAAGAATGCGAGAGTATCAATACTTCCCTAACTCCAAAAGTTATGAAAAATTACCACACTGTAGAAAATGTATCATATCTCATTTTGCAAAATGTTTCAACATTTTATCACATTCTGACTTTTCTAGGGAATTTTTGCAACAACGGTAAACTTTCTGTTTTCAAACAGCAACATGTATACTTACAAAATAAGCATGGCAAAGGCTATAATTGCCACTTTTATTGAAATAAAAGATGCAAAACATTATTCTAAATAACAGAAAGAAAATTGTAACAAAATAAATTGACGCTCCAAGCAAAACACATATCATGTGACGAATGAAAACATAGCTCCAAGTGAGGTTATCGATAATGTTGGAGACGAAAGAGGGGATGCCTTCCAGGGCATCCCCAAGCTTAGTTGCTTGTATATTCCTTGAATATTTCCTTGGGGTTCCTTGGGCATCCCCAAGCTTAGGTTCTTGTCACTCCTTATTATCCTCATATCGATATGTCACCCAAAATTTGAAAACTTCAATCACACAAAACTTAACGGAACTTTGTGAGATAGGTTAGTATGATAAAGAGCAAACCATTCTACTTTTGGTACTGTCAAAGACAAGATTCATAATTGTTCTCACACAATGCCTACTATAGCATATCATTTCTACAATTTATATTGAGCAATATAGGGCATAGAAACTAGAAAACAAGCAAACTATGCATTGAAAACAAAATCTGTCAAAAACAGAACAGTCTGTAGTAATCTGTACTCAAACCATACTTCTGCGACTCCAAAAATTCTGAAAAATTAAGAAAACGTGATAAATTTGTCTATTAATCTTCTGCGAAAAGTATCAGCATTTTATCACGCTTCTGTTAGAAATGAGAATTGTTTTCCTGAGCGCAAAAGTTTCTTTTTTCAGCAAGATCAAATCAACTATCACCGTAAGCCATCCCAAAGGTCTTACTTGGCACTTTATTGAAACAAAAGCAATAAAACATGATTACTACAGTAGCCTAATCATGTGAACACACAAAAACAGTAGGTAAATGTGTCGGGTTGTCTCCCAACAAGCGCTTTTCTTATGCCTTTTAAGCTAGGCATGATGATTTCGATGATGCTCGCATAAAAGATAAGAATTGAAACATGAAGAGAGCATCATGAAGCATATGAATAGCATATTTAGGTCTAACTCACTTCCTATGCATAGGGATTTTGTGAGCAAACAACTTATGGGAACAAGAATCAACTAGCATAGGAAGGCAAAACAAGTGTAACTTCAAAACAATCAACACATAGAGAAGAAACTTGATATTATTGAGATATGTAAGAGCATAAGTTCCTTCCTCATAATAATTTTCAAAAACTTCATGAATGGATTCAACAATATAGCTATCACATACAACACTCTTTTCATGATGCACAAGCATAGAATATTTATTACTCTTTATGGATACATGTCATCATAATAATCATCATAGATAGCAACTTCATTGTCATAGTCAATTGAAACCTCTTCCAAAATAGTGGATGTATCACTAAATAAAGTCACGACCTCTCCAAATCCACTTCCATCAATATTCTAATAAGATTCAACACCCTCCAAAATAGTGGGATCACTACTACCTAAAGTTCACACTCTTCCAAACCCACTTTCATCAATGTAATCATCATAAATAGGAGGCATGCTATCATCATAATAAATTTTCTTATCGAAAGTAGAAGGAATCAAAGGATTATATTCATTAAGCAAAGCATCTCCAAGCTTAGGACAAACATTATTTCCAGCAAATAAATCTTCAAACATATCATACTCATCAAACATAGCATCCCCAAGCTTGTGGTTTTCCATCTTATCACAATCATTCTTATCAATAGCATGAATGGCACCAATAGTATAGCAAACATTATTATCCTATTCTTCCAAGCAATTGCTAAAAAGATTTTCAAGATCATAAGGGATATCATTGTCTTCCCAATCATAATCATCACAACAAGCAATATGCATAACAAAATCATCATCAATATCATCATCCTCCATCAACATATTTGATTCACTTTCATGAGGCACGATGGTGATGGGAGCAACATTATTTGGGGGAGATACCTTTTTACCTTTATTCTTTCTTCTTTTCTTCTTCTTGACCACACCATGTGTGGGTTTAATTAATTCTTTCAAGCTTCTTATTGAAGAGATTGATTGGATAGGAAGCTCCTCCTTGTTACCTGATTCATCATAATAAACACTAGGAGGGTATTGGGAAATATTCTCCCTTTCATTAGTACTCTCTACATATTCTATTTGTTTTCTTGTCTTTAAGTAGTTGGCAATATAAGGATTCTCAATACAATTTACCTCACAAAACATGTAAATTTCCTCTAGATCAAAATCAAGAAATCTCTCAAGATTAAATTTTGGAATACTCTTAGTTATATGTTTCATTTCTTCATACCCCAAAATAAGACTAAGCTCTTTATGATGCTCAAGGGTAATCAAGTTATCATAATTTTTGGACATGATTTGATCATGAAAGAATTTGCATCGGAGATTTAAATGACCACGCTCATTGCAAAGTTCACAAGGATGGCAAAAAAATTACATCTTTCAGCACAATCATCTAGCCTCTCTTGCAACTTTTTCATTTCTAAATATTTATTATTCTTACAAAATCTATCTCCCCTTTTTGGTGTGCAAATGCATTCCCAATTCACTCCGCAAAAAATGACATGCTCATAAGAAACATTTTTTTCATGACTTGTGCAATCATCATTAGTATTTTGGATATTCAAAGAATTCATACTAACAACATTGCAATCATGCTCATCATTCAAATATTTTGTGCCAAGCATTTTATTGACTTCTTCTTCTAACAATTGAGCACAATTTTTCGAACCATCATTTTCAAGAAAGATATTATAAAGATGATCAATAATAGGATGCAACCTAAATTCCATTTTTATGTAGTTTTCTTTTATAAACCAAACTAGTGATAAAACAAGAAACTAAAAGATTTGATTGCAAGATCTAAAGATATACCTTCATGCACTCACCTCCCAGGAAACGACGCCAGAAAAGAGCTTGATGTCTACTATGCAACTTTATTCTAGTGGACGCGTGTTGGGCCTCCAAACGCAGAGTTTTGTAGGACAGTAGCAATTTTCCCTCAAGTGGATGACCTAAGGGTTATCAATCCGTGAGAGGTGCAGGATGAAGATGGTCTCTCTCAGATGACCCTGCAACCAAATCCAAGAAATCTCTTGTGTCCCCAACACACCCAATACAATGGTAAATTGTATAGGTGCACTAGTTTGGCGAAGAGATGGTGATAAATGTGTAATACGGATGGTAGAAATATATTTTTATAATCTGAATAAATAAAAACAGCAAGGTAGCAAATACATTTTTATAATTTGAATCTATTTTCATAATCATTTTATCTTTCCCTTCTGTATGTTATGTCTTTTATACTTTAGGATTGCTTCAATATTCAAGATTTGCTTCCGGCCTTCTTTGGATTTAGGTGGATATTTATTCACATGCCTAAATATTTTCCATTTGGTTATGTATTTTTTCCAATCGCACATAAGAAAATAGTAACTATTCTTTTACCCAAGAAGAAACTGGATTTACCCAAATTTTTGCAAGCTTGATGCGCACTTATACAAAAATTGAATTAAAATGATGAGTAGTGTTTGCCACCCCTACTGTAGGTGGTCAACTTATATGGAAGCTCATCTATTTAGCATGCATTTTTTTTAACTGTATAAAAACTGCATGTTTATAAAGACTGTGGAACAATTCTGGTAAGTTCCTCGTGAGTCATTTAAAATCTTATGGTCTTGCATTATATAGATCGATGAACCAAAATACACCATTGTTCCATTAATGAACCAAATAAATACAGGTAGTATGTATGCTTGTACGGGCACCAAAACCGCATTGATCACTGTATCTAAGTACCTCTATGGTTTTGTCTATTCAGTTAGATGGACTTGCTATCACATGAGAATACAATTACCATGTGTATTTTGTTATTTGGGAAGTATGTTTGAGATTTCATTTTTATCCCAGCATGGGATTGAAGTTGCGGATCAGGAAGCATTTTTTATCCCAGCAGTGGATCGAGTACTTCTAAACACAGTTAAAGAGTAAGGTATGTATATATTTGCTAGTTTAATTCCTTCTTCCACATTGTATGATCTCAAGTTTCGGACATACTTATATGATTTATTGATTTATTGTTCTATGTTATAGTGTTGGCATGAAGAATCATTATAGGAATATAATGAATATCGTGCCTTACTGTCAAGATGAATAACATCCGACTCAGATAGTGTTTGATTATGTTTCTCCTAATGCTACCTGCTCCACATATGAACGACTCTGACTGCAGAGTACAAGTCCAGCTATAAGGATCTAAAACACCATATGGAATTCCGAAAGGTCTTCTCCTATACCGCGAGACCCTGTTTCGAACATGATAATTTCTTGAATCAGCAACTACACTGTTTCCTGTGAATTTCAGCAACTACATTGTTTCCAGTGAAATTCAGCAATGACTACATTTTTTCCTATCATCCAGGCATAGAGAGGCTTTGATTTTTTTCCAGTATAGTTCAGATTTTCAGGGAGCACTTCAACCCAGACATCAACAAAGCAAAGAACTTCATTACAAGGTACAATCGTAACTACCAATGCCTAGCTATTTTTCAAACTTGACTAACACAAAGGGTGCAATATGTAGGTTCAGGTTGCTCCTATGCTTTCTCCGGCCAAAGAAATCTTTCATGCTAGATTTTCTTTCAAGATAACAATAAAGCCCGCGAGCATCCCTGTCCATGGAACAATACTCGAGTGATAGAGTGCAGCGGTCTTGCATTTCTCAATGCCCCTAGCTTTATTTTCATTCAGTGTGTATTTAGAAATTCAGAATCCTTGTGTGATGATATTGCACATTTTGCAACCTAGCATAATTTTCTGTTAGACTGAATGTGATCGCAATAATTCATTTTTTATCGTTGATTTATATGCTTGTGGATGTGTGGTGTGAAGAAGCAGAGCTTATTTTATGGATGCATTGGTTTATGTTATCAGCCTTATAGATTTGTTCTCGGAATATGGAGTTGATTATGATGAACGACGTGCTCCAATGGGAAAATGTGTTTCATGTTTTTTTGCCAATTTTATCAAAAATATCTTTTTGTCTATGTTGTTTCTCACATATGTTCTGTAATATTAGTCAAGACGTGCAAATTCACGTGCATGTTTACTAGTTCATTTAAGGGCATTTAAATACTTTATAAAATATGGGTTTCAACATGACAATTAACCAGGGATTATTTGCCACACTTTCAACATCTTAGTTTACATGTTTGACAAATTTGAATTTTGACTTTAAATTAGGATTTGAATTATGTATATATATGGTTGCTCGCCGTTGAGGCGGCCGCGGAGCGCTCTGCTCGTGTCCCTTCACGCGGGCTCTGCTACTGGTTGGGGCCGGTGCACGATCACGCTGGGGGCCCATATGCATGCGGTTGCGCCGCGCGCGTCGCCACAATGCAGTTACATGCGACACGATGGAGTTATGCATTGAAATTAAAACTGTCATCCGGGTGTGTCGATATTCCAAGTCGTCCGACTTCCCTCATTAATTCTCGCGACCATTATAACCTTAGTCTCTTCAACCTTTCGATCATGCCACACAACACAGCAAACACGCCCACGACGACACATACAGAGAAGATATCTAGCGGCGCTCCAATGGAGTTCGGCGTGCATGAAGTGGAGACCCACGCGTGGGAGACGGATCTCTCGATGGTGTACACCATCGACCCGGCCATGGTGGACGACTATAGTAACATCATGGAGCAGTTGCTTGCTCGAGACAAGTACAAATTGGTCGACATCGACTTCCAGCACACCCGCGATCATCTCGGGATAGATCAGAAGATTGTCGTCACCCAGTTGTGCGTGCACCATAATGTCCTCATCTACCACCACTGCATGGCCACAAAGCCTTGCGACCGTTTCGCTAGGTTTGTCAACAACACCGACTACAAGTTCGCTACGGTGGAAACCTCTGACTATGTAAAAGTGCTCAAGGTTACGTGCTTGGCCTGCAAGAACCTTGTCGAAATCCATGGCCACTACAAGGTCTGGGGCAGCACGAAGAAGGACTCCCTAGTTGAACTCGCCTCGGCCATCATCGACCCCTACTATGAAAAGATGAAGCAGGATGCCAAGAGAATACATCCTGTATCCTGGCATGGGGCCTGAATGCGGCAACTGGATGAAACTCACCTAAAATTCGCGGCCAAGAACGTGTACACCTAGTACGAGATGCACAGATGGATTGTTGACATGAGGGAGTGTCTGCTTGCCGTAATCGATGAGGCCGGATCGAGCCACCAACAGAGCAGTGGTGGCGAGCGTCACAAGAAACAGTAGATGATGATCAGATGATCATTTATCCTAGTTAATTATGCATGTTATAGTTTACTTTTGTGTGTGCAAATGTCGTGTGTGTACTAGCCACCTATGTAATTGGATGATTAATTTGGTTATGCAATCATGTTCTTATAAGTATATATGTTGTTGTTCTGTATGCAATCACATCGCACACGGACAATACTAGGGAAACCGTCAGTGATGAATTCATCAATCGCTGACAATTGTATACCAGGAAGCATTTTCCCACAACACATACGGCTCATTAGCAACAATCGTCTATGTTATTATCGGTCTTCGCACACATGTCTAATTACGGACCTGTTTGCCGCGTATCACACACATCTTGTTAAGTTGAAATATTTATGTTCTCTTGGCTCAACGCAAATAGTTCATTTCGAGTGAACTGTATGCCATCTATCGCACACGCATTGATCTGGCTGACCATTTCTATTGTGTTGCCTAATCACAAACAATTCATCTGAGTGAACTATATACCGTATATTGCACACACCTTCATCTGGCTGCCCATTTCTATTAAGCTCATCGCAAACAGTTCATTCAAGTGAAATGTATGCCACGCATCGCACATGCAACTATAATCTAAATCATGTTTGATATCTCTGCCATCACAAACGCTTTATATCTTTTTTGTCAGTTTTATTACATCACCATTTGTGAACAATGCATCGCACACAGTTTCGTCGAAGGGTCTTTGATTGTACTGTTGTATTTAGACCATCCTGCAGTAGTGGGAGCCCATCGGACCAACATTCCTATGGCCCACAATTCCAATTGGGTTAACAACGATTATGGTCCGTAATCGACATGTAGCCCACAGAAAATATCTGGGCCTAAATCAGTGTAAGATTTCTTAATTTTGATAGGCCCGTGGCCATAGTGGGCCGTTAACGGGCCAAACCTAATCTGGGCCCTTAGTAACAACATGTCGTTAGCATGTGTAAATATCTCGTGGACCTAATATGTCCAATAAATAACAAGGGCCTTTAATAGGCCGAAAGTCAGATTGGGCCTTAATTGGGTGAGAATATACCCAGGGCTTTATGAGGCCGAAAGACGACTGGGCCTGAAATGTGCCAAATAACCCACTAGTCATTAGCAGGCCGAAATGTATCTCAGCTCATGGTGGCCCATTTACAATGTGGATCGTTCACAGGCCAAAAGTTAGACGGGCCATATTGTGCAGACCTACTACACGGGCATTTACCATGCTGGAAGTGCGGTCGGGCTTGATTTGTATCAACGAGTATATGGGTTGTTAACAGGCCCGATGTGACATTGGACCACATATGGCCCATGGATTTTGTTTGATGTTAATAGGCTGAAAAGCATAACAGGATGGAAGTGGCCCAAATCTATAGCGAGCTGCTGATAGGCCGAATGTCAGACCTGGCCGAATATGGCCCAATTCGTTCAAAACCGGCGGATCTTGGGTAGGGGGTCCCGAACTGTGTGTCTAAGGATCAAAGGTAACAGGAGGCAGGGGTCACGGTGTTTACCCAGGTTCGGGCCTTCTTGATGGAGGTAAAACCCTACGTCCTGCTTGATTGACTTTTATGAGTATAGGGGTTACAAGAGTTGATCTACCACGAGATCGTAATGGCTAAACCCTAGATGTCTAGCCTGTACGATTATGATTGCCTCTATGGACTAAACCCTACGGTTTATATAGACACCGGAGGGGGCTAGGGTGAACATATTTGGTTTACAGAGAGAGAAATCTTCATATCCGAACACCAAGCTTGCCTTCCACACAAAGGAGAGTCCCATATGGACATGGGGGAAAGCCCTCCGTCTTGTATCTTCATGGCCCACCAGTCCGGCCCATGTCACATAGACCGAACGCCCGAGGACCCCTTAACACAGGACTCCCTTAGTAGCCCCCGAACTAGTCTTCAATGACGATGTGTCCGGCACGCAAATTGTCTTCGACATTGCAAGGCGGGTTCTTCCTCCATAGACTTCAAAGCATATGAACCAAAGGACTGTATTCGGCTTTTACATCTTCGGCCTTGGTAAGATGAGTTCTTCAAACTGTTCTGCTTTACATTAAATGTTATATCCTTCGGCTTCTACGCCATCGTCACCCCGGCTCCCACGTATCAGACGAATATGAAGGGTCCAAGTATTTTTACACATAACACCCGGGCCATGTAGGGAAAGCGTCTATTTAAGGTGATTGAATCTCAGATGCCATTCCACACCAGGCGGAAAATCCTTAGAGCTTGCCACAAGAAACCACGCAAGCATGTCCAGCGCTCCCAGTTCTTCCTCCTGCCCCCACGGTCCTCAAAAAGGTGATTGGGAGAGCTGTTATGTATCCCATGGCTAGCTGACCAAGCTCCAGGTGCAGGGATATCTCCCCCCTGCGGATCTAGTCCGCGTTCGGGCGGGATTAACCTCTTTTACTGGTGAAACCCTGGCAAAAAAATTTCCTAATCCTTCAGAAGGGGAGCGGGTGTGCTTCGTTTCCTTTCTATTAAGAGGCGTTGGATTTCCAATCCACCCCTTCCTCCGAGGCCTCCTGGAGTACTATGGCCTCCAACTGCACAATCTCACGCCGGGCTCCATTCTGCACTCGCGGGCTTCGTCGCTCTTTGCGAGCTATTCCTGGGTTGCGAGGCCCATTTTGAGTTATGGAGGAAGCTTTTCTACCTCGTCCCTCACTCCCGAAAGGGATCCATATTCAAGGTGGACGGTGCCGAAGTATGGCGCATAGCCGGGACAGGATACCTATCCGACACTCCGAAGAATGCATCCGAAGAGTGGCCCTCGGAGTGGTTTTATATTGAATGCGTCGTTCTCCCAGACCCAATCTGACGAGGCCTACCCGAATTTTCCAACACTCTATTAAAAGAGCGCCACAGCTGGCGCCCCCGAAGCCTTGAGGAGGAAGATAGTGCGGAGGTTAAGAAGGTAATAGACAAGATAAAGATACTCGCCCAATCCGGGCAGTCCATAATTGAGGTCATGGCGATTTCCATAACGCGAGGTGTTCAGCCAATCCAGAGAACTCCCCATGTGGAACTACAACGGGGAGTATGACACATCTCGCTACGGGCGCAAGGGTCCGGACAACTTCGCCGCCCTGGCTGCCATGTTGGCTGATCTTTATAAAGGGGAGAAAGAAGAGTTCACTCGCCTTAAATGCCGAGAAGGATTTTCCTTGTACAATCCTCCCATTTGGGTGAGTCTTTGCTTCGTAACTTTATTCAATCTCCTTCTCGAGACGTATTTATTTGAACTTTTAATCCGACTATCTTTAACAGGAATGGAGGAAGGCTATCGCAGGGATTTATAGCCCCGCTCCACAGCTAGAGGATCATATTCAAGACCTGGATCCCGGATTTGAGGAGGATCTGGATATATTTGTAGAGCTCAAGGAGGGGGTCTTCTATCCGGCAAGCTACGATAGCACAGAAGTGGCTATTACAGCCGATTACCCTGGCCTTATCCCTTCCTCTCACGTAAGTACCCCAAAGACGTCTCCTCTGAAAGAGTCCTCTCACTGCGCTTCACCCACTACACTATCTCGTGCTTTAAAGGGACAGCGCTCGTCTCGCCACTCCGCACGAGAGGCATCCCTTAAAAGGGCGGAGCCTGTGAGAGGTGGGTCTTCGAAGAGAAAGGTGGATGGCGACACTACCCAGCCTTCATCAAAGAGGTATGGTTTTCAATATGCCCCATGGCAATCATGCCGAATTGTAACGTTCCTTACTACACCATATTTCAGGAAGAGCGTTCGCCGGACTATAACCGGAGACCTCGCGGAACATGCATCCACCAATCCGACCCCGGACCCTGCCCTCTAGGGCTAGAGTTGATACGGGTGCAATGCCAGATTGTCCTCTCTCCGAAGATTCAGATAATGTACCCGTCACCAACTCCAAAGTGGAGAGTGCAATGAACCATCGGCGCCGGAGGGCCGCTATGCGTGACCCCAACTTTACTGAAGAGGCATTCAATGCCTTCAGCTCGGCGGATGCATACATCCGAGCTGCTCGGGATGGGCTTGTTGGAGCCACTTACCAGCTTTCAAAGGATATGCGGGTAAGATCGTACTTAGCATATTTAATAATCATGTACCAGTAGCCCCCGAGACTTGAAACAGTTGAAGCGACTGATTTTAAGGATCGTTGTATAATCACGTACTCACAGAGAAGAACAACATGCTGTCTCAGGAGCTGGAAAAGTGTCGGACCCAGCTAACTACTGTTAGCGCCGAACTGGAGAATTCCAAGGAGGCACCGACTGGTAATGTCCCCTTCTGTCCGGAAAATATAATCACATGCCAGTAATATTTATTCAAATAAACACTGTTGTATTTACGATGGTAGGATCGTCGGATCAGCTGGAAGAGAAACTGAAGGACGCGTAGGTGGCTAAATAACATGCCGAAAGGCAAGAGGCCGCTGGTCAGCGTGTACTGACACGGACCAGGGATGAGAAGAACAAACTGCAGGACGCCAACACCCAGCTAGGCGAAGAGCTGAAAGACGTGCGAGCCCAACTAGCGGACGCCTTGAAGGAGAACCGAAAACTGAGAGGCGGCATATTCAGTATGCCTTTTAACTTATTTCCATGCAGCTCGCTAATGCAAATCCTAACAGGTTTATTTCTGTAGGGGTGCTGACTGGACGGCCCGAAGAAGAGGTGTCTGGATTTCAAGGCGACCAGCTACAAGATCTGTCTAAGATGCATGAGCGAGCTCGGAAGGCAATGAGAAACATCACTAAGGCTTTATGGCCAGTCGATTCTCCTCCAGGAATTATGGAGGAACTCATTAATTTATTCAAGGGAGCTCGGCGCCGTTTTGGGCTATGGAAGATATCAGCCTACCGAGAAGGTGCTCGGGGAGCCTGGGCCATGGTGAAAACATGGTACATCGGACTTGATCCAAATCATATGGCACGGGTAGGACCTCGAGGATCCGATGGACAGGAAATTCCGGTCAGCCTGGTGTATGACCAAGTGAAGATGGCTGCCAAGTTTTCACAACAGGATTGTAAACTAGACAACCTGTTAGAGGGTCTAGAGGAAGAAGTTTTTGAGTTCAAGTAGCAATGTACTTTTATCGACACACTTGTCTCCAGCCGAATTTGTAAAACGATTGTCATGGCAGACTTTCTGCTTCGACCTCCGAAAACCCTGGGTTTGGAGTGTTTCCAAATACTATACCGTAGGTAAACACCAAAGTATGTTCAGAAACCAGGCAGTCCGGTCATGTTGCTTGAACAGACAAGTTGTATTCAGGGAGTTATGTTATATTACATTTCATTGTAAGAAACATCTTCCAGAGAGAATAGTTCCGTTAAGGGTTCCTTTCCCTGGGCCAGCATGCGTTTTTTTTCTTTGCATACCGAAGCTATGATGCTAAAAATCGCAGTACACGTTATAGTCTGGGGGTTTTGTATTGCAACGAGGGCAATTCGTCTTTTGTTCGCCGACCAATTATTCCCTTAAGAACGCTAGCTTTCGTCTTCACCCGTATGAGGTACACGTCCGGATAACCCGGTTGTAACAATCGCAGAGGTGCTCCCTTTATGCCCTAGCCGAACAAGCAGGAACATAGGGCATAAGCACAGGAGCCAGGCAACCCAGCTTGGCAAAAACTTAAGTCATAAAGGTGCATATAATGGCGAAGAAAAGTCATATATGAGTAGACGACACATATATACGGTGAGCTTGATGCTTGAAAAATAATAATAATAAGCTTATTGTGAAAAGAAGCCCCCAGGTATTGTGGGGTATATAAATTTAAGGATGTATACCCCTCAGATGCACAGTTTAGCCGAACACAAGCTAGAGGTTGTATAAAAATGATAAAAAAGAAAATAGTGGAAAGGGAGAAAAGAAGGAACGCGGAAAAAGGTATATGTGCGGACTTAAGCGTAGAATCTTTGGAGCCTTGCAGCGTTCCATGGGTTTGGCTCCAAGCAATTATCCAAAGCATTGCGAAGGCGATAGGCTCCTCCAGTGAGAACTTCATCTATAATGAAGGGACCCTCCCATTTGGGCTTGAGCTTGTCCTTTTTCTTCTCTGGTAGGCGTAGAACGAGTTCACCGGCATTGTAAGTCTTTGCCCGTACTTCTCTGCTTTGATATCGTCGAGCCTGTTGTTAGTAGAATGTGGAACGGGCCTTCGTGACATTGTGCTCCTCCTCCAGGCCGTCCAAGTCGTCCTACCGATCGAGCTCGGCTTCTCTCTCTTCGTACATGCGCACTCAAGGTGAGTCGTGAATAATGTCACAAGGCAAGACCGCCTCCGCGCCGTACACCATGAAAAGGTGTATATCCGATCGTGCGATTGGGCATGGTCCGTAGCCCCCGCAGTACGGAATCGAGTTCCTCAACCCAGTACTTGTCTGATTCTTGCAGAGATCACACTAGTCTGGGTTTGATGCCACTCATTATCATACCGTTAGCCCGTTCGACCTGACCGTTTGTCTGAGGGTGATATAAGGAGGCGTAATCGAGCTTGATGCCCAAATTGGCGCACCAAGTTTTCACCACATTGACTGTAAAGTTAGAGCCATTGTCAGTAATAATACTGTGTGGGACACCATAACGGTGTACGACACCGGATATAAAGTCTATCACCGGTCCGTCTTCAGCCATTTTAACTGGTTTGGCTTCTATCCACTTAGTGAACTTGTCGACCATAACCAATAAGTATTTATTTGTATGGCTTCCCTCTTTAAGAGGTCTGACCATGTCAAGCCCCCAGACCGCAAAGGGCCAAGTTATGGGGATTGTTCGTAGGGCAGTGGGCGGCATATGGCTTTGATTAGCAAAAAGCTGGCATCCAACGCAGCGCTGTACGAGGTCCTGTGCATCTGCTCGGGGCGTGGGCCAAAAGAAACCTGTACAGAAAGCCTTACTTACAAGGGCCCGAGTTGCGGCATGATGGCCACCAAGACCAGCATGTATTTCAGCCAAAAGTTGGCGTCCCTCTTCTTCGGAGATACATCTTTGAAGGACTCGAGTAGTACTTTTCTTGTACAGTTCTCCTTCGTGAACTTTGTAGGCCTTCGAGCGTCGAACGATGCGATGGGCCTCAGTCTGATCCTCAGGGAGCTCGTTCCTAGTCAGGTAGGCAAGGAAAGGCTCGGTCCATGGGGAAATTACAGCCATGATTTCATGGGCCAATGGTGTTATTTCGGTGCTCGAGCCCCCGATGATACCGGAATTGTGTTCGGAATCTGGGGGTATAATTGGCTCCGGACCAGTGTTGCCGCTCTCGTCCTGCCACACCACGGATGGCTTGAAGAGCCTTTCCACAAAGGTGATAGGTGGGACGGGGTCGCGTTTAACACCCATGCGAGCAAGGATGTCCGCGGCTTGATTACTCTCTCGAGCCACGTGATGAAACTCGAGCCCCTCAAACCGGGTTGATATTTTGAGTAAGGCGTTGCGGTAAGCCGCCATCTTCGGATCTTTTGCATCGAATTCTCCATTTATTTGGGATATTGCGAGGTTTGAATCCCCATGCACCTCAAGGTGTTGTATGCCCATGGAGACAGCCATCCGGAGACCATGCAATAGGGCATCGTATTCCGCTGCATTGTTAGAGTTTGTATACAGTATTTGGAGCACATAACGGACTATGTCACCTGTGGGGGATGTTAAGACGACACCAGCCCCAAGTCCGGCTAGCATTTTAGAGCCATCAAAGTGCATCACCCAGTTGGAATACGTGCCGTACTCTTTAGGGAGTTCGGCCTCTGTCCATTCGGCGACGAAGTCAGCCAACACCTGAGATTTAATGGCTCGGCGTGGTTTGTATGTTATTTCAAATGGTAAGAGCTCAATGGCCCATTTGGCAATCCGGTCGGTGGCGTCTCGGTTGTTTATAATACCATTGAGTGGTACTTCTCAAGCCACAGTGATCGAGCACTCTTGAAAGTAGTGCCGCAGCTTGCGGGATGCCACAAAGACCGCATATGCTATATTCTGATAATGCGGGTATCGAGATTTGCATGGTGTAAGGACCATCGATACATAGTATACTGGTTTTTGGAGTGGGAATTTATGCCCCTCTTCTTCTCGTTCAACGACGAGCACCGCACTCACCACCTGGTGAGTTGCAGATATGTAGAGCAACATTGTTTCGCCGATGTTTGGTGCAGCCAGGATTGGGTTGCTCGCTAGCAAAGTTTTCATTTCCTCCAGTCTGGCTGTTGCAGCGCCCGTCCATGCGAAGTGGTCGGTGCGTCGGAGCAGGCGATACAATGGCAATGCCTTCTCTCCTAATCTGGAGATAAAATGGCTCAAAGCTGCCACGCATCCGGCTAGTTTTTGGACCTGCTTGAGGTCAGTTGGTGTTGCCAATTGTGATAGGGCTCGGATTTTGGCTGGGTTCCTTCAATTCCTCTATTGGAGACAATGAACCCGAGTAGTTTGCCGGCAGGAACTCCGAAAACGCACTTTCCGGATTGAGCCGTTTATCATATGTTTGGAGGTTGTCGAATGTAAGGCGTAAATCGTCCACTAATGATTCAACATGCTTGGTTTTGATGACTACGTCATCTACATATGCCTCCACAGTCTTGCCGATTTGCTTTTCCAAGGACGTTTGAATCATGCGCTGGTAAGTGGAGCCGGTGTTCTTGAGCCTGAAAGGCATAGTGTTGAAGCAGAAAGGCCCATACGGGGTGATGAATGCCGTTGCGGCCTGGTCGGATTCCCTCATCTTAATTTGATGGTATCCGGAGTATGCGTCGAGGAAACACAGTGAATCGTGTCCTACAGTTGCATCAATAATCTGGTCGATGCGAGGTAGTGGGAAGGGGTCCTTAGGGCAGGCCTTATTGAGTTCTTTGAAATCGACACACAGGCGCCAGGATTTATCCTTCTTTGGTACCATGACCAAGTTTGCTAGCCAGTCCGGATGTTTGATCCCTCCGATGAACCCGACTTCGAGTAACTTGGCTAGATCCTCCCCCATAGCCTGTCGTTTGGGTTCAGAAAATCGCCGCAGCGTTTGCTTGACTGGCTTGTATCCCTTTAGTATGTTGAGACTATGTTTGGCTAGTCCACGTGGGATTCCTGGCATATCAGAAGGGTACCAGGCGAAGATGTCATGCGGCATCGACTGTCGGGTCCAGTTGTGCCCCAATGGAGGTTGTCTTCTTGGGGTCTGTCGGGTGAACTTGAAATTTGACTATTTCGTCTGCTGGTTTGAAGGAAGTTGACTTAGGTCTCTTATCGAGTATTACGACATCCCTATCCACTGTGGAACATAAGGTGGTTAATTCTTCGGCCGCAAGTGAGGGAGTCCTGGACTAAGGGGTCCTCGGGCGTCCGACCTATTGGATATGGGCCGGACTGATGGGCTATGAAGATACAAAGACCGAAGACTCTACATGTGTCCGGATAGGACTCTCCTTGGTGTGGAAGGCAAGCTTGGCGACAAAATATGAAGATTCCTTTCTCTGTAACCGACCTTGTGTAACCCTAGATCCCTCCTGTGTATATATAAACTGGAGGGCTAGGTTCGTAGATAGACCCTCATAATCATAGTCAGGCTAGACTTTTAGGGTTTAGCCATTACGATCTTGTGGTAGATCAACTCTTGTAATACTCATATTCATCAAGATCAATCAAGCAGGAAGTAGGGTATTACCTCCATTGAGAGGGCCTGAACCTGGGTAAACATTATGTCCCCCGTCTCTTGTTACCATCGATCCTAGATGCACAGTTTGGGACCCCCTACCCGAGATCCGCCGGTTTTGACACCGACATTGGTGCTTTCATTGAGAGTTCCACTGTGTCGTCAAAAGATAGGATCGATGGCTCGCCTTGTTCTCAAGGATAATGTCACCTATGGAGGAACACTAGCCCCAGGCCAAACCCTCCGGCTGGGCGGCTTCATTATGACCGCTCGTTCGGCCATTAAGCCGACGATCGCTTCTCGGGTCATCAAAAATCCCCTTCATGTTAACTCTAAGTACTCCAAGCAGATGGATCCGGTGGAGTTGTCATCTTTAGACGAGCTCCTAGATCGCATCGCCGCCTTGGGGTCGGCATAGACTATGATTGGATTGGGCTTAAACCTGACCAGAGAGAAATTAAAACTCCACCGATCACCCATCAAATAGCGGTGGTAGAGGAGCAAGACGACAACTCTTCCTCTATATTAAGGATGAACTACATTCGAATCTCCGAACTTGAAGAGCAGGACACCTACCTGCAAAAAGACATGTCATGTCCTCCAAACATAGAATCGGATGGCAAGCCCAAAAAATCAGCTGACATCCCGGAGCCCGAACTACTAAATCCGGAGATTCTTCAAACTCTGGATCCTAATTTGGGTCAGGGTTCGGACTTCAACCCACCCACCCAGACATAAGCGCTCTCAAGGGCATACGGCAGTTGTATAAGGAAACGGCCCACCACTTCTGGGCCAGATTCCTCCTTGTCAAAGATAAGATTGAAGATTGCGACGACGAAGACGCGATCACAGTGTTCCACAGCAATTGCACGGATGAAGGAATCCTCAACGCCATCAACCGCCGTTGCATATCACGCTTCGCAGACTTGGCAACCATAGTATACAAGTACTGCACAGTGGAAAGCGCCTGGAAAACTCAGGCGGCCTGCTGGGAACCGCCGGTTTCCACCCAATACCTCGTTCAGGTGAAAAGGACGCACCCTAGTGGCATGCCCGACCCAATGACAAATAAATATAAGCCCATTACGGGACGCGGAACTATTCTGGAGGGATGGCTCGATGGACCATGCAAACTACACACAACACCGGACACTATATCAACTCACGGCCTTAGAGCATGTTGGATACTCCGGCAGGTGGCCAAGAGCGGCTAGGATATCCTCACCAAAAATAACCTAGAGTAATATCCTCCAGAAGACGACGACCCCAGAGTACTGACGGTCTTCGAGACTTTCACTTCAAACAAAGAGCATAAAAGGGCACTCCACGACCTTGCCGAAGTCTGCCAAATCGCAGCAACAAACCCTTGGAATGACATGGCCATAACTTTCAATGCCGATGAAGAAACCAAAATTTAGGACAATCCGGGCACCAGCCGCCTTGGTCCTCAGTCCGATCGTGGATGGCTTTCGGCTCACCAAGGTTCTCATGGATGGCGGCAGCGGACTAAACCTCATTTACGAAGAAACACTCAGTAAAATGGAAATAGACAGGAGCCGCATCAAGCAAAGTAGCACGACCTTCCGGGGAATTATTCCTAGTCGGGAGGCGCGATGCGCGAAAAAATCACACTCGACGTGGTATTCGGCACACCGGAGAACTATCGGACCAAAGAACTAACCTTCCAAGTGGCCCCTTTCAACAACGGATATCACGCCCTATTGGGGAGAGATGCATTTACACGCTTCCAGGCTATACCTCACTATGGGTATATGAAGCTCAAGATGCCGGGGCCCAATGGCATAACCACTCTCGTTAGTGATCCGGACATAGCACTCCTCGTCGAAAACAAAACCGCATCGCTGGCCCTTGAGGCATTATCTGAAGCCCTCGTGGCCGAAGAATTAACCGCATTACGCTCCATGGTGGATAAGGACGACGTAATCTTGGACAAACGACCCAAATCCACCTCCTTCAAACCAGCAAAAGAAATAGTCAAATTCCAAGTCCATCCAACGGACCCTAAGAAAATAGCATCTATCAGGGCACAACTAGACCCAACGGTCGACACCGCGCTACGAGAATTTCTGCGCAAAAATTGGGATATATTTGCCTGGCACCCTTCTGATATGCCAGGAATCCCACGCAGATTGGCCGAACACAGCCTCAACATATTGAAGGGATATAAACCGGTCAAATGAACACTATGGCGTTTTTTCGAACCCAAACGTCAAGCAATGGGGGAGGAGCTAGCCAAGCTAATCGAGGCCAGATTCATTAGAGAAATAAAACACCCGGACTGGCTAGCAAACTTGGTGATGGTGCCAAAGAAGGATAAATCCTGGCGCCTGTGCGTCGATTTCAAAGACCTCAATAAGGCCTGCCCTAAGGATCCCTTCCCCCTCCCCGCATCGACCAGATTATCGATGCCACCGCAAGACACGATTTTCTATGCTTCCTCGACGCATATTCCGGATACCATCAAATCAAAATGAAGGAGTCCGATCAAGCCGCAGCGGCATTCGTTACCCCATACGGGCCATTCTGCTTCAACACCATGCCCTCTGGGCTCAAAAATGCCGGGGCCACCTACCAACGCATGATTCAAACATGCCCGGAGAAACAGATCGGCAAGACAGTTGAAGCATACGTGGATGACGTCGTCATTAAAACTAGGCATGTCGACTCACTAATAGACGATTTACGTCTTACATTCGACAACCTCCGTGCATATGACGTCAAGCTCAATCCGAAAAAGTGTGTTTTCGGCGTTCCTGCTGGAAAGCTGCTGGACTTCATCGTTTCCAATAGAGGAATTGAAGCAAATCCAGCCAAAATCTGAGCCTTGTCACAATTGGCCACACCAACGGACCTTAAACAGGTCCAAAAACTCGCTGGGTGTGTGGTAGCTTTAAGCCGCTTTATCTCTAGATTGAGGGAAAAGGCATTGCCATTGTATCGCCTCCTCCGGCGCACCGATCACTTCAACTGGACGGATGCGGCAACAACCGGACTGGAAGAAATAAAAACCCTTCTGGCGAGCAACCCAATCCTGGCCGCACCAAACGTTGGTGAACCCATGTTATTATACATATCGGCAACACACCAGGTGGTGAGCACCGTGCTCGTCGTGGAACGAGACCAAGACGGACACAAATTCCCACTTCAGAAGCCGGTATATTACGTATCCACCGTCCTCACACCATGCAAATCCCGGTACCCTCATTATCAAAAGATAGCATGTGCGGTCTTCATGGCATCAAGGAAGCTACGACACTGCTTCCAAGAATGTTCTATCATGGTGGCTTCCGAAGTACCACTCAATGATACAATAAACAACCACGATGCTACGGGCCGGATAGCCAAATGGGCCATTGAGCTCCTTCCATTCGACATAACATACAAACCGCGCCGAGCCATCAAATCCCAAGTACTAGCGGGCTTCGTCGCCGAATGGACAGAGGCTGAACTCCCTAAAGAGTACGACACATATTCCAACTGGGTTATGTATTTCGATGGTTCCAAAATGCTGGCAGGATTAGGAGCGGGCATTGTTTTAACATCCCCCACTCGAGACGTAGTCCAGTACATACTCCAAATATTATACACAGACTCCAATAACGCAGCCGAATACGAGGCCTTATTACATGGTCTCCGGATGGTTGTCTCTATGGGCATACAACGCCTGGAAGTGCGCGGGGACTCAAACCTCGCAATATCTCAAATAAACGGAGATTTTGATGCCAAAGATCCAAAGATGGCGGCTTACCGCAACGCTGTCCTAAAAATGTCGGCTCGATTCGAGGGGCTTGAGTTTCATCATGTGGCTCGAGAAAGTAATCAAGCGGTGGACGTCCTCACTCGCATTGGCGCCAAGCGCGACCCCGTCCCACCTAATGTCTTTCTGGAAAGGCTCTTTAAGCCGTCCGTGGTGTGGCATGGGGAGAGTGGTAACACCTGTTCGGATCCGAACACAACCCCAGCCCCCGAACACAACGATATCATTGGGGGCTCAGCCACCGAAATAACACAGCCGGCCCATCTAATCATGGCAGTCATTGCCCCATGGACCGAACCCTTCCTGGCCTACCTTAATAGGAAAGAACTCCCGGAGGATCAGAATGAGGCTTGCCGCATTGTTCGTCGCTCGAAGGCCTACAAGGTTCATGAAGGAGAGCTCTACAAGAAAAGCGCTACCGGAGTTCTTCAAAGATGTATCTCCGAGGAAGAGGGGCGGCAACTCTTGGCTGAAATTCACACTGGACTCGGCGGTCACCACACTGCAGCTCGGGCTCTTGTTATCAAGGCCTTCCGTACAGGTTTTTACTGGCCGACGGCCCGAGCAGATGCACCAGCCCTTGTCCAACGTTGCATCGGATGCCAGCTATTCGCCAACCAAAGCCATATGCCCCCACCGCTCTACAAACGATCCCCATCACTTGGCCTTTCGCGGTCTGGGGGCTCGATATGGTCGGACCCCTTAAAGGAGGAAGCCATAAGAGAAAGTATCTGCTGGTCATGGTGGATAAATTCACTAAGTGGATAGAGGCCAAACCAGTCAAAACGGCTGAGGCGGGGCCAGTAATAGACTTCATATCCGGCGTGGTGCACCATTATGGTGTTCCACACAGCATCATCACCGATAACGGCTCCAATTTCACAGCCAATGAGGTGAAAACTTGGTGTGCTAATCTAGGCATTAAGCTCGATTATGCCTCTATCTATCACCCGCAAACAAACGGTCAAGTCGAATGGGCCAATGGTCTTATTATGAGCGGCATCAAACCTAGACTAGTGCGGTCTTTGAAATAATCAGACAAGCACTTGGTTGAGGAGCTTGACTCCGTACTCTGGGGGCTGCGGACCACGCCCAACCGCACTACTAGATATACACCTTTCTTCATGGTGTACGGTGCGGAAGCTGTGTTGCCCTGCGATATTATCCATGACTCACCTCGAGTGCGCATGTACGAAGAGAGATAGGCCGAGGTTGATCGGCAGGACAGCCTAGATGCCCTGGAGGAGGAGCGCGATGTTGCAAAAGCTCGTTCTGCATTTTACTAACAATAGGCCCGCCGATACCAAAGCAAAGAAGTATGGGCCAAGACTTATAATGTCGGCGAACTCGTCCTACACTTGCTAGAGAAGAAAAAGGACAAACTCAAGCCCAAGTGGGAGGGTCCCTTCATAATTGACGAGGTTCTCATGGGAGGAGCGTACCGCCTGCGTGCTGCATCAGACAATCGCCTAGAGCCGAACCCCTGGAACGCGGCCAGACTCCGAAGATTCTATGCCTAGCGCCGAACTATGTGTTTGTCTCCTTCCCCCTATTATCTCCTTTATTTTTTTCCTCTCTTTTCGTTTTTTCCTTTTCCTAGAACTTAAACTCTTTCGCACGGCTAAATCATGCACCTGTGATGTACACATCCTTGAGCATGTACGTCCACTATACCTGGGGGCTTCCCAGACAGAAGCTTATTTTCAGAGCATCAAGCTCATCACATATGTGTTTTTCTCTCAGATGTACCTTTTCTTTGCCATTATATGCATTGATATGACTTAAGTTTTGGCCAAGCTGGGTTGCCTGACTCCTGTGCTTATGCCCTACGTTCCCGTTAGTTCGGCTAGGGCATAAAGGGAGCACCTCTGTGATTGTTACTGCCGAGTCATCCGGATGTGTACCTCAGACTGGGTGAAGCCGAAAGCTAGCATTCTTAAGAGCATACTCGGTCGGGGGACTAAAGATGATTTATATTCCTTCCATCATGAACCCCCAGATGATTACCTATACTATAATGTTATCAATCACAGTTCGGACATGCATTTTAATGCATGCACACCCAGGGAAAGGAACCCCTAACGGAACTATTCTCCCTGGAAGATGTTTCTTACAACCATAATGTAATATAACATAACTAGCCAGATACATATTGTCTGTTCAAGCAACTATGACCCCTACACCTGGTTCCCACGCATACCCAGGTCTATTTTGCTGCTAAGGTATTCGGAAACACTCCGCACCTTACGGGTCCAGAGGTCGAAGCGAAAAGGTCTGCCATGACAATTTTTTTATAATTCAGCTAGAGTCACATATGTCAAGGAAAGTACATAGTCACTAGGACTCAAAAATTTCCTCCTCTATGTCGTCCAGCAAGCGGTCTAACTTACAATCCTGCTGGGAATACTTGGCGGCTACTTCTACTTGGTCATATACCAAATTAACGGGAACTTCTTTTCCATCTGACCCTAGAGGTCCAACCCGAGCGATATGATTCGGATCAAGCTTGGTATACCATGTCTTCACCATGGCCCAGGCTTCCCGTGCACCTTCCCGACAGGCCGATATCTTCCATAGTCGAAAGAGCCACCGCGCTCCCTTGAATAGCTATATCAGCTCCTCCATCTTTCCCAGAGGGGAGGCAGATGGCCATAGGGCCTTGGCAACACTTCGCATTGCCTGTCGAGCCTGCTCGTGCACCTGTGACAGCTCTTGTAGCAGATCGCTCGAAGATCCGAACATCTCCTCTTCGAGACGACCGGTCAGCATACCTGCAGACATAACTCTATCAACCCCTTCTGCCTCCGAATTATTCGAAGGTAAGTTCAACCACATACTGAATATGCCGCCTCGCAGCCTTTTATTCTCCTTTACGGAGTCCGCCAGTTGGGCCCATACATCTTTGGGTTCCTCGCCCAGTTGGGTGTTCGAATCCCGAAGCTTGTTTTACTTCACAACGAATTTTGTTAGCACACGCTCGCCCACGGCTAGCAGTTTTTTGGATCCTCGTTCTCTGCTTCGAGCGGCTTCCAGTTGTTCTTGCAGTTGACCTGATGATTCAATTAAGAGGTAAGCAACCGTGTTAGCATTATTGGTATGCCATTATGTTTTCTCGATGGAGGGAAACATTACCAGGAGATGCCTTCTTGGATTTCTCCAGTTCAGCATTGGCAGCAGTTAGCTGGCTCTGACACTTTTATAGTTCCTGAGATAATAGGTTGTTCTTCTCCGTAAGCACCTGGTTATACATTGATCCTTAAATCAGTTGTATCAACTACTTTAAGTCTCGGGGGCTACTGGTGTATGATTATTAAATCTACGCTTACCCGCATATCTTTTAGATGCTGGTCTGTGGCTCTGACAAGCCCATCCCGAGCAGCTCGTATGTATGCATCGACCGAATTGAAGGCATCAAATGCCTCTTTTGAAAAACCGGGGTTACGAAGAACGGCCCTCCGACGACGATGATTCATGGCGCTCTACACTTTAGAGTTCGTGACGGACATGTCGTCTGAATCCCCTATGGAAGGACAGTTCGACGCCACTCCCGTGTCAGCCCCCGTCCTTTGGGCAGGGTCCGGAACCTGACTAGTGGAGGCACGTCCGGCCGGATCCCTGGACATAGTCCGGCGGATAATTTTCCTGATAGAATGCGGCGAATGGCATTACAATTTGATGTGACGATCAGAAAGGGTATTCTTGAATAGAAAGGCCTTACCTCTTTGACGAGGGATCTGCCGTGTTATCATTTGCCTTCCTCTTCGAAGATGTGCCAGGCGTGGGCGCTGCTCTCCTCGGAGATGCTTCTGGTGCATGTTGCAGTGCTGAGTGCCTCCCCTTTGGAACACGTAATAGTGTGGTGGGTGAGGCATAGTAAGGGAACTCTTTTGAAGAAAGTGCCTTTTAAATTACTTACATGCGAAGCAGGAAGGAGGCCGGGGTAATTGGCGATGATAGGTACATACGTACTGTCATAGCTCGTCTGATAAAATATTCCATCCTTGAGCTCCACAAATATGTCCGGATCTTCTTCATATCCGATGTCAAGATCCCGGTTGTGATTCTCCGGCTGAGTGTTAGGGTCATGGATCCCCTCGACAGCCTTTCGTCATTCCTGTTATGAGTGGATAGGATACTGCCCGTCAAAGATAATTCAGGTAGAAGAGTAAAATAGTGGAGTTAGAGCTTACCCAGCTAGGAGGATTATACATGGAAAATCCGTCTCGATATTGGAGACGGGCGAACTCCTCCTTCTCCCCTTTATATAGTTCGGCCAATATTTTGGCCAGAGCGGCGGGGGTCTTTGGGCCCTTCCGACCAAAGCGTGAGGCATCGTCTTCCCCATTGTAGTGACACATGGGTAGCCCTTTGTATTTGAGTGGTTGGACCCCCGCGCTATGGAGATCGCCATTACCTAGACTATTGACAATCCGGACTGGGCGAGCATCTTAACCTTGCCCAGCAGCTGACTAACCTCTGCGCTATCCTCTTCCTCGAGGCTCTGAGGACGCCAGCTATGGCGTTTCTTCGACGGAGCACTTGAAAATTCGGGGAGGCCCATACGGACTAGGTCAGGAAGAGCGACATTGTTGATATAGAACCATTCGGAAGGCCACTCTTCGGAAGCCTTCTTCGGTGTGCCGGACAAGTATCTGGTTCCGGCGATGCGCCACACTGTCTCCCCCACTTCAAATATCGACCCTCCTTGATTACGAGGGATGAGGCAGAACAGTCTTCTCCATAAATCGAAATGGGCCTCACAGCCCAGGAATAGCTCGCATAAAGCGACATAACCCGCAATATGCAGGATGGAGGCGGGAGTGAGACTGTGCAGTTGGAGGCCATAATACTCCAGCAGACCTTGGAGGAAGGAATGGATCGGAAATCCGACACCTCTTAACAAGAAGGGGACGAAGCATACTCGTTCCCCCCTGACGGATTGGGGAAGTTCTCCGCTTGAGCCCCGCCATTGAAGGACGTCATCCCTGCTCATACGGGGACCAAATCCGCGGGAGGAAGAAAGCCCTGTGTTTGCAGCTTCACCAGCTGACTGTGAGATACAAAACATCTCTCCCAATCACCCTTTTCGGAGTTGTGGGGACGAGAGGAAGAGCTGGGAGCGCTAGCCATGTTGGGGTGGTTCTGCTCCGCAATCTCTAAGGATTTTTCCGTGGGATTTGGAAGGGATCTGAGATCTATTCTCTTTAAATAGGCACCTTTCTGGTACGATCAGGGTGGTATATGTAAAAAATACCCCGACCTCTTGTATTCACTCGACATGTGGAAGCTGAAGTCAGGAAGGCGCGGAAGCCGAAGGGTACGACATTAAATGGAAAGTCGAATACAGCACTTTAAATTCATAGGAGGAGGAACCCGCCTTGAAATGCTGAAGACTATTTGCATGCCGAACACCTCGTCATTGAAGTCTGGTTCGGGGGCTACTGAGGGAGTCCTGGACCAAGGGGTCCTCGGGCGTCTGGCCTATTGGATATGGGCCGGACTGATGGACCGTGAAGATACGAAGACCGAATACTCTACCCGTATACGGATAGGACTCTCCTTGGCATGGAAGGCAAGCTTGGCGACCAAATATGAAGATTCCTTTCTCTGTAGCCGACCTTGTGTAACCCTAGATCCCTCCTGTGTCTATATAAACCAGAGGGCTAGGTCCGTAGATAGACCCTCATAATCATAGTCAGGCTAGACTTTTAGGGTTTAGCCATTACGATCTCGTGGTAGATCAACTCTTGTAATACTCATATTCATCAAGATCAATCAAGAAATAAGTAGGGTATTACCTCCATTGAGAGGGCCCAAACCTGGGTAAACATTGTGTCCCCCGTCTCTTGTTACCATCGATCCTAGACGCACAGTTCGGGACCCCCTACCCGAGATCCGCCGGTTTTGACACCGACGGCAAGGGTCTTCGATAGTGCCTCAAGGGCCAGGGAAGTGGTTGTTTTTGGCGCGGAGTGCTATGTCTGGATCACTGGCGATAGTGATAACTCCGTTGGGCCTGTGCATTTTGAGCTTCATATACCCGTAATGGGGTATATCTTGAAAGCGTGTGAATGCGTCTCACCCCAGCAGGGCGTGATACTCGCTGTTGAAAGGTGCCACATGGAAGAGTAACTCTTCGGACCCATAGTTCTCTAGCGTGCCGAATACCACATCGACTTTGATTTTCCCCAAGCATCTTGCTTCCCGGCTGGGTATAATGCCTCGAAAGGTTGTATTACTCTGCTCAATGCGACTCCTGTCCATTTGCATTTTATTGAGCGTGTCCTCATAGATGAGGTTCAGTTTGCTGCCACCGTCCATTAACACTTTAGTGAGCCGGAAGCCGTCCACGATTGGGTTTAGGACCAAAGCGGCTGGTGCCTGGACTGAGCGGGACCTTGGTTTGTCATCGGCATTGAAAGTAATAGCCGTATCATTCCAAGGGTTTATTGCTGCTATTTGGCAGACTTCGGTGAGGTCGCGGAGCGCCCTTTTGTGCTGATTATTTGATGAGAAGGTCTCGAAGACCGTGAATACTTTGAGATCGTCGTCCTCTGAATAGTACTTCTCTGGGGTAGTGTTGGTGAGGATACCCTCGCCGCTCTTGGCCACTTGCCAGAGTATCCAACATGCCTGTAGGTTGTGCGTTGGTTCGATATTCGGCGTCATGTGTATTTGACAGGGCCTATCGACCCATTCCTCGAAGACGGTTCTATGTCCCGTAAAGGGCTTAATTTTCTTGTCCACGGGATGATGATCAGGTGCCCCGCGAGGGTACATCCTTTTTGCCCGTCCGGGAGATGGCTTAAAGACCTGCGGTTCCCAGCGAGCTGCCTGAGTTTTCCAAGTGCTTTCCATTGCGTAGTACTTCTGCACTAAGTGTGCCAAATCTGCGAAGTGCAGTATGCAACGGCGGTCGAGGGCATTAAGGATTCCCTTATCCGTGCAGTTGTTGCGAAATACTAAGATCATGTCGTCGTCGCAGCAATCTTTAATCTTGTTTTTAACAAGTAGGAATCTAGCCAAAAGTGATGGACTATTTCCCGAGGTTGTTGTCGTATATACATTAAATCGCATATATCTGGGGGACCGGAATTTCTTGGGGAGTATTGCTTTTGGTGGGCGGGTGGGATTAAATCTGACTCGTGGCCCACTATGGAATCCGGGTTTTGAAGAATTTCTGATGTTAATGGCCCAGGATTCGGAGTGTCCTGAGAGTTTTTAGGCTCGAGGCTTGGTTCTATGTTCGGGGGACGGACAGTTTCCCGAAGATGGGTGTCCGGCCCGCGGAGCTCGGAGATTCGAACATAGTTTGTTTTTAGCGTAGGAGGAACGGTATCCTCACCTTGCTCTTCCACGACGGTCACCGGGTGGGTGACCGGTGGGGATATGATTTCGCTCTGGTCGGGTTTAAGCCCAATCAGATCATAATCTGTTGAGACCCCCAGGGCGGCGATGCGATCTAGCAGTTCGTTTAAAGACGAAACATCTGTCAGATCCATCTTATCGACGCTTTCAGGGTTGATGCGGAGATAATTTTTGGAAATCCGGGGGACCGCCTCCGGATTTATGGTCGGGCGGGAGCCTATGGTGAAATTGCCGATCTGGAGGATCTGCTCAGGAACTAGGGCTTTTCCAGAGGTGATTTTGTCATTGATGACGAGGCGAGCCATCGATCCTTCTATCGATAACACGGAGGAACTCTCGATGAAAGCACCAATGTCGGTGTCAAAACCGGCGGATCTTGAGTAGGGGTACCGAACTATGTGTCTAAGGATCGAAGGTAACAGGAGGCAGGGGACACTGTGTTTACCCAGGTTCGGGCCCTCTGGATGCAGGTAAAATCCTATATCCTGCTTGATTGACTTTCATGAGTATAGGGGTTACAAGAGTTGATCTACCACGAGATCGTAATGGCTAAACCCTAGATGTCTAGCATGTACGATTATGATTGCCTCAACGGACTAAACCCTACGGTTTATATAGACACCGGAGGGGGCTAGGGTTATACAGAGTCGGTTTACAGAGAGAGAAATCTTCATATCCGAACGCCAAGCTTGCCTTCCACGCAAAGGAGAGTCCCATCTAGACACGGGGGAAAGCCCTCCGTCTTGTATCTTCATGGCCCACCAGTCCGACCCATGTCACATAGCCCGGACGCCCGAGGACCCCCTAATACAGGACTCCCTCAATGGCCCAATTCCTTCACGGTATTTTATGGGCCGAAAGTTTCATTGGGCAGTAAATTGGCCCAAATGTGGCAGGACCTTTAACAAGCCGGAAACACACTAGGCCGTAATTCGGCCCAAATACTTAGCGGACTATTAATGGGCCAGAAGTAAACATGGGACGCAATGATGAGAAACCTAGAACGGGCTGACCTACAGGTCTTAACTGCGAATGGGTTGTATGCAAGCAGACCGTTAATGGGCCAGGCCGCTAATTTTGACTAGGCCAGGCTTTTTAACCTAAACGGGCCGCTGTTGGGCCTTGCCATGTGTCGACATATCATCGGTGCCTCTTGTCCATTGGGCGGTTGCCATCTGTCCCAATGCAGAGCTGACATGTGGTTCCTATGGCCAATGAGAATTTTACACGTGGAAAACTGCCATTGGTCTTGGCTGTTAACGGGTTATCAGATCCAAAACCGGACCCAATAGCTTCGTCGACCCATTATGGTGGATGCCATGTGTCGATTACTGATACGTCTCCATCGTATCTATTTTTCCAAACACTTTTGGCCTTGTTTTGGACTCTAACTTGCATGATTTGAATGGAACTAACCCGGACTGACGCTGTTTTCAGCAGAATTGCCATGGTATTATTTTTGTGCAGAAATAAAAGTTCTCGGAATGACCTGAAACTTCACGGAGAATATTTTTGGAATTTATAAAAAATACTAGCGAAAGAATCAACACCAGGGGCCCCACACCCTGTCCACGAGGGTGGGGGGTGCGCCCCCTGTCTCGTGGGCCCCCTAAGGCTCCACCGACCTCAACTCCAACTCTATATATTCACGTTCGGGGAGAAAAAATCAGGGAGAATGATTCATCGTGTTTTACGATACGGAGCCACCGCCAAGCCCTAATCTCTCTCGGGAGGGCTGATCTGGAGTCTGTTCGTGGCTCCGAAGAGGGGAATCTGTCGACATCGTCATCATCAACCTTCCTCCATCACCAATTTCATGATGCTCACCATCGTGCGTGAGTAATTCCATCGTAGGCTTGCTGGACGGTGATGGGTTGGATGAAATTTATCATGTAATCGAGTTAGTTTTGTTAGGGTTTGATCCCTAGTATCCATTATGTTCTGAGATTGATGTTTCTATGACTTTGCTATGCTTAATGCTTGTCACTAGGGCCCGAGTGCCATGATTTCAGATCTGAACCTATTATGTTTTCATGAATATATGTGAATTCTTGATCCTATCTTGCAAGTCAATAGTCACCTATTATGTGTTATGATCCGGTAACCCCGAAGTGACAAAATCGGGACCACTCCCGGTGATGACTGATGTCTACTACACAACCTTCTTCTTATAGAAGTTGTTGGGCCTCCAAGTGCAGAGGTTTGTAGGACAGTAGCAAATTTCCCTCAAGTGGATGACCTAACGTTTATCAATCCGTGGGAGGCGTAGGATGAAGATGGTCTCTCTCAAACAACCCTGCAACCAAATAGCAAAGAGTCTCTTGTGTCCCCAAGACACCCAATACAATGATAAATTGTATAGGTGCACTAGTTTGGCGAAGAGATGGTGATACAAGTGCAATATGGATGGTAGATATAGGTTTTTGTAATATGAAAATATAAAAACAGCAAGGTAACTAATGATAAAAGTGAGCGAAAACGGTATTTCAATGCGTTGAAACAAGGCCTAGGGTTCATACTTTCACTAGTGCAAGTTCTCTCAACAGTAATAACATAATCGGATCATATAACTATCCTTCAACATGCAACAAAGAGTCACTCCAAAGTCACTAATAGCGGAGAACAAACAAAGAGATTATTGTAGGGTACGAAACCACCTCAAAGTTATCCTTTCTGATCGATCTATTCAAGAGTCTGTAGTAAAATAACATGAAGCTATTCTTTCCGTTCGATCTATCCTAGAGTTCGTACTAGAATAACACCTTAAGACGCAAATCAACCAAAACCCTAATGTCATCTAGATACTCCAATGTCACCTTAAGTATCCGTGGGTATAATTATACGATATGCATCACAGAATCTCAGATTCATATATTCAACCAACAAAAAGAACTTCAAAGAATGCCCCAAAGTTTCTACCGGAGAGTCAAGACGAAAACGTGTGCCAACCCCTATGCATAAGTTCACAAGGTCACGAAACTCGCAAGTTGATCACCAAAACATACATCAAGTGGATCATGTGAATATCCCATTGTCACCATAGATAAGCACATGCAAGACATACATCAAGTGTTCTCAAATCCTTAAAGACTCAATCGATAAGATAACTTCAAAGGGAAAACTCAATCCATTACAAGAGAGTAGAGGGGGAGAAACATCATAAGATCCAACTATAATAGCAAAGCTCACGATACATCAAGATCGTGCCGAATCAAGAACACGAGAGAGAGAGAGAGCGAGATCAAACATATAGCTACTGGTGCATACCCTCAGCCCCGAGGGTGAACTACTCCCTCCTCGTCATGGAGAGTGCCGGGATGATGAAGATGGCCACCGGAGAGGGATTCCCCCCTCCGGCAGGGTGCCGGAATGGGTCTTGATTGGTTTTCAGTGCCTACGGAGGCTTGCAGCGGCGGAACTCCCGATCTACGTTTCTTTCTGGAAGTTTGAGTATATATGAGAGGTGTTGGAGTCGGGAACAAGTCAGGGGGGTCCCCGAGGCGGCCACGAGATAGGGGGCGCGCCTAGGGGGTAGGGCGTGCCCCCCACCCTCGTGGTGGCCTCGGGACTCCTCTTGTCCATCTCCGGTACTCCGTGGGCTTCTTCTGGTCCGAAAATAATCTCCGTGAAATTTCAGGTTAATTGGACTCCGTTTGGTTTTCCTTTTCTGTGATACTCAAAAACAAGGAAAAACAGAAACTGGCACTGGGCTCTAGGTTAATAGGTTAGTCCCAAAAATCATATAAAATAGCATATAAATGCATATAAAACATCCTAGATGGATAATATAATAGCATGGAACAATCAAAAATTATAGATACTTTGGAGACGTATCAATGACCGTAGTTTGAGGAGTTCATGTATTCACTAAGTGTTAATGCTTTGTTCCGGTACTCTATTAAAAGGAGGCCTTAATATCCCTTAGTTTCCAATAGGACCCCGCTGCCATGGGAGGGTAGGACAAAAGATGTCATGCAAGTTCTTTTCCATAAGCACGTATGACTATATTCGAAATACATGCCTACATTACATTGATGAACTGGAGCCAGTTCTGTGTCACCCTATGTTATAATTGTTGCATGAGGAATCGCATCTGACATAATTATCCATCACTGATCCATTGCCTACGAGATTTTCACATATTGTTCTTTGCTTAGTTACTTTTCCGTTGCCACTGTTACAATCACTACAAAACCAATACTATTACTTTTGCCACCGTTACCGCTACTTCCATATTACTTTGCTACTAAATACTTTGCTACAGATATTAAGTCTTTCAGGTGTGGTTGAATTGACAACTCAACTGTTAATACTTGATAATATTCTTTGGCTCCCCTTGTGTCGAATCAATAAATTTGGGTTGAATACTCTACCCTCGAAAACTATTGTGATCCCCTATACTTGTGGGTTATCAAGACTATTTTCTGGCGCCATTGCCGGGGAGCATAACTCTATTCTTTGAGTCACTTGGGATTTATATCTGTTGATCACTATGAGGAACTTGAAAGATGAAAGAACCAAGATTTTTCCCTCAACTACGAGGGGAGGTAAGGAACTGACATCTAGCTCTGCACTTGATTCACCTTCTATTTTGAGTAAACTTGCGACACCTACTCCTGCTACTCATTATGATATGTCGCATGTTATTGATGATGCAACTTCTGCTTTGCATGATACTTATGATGAAACCACTTCTATGCTTGATAATACTGTGCCACTAGGTGAATTTCTTGATGAACAACTTGCTAGGGTTAGAGAGAATGAAATTATTGAAACTGATAATATTGATGAAAGTGATGATGAAGATTCCCCCTAGATATGAATTGCCTGACGTACCTGAGGGTTATGTTATGGATGAAGAAACTGCTAGAGACTTTTTAGCTTGCAATAATAGATATGATCTTAAGAAACTGTTAGCTAAGCTGCAAGAAAAATCTTTGAATGCTAGAATGAAATATGACCCTGCTTTTGCTACTTCACCTATCTGTATTTCCGATAAGGATTATGATTTCTCTGTCGATCCTGAGTTAATTACTTTGGTTGAATCTGATCCTTTTTATGGCTATGAATCTGAAACTGTTGTGGCACATCTTACTAAATTAAATGATATAGCCACCCTATTCACTCATGAGGAAAAAATTCGTTACTACTATATCCTTAAGTTATTTCCGTTCTCATTAAAGGGTGATGCTAAAACATGGTTTAATTCTCTTGATCCTGGTTGTGTGCGTAGTCCCCGGATATGATTTATTACTTCTCTGCTAAATATTTCCCCACTCATAAGAAACAAGCTACCTTAAGGGAAATATATAATTTTGTGCAAATTGAAGAGAGTCTCCCACAAGCTTGGGGGAGGCTTCTCCGATTACTTAATGCTTTGCCTGATCATCCTCTCAAGAAAATGAAATACTTGATATCTTTTATAATGGACTAACTGATGCTTCCAGAGACCACCTAGATAGTTGTGCCGGTTGTGTTTTCAGGGAAAGAACTGTTGATCAAGCTGAATTGCTGTTGAATAATATGTTGAGTAATGATAATAATTGGACACTTCCTGAACCAACTCCTAAACCAACTCCGAAGAAAAGGGGTATTCTATTTCTCAGTCTTGAAGATATGTAAGAGGCAAAGAAATCCATGAAAGAAAAGGGTATTAAAGTTGAAGATGTTAAGAATTTACCACCTATTGAAGAAATACATGGTCTTGATAACCCGACACAGGTAGTAAAGGTAAATTCTCTCTATAGAGTTGATGAAGGTGATATTCCTCGTTATAAGTCTGCTAGCCAATGCTTGGATGAGTTTGATAATTTTATTGTTAAACAAGAAAACTTCAATGCTTATGTTGGTAGACAATTGAAACGTAATGCTTATATGATTGAACACTTGAGTGATTATATGTCTAGAGTTAAAGGTGAGCTTAAACTTATTAGTAAACATGCTTCTATGGTTACACACTCAAGTAGAACAAGTGCTTAAAGCTCAGAATGATTTGCTCAGTGAATTAAACAATAAGAAAAATGATAATGTTATTAGAGTTGTGACTAGAGGGGGTAAAATAACTCGGGAACCTTTGTATCTTGAGGGCCACCCTAAGAGAATTGAGCAAGATTCTCAGAGAACTAATGTTGATGCACCTAGTTCTTTTAAGAAGAAGAAGAAAATGATAGGAATTTGCATGCTTCTAGTGAACCTGTTGCTGACACACCTGAGAATCCCAATGATATTTCTATTTTTGATGCTGAAACACAATCTAGTAATGAACATGAACCTAGTGATAATATTAATGATGATGTCCATGTTGATGCTCAACCTAGCAATAACAATGATGTAGAGATTGAACCTGTTGTTGATCTTCATAACCCACAATCAAAGAATCAACGTTATGATAAGAGAGACTTCGTTGCTAGGAAGCACGGTAAAGAAAGAGAACCATGGGTTCAGAAACCCATGCCTTTTCCTCCTAAACCATCCAAGAAAAAGGATGATGAGGACTTTGAGCGCTTTGCTGAAATGATTAGACCTATCTTTTTGCGTATGCGTTTAACTGATATGCTTAAAATGAATCCTTATGCTAAGTATATGAAAGATATTGTTACAAATAAAAGAAAGATACCGGAAGCTGAAATTTCCACCATGCTTGCTAATTATACTTTTAAGGGTGGAATACCAAGGAAACTTGGTGATCCAGGAGTACCAACTATACCATGCTCCATTAAAAGAAACTATGTTAAAACCGCTTTATGTGATCTCGGAGTCGGTGTTAGTGTTAAGCATCTCTCGTTATATCATAGACTTGATTTGAACAAGTTGGCACCTACTGAAATATCTTTGCAAATGGCCGATAAATCAACTGCTATATCTGTCAATATTTGTGAGGATGTGCCTGTTGTGGTTGCAAACGTTACTATTTTAACGGACTTTGTTATTCTTGATATTCCCGAGGACGATAGTATGCCTATTATTCTTGGTGGACCCTTTTTGAATACTGCAGGGGCTGTTATTGATTGCAACAAAGGCAATGTCACTTTTCATGTTAATGGTAATGAGCATACGATACACTTTTCGAGGAAACAACCTCAAGTCCACAGTATAAATTCTATTGGAAAAACTTCAACAATTACTATTGGAGGTTTTGAATTCCCTCTTTCTACTGTAAATAAGAAATATGATATTCTTATTGTTGGGGATGTGCATATCCCCGTTGAGGTAACCTAGTGTTATTCGAAAATTCTCCGGTTTCATGCGACTCGGAAAGAGTTTGTTAACAAGACTTGATCAACCTTGTTAGTGGATTCCTTTTGATGAGCATGAGATGGATGAAGTTAGAAAGCACAACTCTCTGTACCCTCCTTTTACTTTCTGTTATTTAGATTAAATAAAGCAAAATTAGTATTTTATGTCTGTTTTCTGAATTATCCTTGTAATAAAAAAATACCCCGAAAATAAAAGTTCTCCAAATGCCCTGAAAATTTTAGAAGATTTTTTGTAGAATATTTAAGAATTATTGGCACTGAGAACACACCAGGGGGCCACACCACCTGGCCACGAGGGTCCAGGGCGCGCCCACCCCCCTAGGGCGTGCCCCTGCCTCTTGGACCCCACGTGACCCCCCTCCACTTATTCCTGCACCCACACACTTCGTCTTCCTCCAGAAAAAATCATCCCACAGTTCAAACCCGAGTTCTAGCTCATCTTGCTGCCATTTTCGATCTCCTTGCTCAAAGCTCCATTCACAAAACTGCTTTGGGGATTGTTCTTCGGTATGTAACTCCTCCAATGGTCCAATTAGTTTTTGTTCTAGTGCTTTATTTATTGTAAATTTTTGCTGCTTAGGTGACCCTGTTCTTGAACTTGCATGTCAAATTTATGTGGTCAAAAGTAGTTTTAATGCATGATATGGCCTCTAGGCACTTATGGGAGTAGTTGCTATCAATCTTGTTAAGTTTGGTTCACTTTTATTTTGAGTCACTAAAAATTTCAGAAATTTTTCAGAGAAATAAAATGATGAAGAGGTTGTTGAGGGGCTCTTCAAGCCGAAGCTCGAAGGATAAGCAAAGTGAAGAGAATAAGAAGCCCAAATATAATCTCCCTCGCACTGCGGAGGTTCGGCCTTGCGAATGGCCTTGTGATGAGTTCTTGACAGCAGCCGAGATTTATGAGGACTTCTATTATTTGGCTGAGAATGCATACCTCATCAACTTCCTCCACGACCAGTGCGAACAGTATCTCCTCCTCACTAATATTTCCATGCAAAACTTTTACTTTCATGCTAAGAAATCACCGCCTTCAGTGGAATTTCATTTATATGATGAGGTTAAGGAGATGTCATTATATGATTTTTGTCGGGTCTGTAAGATACCCTTTGCGGGCAGCATAGAGGAACCACATCGTAATGATGTGGAGGAGTTTATTGATACAATTGTTGTAGGGGAAACGAGGAAAGTTTTCGATGCAAGCATTACTAGCATACATTTTCCTGTTCTACGTTACTTTGCAATATTTGCTAGTAGATGCTTAATTGGTCGTGGGAACAGTGGAAATCTCAGTGCTCCTGATATTGTTATTTTGAGTCATGCCTTGTTTCGTGATACCACTTTCAGTTTAGGCGCTATTGTTGCTAAATGATTAAATCTGAACCATACAAAGGGCCCCATCTTTGGAGGCATCTTTGCTTCGCGCCTTGCTGCACACTTTGGGATACCTATTAGGCACTATGAGAAAGAGGAAAAGTTGTTGCCCCCTATTTTTCTAGATTATAAGAGTATGGTAGCACATGATTTCATTGTTAAAGATAAGAAGAAGATGCTTAAGTATAAATTGATATTTGATAAAAATTACTGTGAGATTATTACCTTGCCTGCGCCCTCTTTGTTTAACATATTTTCAGGCATATACCTCGTTTTGCCGGAGGCGTTCATGCATACTGGAGCCTGACACCAGCTCCAGAGCCTGAGCCTGAGCCATCCCTTGACCCTTATTGACAGTCTGTTTATCAGTGGGATCCAGAGGAGATCGCCAACCAGTGGCACCTAGAGGACACTCCTCCGTACACTGGAGAGGGCGGCTTTAAGCCATGGCCCTAGACCAACTTACGCCAAAAGCCTAAGCTTGGGGGAGTACGTATTTCTTACCGACATTACATTCATGTTCACACACTTATTCCAGTTGTCGGTGCTCATACTTTTTAATTGTACTATTCATGCTAGTTTATTTTCTTTTCCAGCATTCTTCTTGTGTGTTTGAAAAACCTTAAGAAAAAACAAAAAAAATAGTTGTAGCTTTTAGCTAAGTTTACTTTCCATGCCTGTAGTAGTAATAATTAAAAGAAAACCAAAAAAATTTCTCGTTCTTCTTTTGCTTGTTGGGAGCTTTCCCATGTAAATACTTTTGTTTTTCTTCTTTTCTTTGGGGGTCGAGAGGAGAAGACCATGATAAAAATATTGAGTGGCTCTCATATGCATTATAGTTGATCTAATCAAGAGCCCATATTACCTTGTCTTCTCCCTTGTATTGAATGCTTGCAGATTCCAGCTTAGTCCAATGCACGTGCACTATTATTATTATCCACACCGTTCGGTCGTGCAAGTGAAAGGCAATAATGACGATATATGATGGATTGATTGAGATGAGAGAAGCTGGTATGAACTCAACCTATCTTGTTTTTGTAAATATGATTAGTTCATCGTTCCTGATTCAGCCTATTATGAATGAAACATGTTTGCAATGACAATTAGAGATTATAGTTGCTCATGCCATGCTTAATTATCTAGGAGTTTATAATGGTTTACCTTGCATGCCAACATGCTATTAAAATAGTTGTGATGTGGTATGATAGGGTGGTATCCTCCTTTGAACGATTCGAGTGGCTTGACTTGGCACATGTTCACGCATGTAGTTGAAACAAAATCAACATAGCCTCCACGATATTTATGTTCATGGTGAATACTCATACTTACACTCGGTGTTGATTAATTTTAATGCATGTTCATGATTGTTGTCGCTCTCTAGCTGGTCGCTTCCCAGTCTCTTTCTAGCCTTCACTTGTACTAAGTGGGAATATTGCTTGTGCATCCACTTCCATAAACCCCAAAAGTTATTCCATATGAGTCCACCATACCTTCCTATATGCGGTATCTACCTGCCGATCCAAGTAAATTTGTATGTGCCAAACTCTAAACCTTCAAATGAAATTATGTTTTGTATGCTCGAATAGCTCATGTATCAACTAGGGCTGTCTATATCTTCCATGCTAGGTGGGTTATTCTCATGAGGAGTGGACTCTGCTCCTCATTCACGAGAAAATGGCTGGTAACCGGGATGCCCAGTCCCATGCTTAAATTAAAATAATTGCAAAAAAACTCCCCCAGGATTGTTGTTAGTTGGAGGCACCCGTTGTTTCGGACAAGCCATGGATTGATGTTTGTTGGTGGTGGGGGGGTATAAACTTTACCATTCTGTTTGGGAACCGCCTATAATGTGTGTAGCATGGAAGATATCAAAATCTCTCGGTTGTTATGTTGACAATAAAAATATGCCACTCAAAAAATTATTTATCTCTATTTCAAAAATCGAGCTCTGGCACCTCTACAAATCCCTGCTTCCCTCCGCGAAGGGCCTATCTATTTACTTTTATGTTGAGTCATCACCCTCTTATTAAAAAGCACCAGTTGGAGAGCACCGCTGTCATGTGCATGCATTACTATTAGTTTACATTGAGCATGACTATGACTGGATCTCTTTTACCATGAATTACAATGTTTAGTCAGTCCTTGAACTTCAGAGGTGTTCTGCATTTATGTTTTGCGGTCTCAGAAAGGGCTAGCAAGATACCATCTTGTTATATCATAGTATGATTGTTTTGAGAAAGTGTTGTCATCCGAGATTTACTATTATTGCTCGCTAGTTGATTATGCCATTGATACGAGTAAACATGAGACCTAAGTGTTATTGTGAATATGGTTAGTTCTTAATCTTTGCTGAAAACTTGAATGCTGGCTTTACATATTTACAACAACAAGATCAAACGGAGTTTGTAAAAGTTTTTCTTTATCACTTTCAGTTTGTCAACTGAATTGCTTGAGGACAGGCAAAGGTTTGAGCTTGGGGGAGTTGATACGTCTCCATCATATCTACTTTTCCAAACACTTTTGACCTTGTTTTGGACTCTAACTTGCATGATTTGAATGAAACTAACCCAGACTGACGTTGTTTTCAGCAGAATTGCCATGGTGTTATTTTTGTGCAGAAATAAAAGTTCTCGGAATGACCTGAAACTTCACGGAGATATTTTTGGAATTTATAAAAAATACTGGCAAAAGAATCAACACCAGGGGGGCCCACACCCTGTCCACGAGGGTGGGGGGCGCGCCCCTTGTCTCGTGGGCCCCCTGAGGCTCCACCGACCTCAACTCCAACTCTATATATTCACATTCGGGGAGAAAAAAATCAGGGAGAAGGATTCATCACGTTTTACAATACGGAGCCGCTGCCAAGCCCTAATCTCTCTCGGGAGGGCTGATCCGGAGTCCGTTCGGGGCTCCGGCGAGGGGAATCCGTCGCCATCGTCATCATCAACCTTCCTCCATCACCAATTTCATGATGCTCACCGCCGTGCGTGAGTAATTCCATCGTAGGCTTGCTGGACGGTGATGGTTTGGATGAGATTTATCATGTAATTGAGTTGGTTTTGTTAGGGTTTGATCCCTAGTATCCATTATGTTCCGAGATTGATGTTGCTATGACTTTGCTATGCTTAATGCTTGTCACTAGGGCCCGAGTGCCATGATTTCAGATCTGAACCTTATGTTTTCATGAATATATGTGAGTTCTTGATCCTATCTTGCAAGTCAATAGTCACCTATTACGCGTTATGATCCGGTAACCCCGAAGTGACAATAATCGGGACAACTCCCGGTGATGACTGTAGTTTGAGGAGTTCATGTATTCACTAAGTGTTACTCCCTCCTTTCCGGTTTATAGGGCTCAATTCAAAAATCTCACCAACCAAGGTAGATGGTGAGTGGTGGAATACTTTTTGTAGTTTGCAGAAGCACCCAATTAATGCTCTTGTTTTCCTCAAAAATCTATGTTTATCAATGCATTAATTGCAATGCATACATGCATAAAGTACATGCATTGGTCAATTTTCTCTTAATACTTGCATGCAATGATTTAATGCACCTTGGAATATGAACATTTGATGGGGAACAACCAAATTGAGCCTTATAAAATGGAAAAACTAAAATTTTGAGATAAGCCCTATAAACCGAAAAGAGGGAGTAATGCTTTGTTCCGGTACTCTATTAAAAGGAGGCCTTAATGTCCCTTAGTTTCCAATAGGACCCCGCTGCCACGGGAGGGTAGGACAAAAGATGTCATGCAAGTTCTTTTCCATAAGCCTATATTAAAAGGACTCTGAAATTCTTTGAACTTTTCAAACGTTTCAGACTTATGTTTCATTAAGTAGATATACCCATATCTGCTTAAGTCATCTGTGAAGGTGAGAAAATAACGATATCCGCCACGAGCCTCAATATTCATCGGACCACATACATCTGTATGTATGATTTCCAACAAATCTGTTGCTCTCTCCATAGTACTGGAGAACGGCGTTTTAGTCATCTTGCCCATGAGGCACGGTTCGCAAGTACCAAGTGATTCATAATCAAGTGATTCCAAAAGTCCATCAGTATGAAGTTTCTTCATGCACTTTACACTGATATGACCTAAACGGCAGTGCCACAAATAAGTTGCACTATCATTATCAACTCCGCATCTTTTGGCTTCAACATTATGAATATGTGTGTCACTACTATCGAGATTCAATAAGAATAGACCATTCTTCAAGGGTGCATGACCATAAAAGATATTACTCATATAAATAGAACAACCATTATTCTCTGATTTAAATGAATAACTGTCTCGCATCAAACAAGATCCAGATATAATGTTCATGCTTAACGCTGGCACCAAATAACAATTACTTAGGTCTAATATTAATCCCGAAGGTAGATGTAGAGGTAGCGCGCCGACTGCGATCACATCGACTTTGGAACCGTTTCCCAGGCGCATCATCACCTCGTCCTTAGCCAATCTTCGCTTAATCCGTAGTCCCTGTTTCGAGTTGCAAATATTAGCAACAGAACCAGTATCAAATACCCAGGTGCTACTGCGAGCATTAGTAAGGTACACATCAATAACATGTATATCACATATACCTTTGTTCACCTTGCCATCCTTCTTATCCGCCAAATACTTGGGGCAGTTCCGCTTCCAGTGACCAGTCTGCTTGCAGTAGAAGCACTCAGTTTCAGGCTTAGGTCCAGACTTGGGTTTCTTCTCTTGAGCAGCAACTTGCTTGCTGTTCTTCTTGAAGTTCCCCTTCTTCTTCCCTTTGCCCTTTTTCTTGAAACTAGTGGTCTTGTTGACCATCAACACTTGATGCTCCTTCTTGATTTCTACCTCCGCAGCTTTCAGCATTGCGAAGAGCTCGGGAATAGTCTTATTCATCCCTTGCATATTATAGTTCATCACGAAGCTCTTGTAGCTTGGTGGAAGTGATTGGAGAATTCTGTCAATGACGCTATCATCCGGAAGATTAACTCCCAGTTGAATCAAGTGATTACAATACCCAGACATCTTGAGTATATGCTCACTGACAGAACTGTTCTCCTCCATCTTGCAGCTATAGAACTTATTGGAGACTTCATATCTCTCAATCCGGGCATTTGCTTGAAATATTAACTTCAACTCCTGGAACATCTCATATGCCCCATGACGTTCAAAACGTCGTTGAAGTCCCGGTTCTAAGCCGTAAAGCATGGCACATTGAACTATCGAGTAGTCATCAGCTTTGCTCTGCCAGACGTTCATAACATCTGGTGTTGCTCCAGCAGCAGGCCTGGCACCCAGCGGTGCTTCCAGGACGTAATTCTTCTGTGCAGCAATGAGGATAATCCTCAAGTTACGGACCCAGTCCATGTAATTGCTACCATCATCTTTCAACTTTGCTTTCTCAAGGAACGCATTAAAATTCAACGGAACAACAGCACGAGCCATCTATCTACAATCAAACATACATAAGCAAGATACTATCAGGTACTAAGTTCATGATAAATTTAGGTTCAATTAATCATATTACTTAAAGAACTTCCACTTAGATAGACATCCCTCTAATCCTCTAAGTGATTACGTGATCCAAGTCAACTAAACCATGTCCGATCATCACGTGAGATGGAGTAGTTTCATTGGTGAACATCACTATGTTGATCATATCTACTATATGATTCACGCTCGACCTTTCGATCTCCGTGTTCCGAGGCCATATATGTATATACTTGGCTCGTCAAGTATAACCTGAGTATTCTGCGTGTGCAACTGTTTTGCACCCGTTGTATTTGAACGTAGAGCCTATCACACCCGATCATCACGTGGTGTCTCAGCACAAAGAACTTTCGCAACGGTGCATACTCAGGGAGAACACTTCTTGATAATTAGTGAGAGATCATCTTATAATGCTACCGTCAATCAAAGCAAGATAAGATGCATAAAAGATAAACATCACATGCAATCAATATAAGTGATATGATATGGCCATCATCATCTTGTGCTTGTGATCTCCATCCTCGAAGCACCGTCGTGATCACCATCGTCACCGGCGCGACACCTTGATCTCCATCATAGCATCGTTGTCGTCTCGCCAATCTCATGCTTCCACGACTATCGCTACCGCTTAGTGATAAAGTAAAGCATTACAGCGTGATTGCATTGCATACAATAAAGCGACAACCATATGGCTCCTGCCAGTTGTCAATAACTCGGTTACAAAACATGATCATCTCATACAATAAAATTTAGCATCATGTCTTGACCATATCACATCACAACATGCCCTGCAAAAACAAGTTAGACGTCCTCTACTTTGTTGTTGCAAGTTTTACGTGGCTGCTACGGGCTTAAGAAAGAACCAATCTTACCTACGCATCAAAACCACAACGATAGTTTGTCAAGTTGGCGCTGTTTTAACCTTCGCAAGGACCGGGCATAGCCACACTCGGTTCAACTAAAGTTGGAGAAACTGTCACCCGCTAGCCACCTTTGTGCAAAGCACGTCGGGAGAACCGGTCTCGCGTAAGCGTACGCGTAATGTCGGTCCGGGCCGCTTCGTCCAACAATACCGCCGAACCAAAGTATGACATGCTGGTAAGCAGTATGACTTATATCGCCCACAACTCACTTGTGTTCTACTCGTGCATATAACATCAACACATAAAACCTAGGCTCGGATGCCACTGTTGGATTTCGTAATAATTTTCAAAAAAATTCCTACGCACACGCAAGATCATGGTGATGCATAGCAACGAGAGGGGGAGAGTGTGATCTACGTACCCTTGTAGATCGACAACGGAAGCGTTAACTTGGTTGATGTAGTCGTACGTCTCCACGGCCCGACCGATCAAGCACCGAAACTACGGCACCTCCGAGTTCTAGCACACGTTCAGCTCGATGACGATCCCCGGCCTCCGATCCAGCAAAGTGTCGGGGAAGAGTTCCGTCAGCACGACGGCGTGGTGACGATCTTGATGTACTACCGTCGCAGGGCTTCGCCTAAGCACCGCTACAATATTATCGAGGACTATGGTGGAAGGGGGCACCGCACACGGCTAAGAATATGATCACGTGGATCAACTTGTGTCTCTAGGGGTGCCCCTTGTCTCCGTATATAAAGGCTTAAAGGGGGGGCTGGCCGGTCAAGAGGTGGCGCGCCAGGAGGAGTCCTACTCCTTCCGGGAGTAGGACTCCCCCCCTTTCCTAGTTGGAATAGGATTCGCGGAGGGGGGAAAAGAGGAGAGAGAGGAGGAAGGGGGGCCGGCCCCCTCTCCTTGTCCTATTCGGACCAAAGGGGGGGAGGGGCGTGCGGCCCATCTCTGGCCACCTCTCCTCTCTTCCACTAAGGCCCACTAAGGCCCATATACCTCCCGGGGGGTTCCGGTAACCTCCCGGTAATCCGGTAAAATCCCGATTTCACCCGGAACGCTTCCAATATCCAAATATATGCTTCCAATATATCAATCTTTATGTCTCGACCATTTCGAGACTCCTCGTCATGTCCGTGATCACATCCGGGACTCCGAACAAACTTCGGTACATCAAAATGCATAAACTCATAATATAACTGTCATCGTAACCTTAAGCGTGCGGACCCTACGAGTTCGAGAACAATGTAGACATGACCGAGACACGTCTCCAGTCAATAACCAATAGCGGAACCTGGATGCTCATATTGGCTCCTACATATTCTACGAAGATCTTTTATCGGTCAGACCGCATAACAACATACGTTGTTCCCTTTGTCATCGGTATGTTACTTGCCCGAGATTCGATCGTCGGTATCCAATACCTAGTTCAATCTCGTTACCGGCAAGTCTCTTTACTCGTTCCGTAATACATCATCCCGCAACTAACTCATTAGTTGCAATGCTTGCAAGGCTTCAGTGATGTGCATTACCGAGAGGGCCCAGAGATACCTCTCCGACAATCGGAGTGATAAATCCTAATCTCGAAATACGCCAACCCAACATGTACCTTTGGAGACACCTGTAGAGCTCCTTTATAATCACCCAGTTACGTTGTGACGTTTGGTAGCACACAAAGTGTTCCTCCGGCAAACGGGAGTTGCATAATCTCATAGTCATAGGAACATGTATAAGTCATGAAGAAAGCAATAGCAACATACTAAACGATCGGGTGCTAAGATAATGGAATGGGTCATGTCAATTAGATCATTCAACTAATGATGTGATCCCGTTAATCAAATGACAACTCTTTGTCCATGGTTAGGAAACATAACCATCTTTGATTAACGAGCTAGTCAAGTAGAGGCATACTAGTGACACTCTGTTTGTCTATGTATTCACACATGTATTATGTTTCCGATTAATACAATTCTAGCATGAATAATAAACTTTTATCATGATATAAGGAAATAAATAATAACTTTATTATTGCCTCTAGGGCATATTTCCTTCAAATTTGAGTATTGTGATGGAACACTTCTACAACAACACATGTACGAGTATCTTGATTCTGCCATAAAATCATCATGGATGTACATGCATGACAGAAAACGTGACCTATTGTGACAAACACGTATCATCACATAATTGTTTTTTGGTAGTGAGAGGAGGCTCTAAACAATAGAACTTGCTTGTTGCTTTGGGGCAAATCCTCTAGTATGTATAGGTGTCGGGAGAGGGGAGGGGACACCACCTATGGGAGGACTCCCCTCCTTAGTGTGTTAGCCTAGGGGAGGAGAAGTCCTCCCACTCCAATTTGGGCCCCAAGCTTGTCCAACAAGCTGTGGGGGGAGGGGGCGCTGATACATCTCCAACATATCTATAAAATTTGATTATTTCATGTTATTATATCATCAATCTTGTATGCTTTATATGCAATTTTATATCATTTTTGAGAACTAACTTATTAACCTAGTGCCCAGTGCCAGTTCCTGTTTTTGCCCATTTTATTGTTTCACAGAAAAACCACACCAAACAAAGTCCAAACACGATGAAACTTTACAGTGATTTTTTCTGGACCAGAAGGGACCATAGAAGCTTGGGGAGACCAAACGCTCCACGAGAGAGGCACAAGCTCACACGGCGCGCCCCCCAGGGGGTGTCTCAGTTTGAGGCCCCCTCACAACTCCGTTTGACCTAATTCCAGACCCATAATTTTTCTAAAATCCAGAAACCACCAGAGAGAGAGACCCGAAATAATTTTTCGGCCGCCGCAGGCCTCTATTCTTCCGCGATCCCATCTGGAGGCCTTCGTCGGTACTCTGCCGAAGGGGGGATCGATCACGGAAGGCCCCTACATCAACCTTGCTGCACCTTCGATAATGTGTGAGTAGTTCCTCACCGGACCTATGGGTCCATAGCAGTAACTAGATCTCTCTCTCTCTCTCTCTCTCTCTTTGATCTTGGATACAATGTTCCCTTCGAAGATCGATATGATGTAATACTTTTATGCAGTGTGTTTGTTGGGATCCGATGAATTGTGGGTTTATAATCAGATTAATCATCGAAAGTAATTGAGTTATTTATGAATTTTATTATGTGTGATTGTTATAGCTATGTAATGCTTTCCGATCTATGAGTTATCTTTGGCCAAGTTGATGATTAGATCTTCAGTGCAAGTGGTGCATAGTAGTAGGTTAAATCTTGTCGTGTCCTCACCTCGTGACGGAAGGGGTAGCGAGACACGTATTTGTATTGTTACTACTAAGTATAAAACAATGGAGTTTGTTCATATTAGTTGATCTTATTTCATCTACATTATGTCATCATACTTAATGCATTACTCTGTTTGTTACGAACTTAATACCTAGAGAGGCAAGCATAGAAGCGCCGCTGAGGTGGAGTAATAGTAGTAGACATCACTAAGTTTAACGGTCTACTTGTCACGGATGTAATGCATATGTACCGATCATGCCATGAATAACATCATAACTATGCATTGTTCTACCAATTGCTCAACAGTGATTTGTTCACTCAACGTTTGTTATGTTCTTAAGAGAGATGCCTCTAGTGAAAGCTATGGCCCTTGGGCCCATTTAAATCATATTACTAAAACCCTAAATATCTTCCTGTAATTTATTTAGTTTTGTAATTTATATATCTCCTACTATCAAATTTTATCCTTGCAATTAACGAGTCCAAAGAGATTGACAACCCTCTTGCCCGCGTTGGGTGCAAGTATTTGCTCTTGTGTGTGTACGTACTGCTAAATGTTGTTTGCGTGAATCTCCTATTGATTCGATAAACCTTGGTTCTTTACTGAGTAAAATACTTTCTGCTACTGTACTACTTCACCATTCCTCTTTAGAGAAATCCCAATGCATATCACAAGTAGAAAGAAGAATTTCTGGCGCCGTTGCTTAGACAATTTCATCAAACATCTCATGGTCCCTTCATACACATTATCATTTGCTTGCTCTATTTTTTACTTTCTTTTATTTTGCTTTTATTAGTATCACTATTTTTTCAAAAATACCAAAAATATCCCCGACACACACTTATTTCTCGTGGAGGCACGGATTTGCTTTTGCAAGAGGCATAAAGAAAAAAACGTGCTCCTGGTTCGGTTTTCCCGTCTATCTTTTTTTGTGTGGAAAAAAAGTCTGGCAAAACCTATCAAGAGTGGATCTAGTTTTGAAGATCTCAATGCGAGGAATTCAACGGTGAAAATGATTTGAGATTTGGACGCACAGTTTAAGAAATAAAATGTCTTGAATAAACGAATATATGAAAAAGGAAAACCCCCCAGATTGCGACAAGTAGCGCACATGCAGTGCGCCACTTATCACAACGTGGCGGGCGGGGGTGATCTTTGCAAATAGTAACCTTAATTATTAGGAAAATTATCTAGATTAACCGACTGATCTATCTCGGACATAAGCCTCGTCTAACGCTTGCCACGCGTCCTGGGGGGACCCGCGCATCATAGCTTCCCACCCTTTGTTCTTATCCCAACCGAGGAAGCTCTCGACCACACGACTTTTCCTCCCTATACATTACACTTGACCACAAAACCACTTCGGCCAATCTCTTGAATCTCGTCGGCGCTACATGCCATGGGTGCGCCGCTCGCGGTAGCGTTCATCGGCATTGCAATCGAGGAATCTCGCCGGGGGCGCTGCAACTGGGTTAGTTGATGCTGTAACCGGCGGGCTGCTGCAATCTAGTGCGTGACAGTGGCTGCTGTCGCCGACATTGCAACTGCACGGCTTGCTGGCGCTCCAATGGCGGGAGCGGCCGCATCGTCGGCACCGTCGGCCGTTGGCTGCGGTTGGGGTTGTCGAGCAAGTCGATGCAACGCCGCCGGTGTTGCGGAGGAGGAGCGCGCAATCCCTGGATCTCGTCGGCGGCGAGGGATGTTTCCACGCAGCGTGCGAAATGTCGGTGGAGTGACGGACCTGCAGTGCAACACGCCGGTGGACAGGGTAGAGCTACAATGCCCGACGACGGAGCTGCAGTGCAACGGTCGGTCCGCTGATGAGGGGGGTGCGGCTGCTGCGTTTCAGCTGGCTGCGTTGACCGATCGAAGGGTTCGGGAGCAACAGATCCGACGGCCCAGGTGAAGTAATCAGTTGCTTGATTTGTAGTAATGGCCTAATTATTTCTCCCACCCCGCTAGTGATTTCGCCGAATCGGCCGAACCGACGCGTCCCACTCCCACCCCGCTAACCGTGCTCAGGCGACACGTGACAGCACGTGACGCAAATCTCATCCTGCTCACTCCACTCCAACTCACCCGACAGAGAGAGGGGAACAGAAAGCCCTAAATCTTCCCCGCTCTTCCCCTCCGTCTCTCCCCCCTGCCGTGGCGGCGCGGCGGCGCGATTCCTTGGCTGCCCGGCGGCCGCGGCTCACGGGACCAGCGGCCAGGGGATCAGCGACGGCAGGGCTCGGCTCCCTCCTCTCCTCTCCCTCCTAATCAAGGTAAGAAACGGAGATCTGCTACCCGCATACTACATGGTCGTAGAATGTTTTCCTAGCTGTGGGTGGATCGATGTCGCCGTCCACATGATTCCGGATTTTTGTTTGTTTTACATCAACATGGTCTTGGAATGTATCTTGCTGCGCATACGATTGTTGATGGGAGTTGTTTCGCTTGTGCGATGTAGAATTTTTTTATAGCGTACGCGCATTGTAGATGCCAAGAGGATGGTTGGGAGGAAAAAGATGACTAGGGGAGCTGCTGTTTTCGGGGCTCTCGCTGCTATGTCTTTAAGCTATGGCTGTAATTGTTAGTTCGGCTATGATAAGGAAGAGGAGACCACACGGTGAATCTGCGATAGAAATGGAGGATAGGTTGAAATCATTAGCCACTGTGCTAAACTGAGATATGATTGTAGTCTGGTACAATTCAAGAAACTACTTGGCTTCATTTTTTGCTCTCCGATTCGGGGGCATTACTTATGTTGCTTAAAAACATAATGATGTCTATCTCTCCATTTGTAAATCACAGCAATAAGAAACTGAAAAACCTGATTAGACCCTTATATATAAGAGTTAAGGGCGTAGTTAGACAATCAGGGATTCTGTTAGCAACTCTCTCCTCAGATGCGCAGCTACGTCCCATCTCTGTTCAATGACCACATTGGCCATGACTAGGGTTTGTTTTCTCCACTCATTTTAGGGAATTTTCTCTCGTGTGTTGTACAGTGCTCTGTGCCAACACGTGAGACTGCAACTGTTGGGTGAGTGATTGGTCTATAGCACTGTCCTCATCTGTTCACATGGCATATTTGATGGACTGAGCTTTATATGCACTGCACTTTTTGGTATGCGTAGCATGTGATGTATGTATCACTTTATATCATGTGTGTACTCTTTGTCTCCCATTGTAGAATTCACAATTCAGAAAAATAAAGAGTGAGGGATTTAAATTAAAATTTGACAAAATGAAGCTAGGTTGCAATTTTTGTACTACCTTGGGCGGGATGGTAGTGCTGCGGTGTGGATTTACAGCTGTCAGTCAGCCAACCATTGGCAGGATGCGCGGGCTGGCGCCTAGCGGTGAGATGTTGCTTGCGGTGGATCTGGGAACATGGCCACACATAGTGGGGACATACGCTGCCTCTTCGAGCCCGCGTGTCATGATCGTCTTGCATGCTCAAGTGTTGCTACAACGTGGTGCGTGAATCCAAAATAGCTTTTTCGTACAAGTTGCAGCCCCCTCCCCTGCCTTTGTGCCTAACACAAGCCTGTCTGAACTCTTCCAGAGTTGCCGGCGACCTCTTCCCTGTCATCCTCCTTCCTAAATTCCTTTTCCTGTGAGCCATCAAATCCAAAGCTTTCCTTTCAGGCCGTTTAGGTGTGGAGTACTAGTCTGATCCATCTTGCTCAGTCTGTACTTGTGCACAAGATCAATCTTTGCGGGGTCTTGTACTATGAATGCATATAATAAGACTTGGCTATTACCTTTGATCGTTAATCAACCAATTTTCAATGTGCACATGTGTCCACCCATGTTTAATTGTAGTGGTTGCTGTTACTCTGTAATCCTATGTTGCAATACTTGGTATTTGGCCATGCGGGTGCTTGAGGGATGATAGTTCCTTTATCCCATGGATGAAAATTGGCACAAAGTTATACTAATTGTTACCATTTTTAATTCTCAGCAGGGTAAGCATTTTAAAGCATCAATGTATTGCCAGCTATTCTTTTTGAACTTTTGTTTGTTTATCTGCAACTGTTTTCATACCAATATCAAATATTATGTGTAAAATTTGCTCGTTTCGACTTGGTGTTGTACAAATGGGAAGTCATTGTCCAATCTTAGTTCTGTCGTCGTACATATTCAAACAGCAAACAACAAGTCTATCAGTTCCTACTAATAGGTCCTTTTTGCTTAACTCATTCGTCGTCCTATGCTCCTTGAAGTTGTCTTAGCTCAAAGCCATTTGTAGCGTAAAAATGGCTGAACTGTTTGTGTATAAAATTTTCAGTTGGCATAATGTCAGTTATACTAATTGTTACCATTTTTAATTGTCAGTAGGGTAATCATTTTAAAGCATCAATGCATTACCAGCTATTCTGAACTTTTGGTTGTTTACTTGCAACTGTGTTTGTACCACCAATCCACCATCAATTATTATGTATTAAATTTGCCATTTTTCTGACTTGATATTATACAAATGGGAAGTTATTGTCTAATCTTAGTTCTGTTGTCGCACATATTCAAACAGCAAGCAACAAACATATATTTGCTTCCTACTAATAGGTCCTTTTGGCTTAACTCATTCTCCATGCTACGCTCCTTGAAGTTGGCTTAGCTCTGAGCCATTTGTAGCCTAAAAATGGTTGAACTGTTTGTGTATAAAACTTTCAATAGTAAGTATTACTCTATCTGAATCCAGAAAAATGTTGTTTTTGATTTTTCATGCTGTCTAATACACAAGCTTTAAGATACTTTGCTGCCATAGCTTATAATTTTTATTTTTTAGGGTACCATAGCTTATAAATTAGGAAAGAAAATAATACCATGGAAGCATTGTGTCGAATACTAATGCCATTTTTGGATGGGCAATCTCAATATTACAAAAGTAACAATTATTTGTCATGATTATGCTATTAATTTTGCATGTCTTTAATTGTAATCTGATGAACAATCAGACTTAATTTTTTTTCTAGATCTGCCGGTAATACTTCACTATCTGCATTTCACAAATAACAGTTTAAGTTCTTTATGAATTCTACACTCAAGGCACTGAATGATTTTTTTTTCAGCTTTCTCTGAAGTATGGCTTGTGGACTAGTGTAGACCTGTAGACAAAGACACAAAGGAATTGCTGGCATAAGTCTTCATTTGAGAAAGATCAGTTGGCAGCTTACAATGGCTGGAAATCAGCAGCCGGCTTCAGTTGTGTTGGATTATGCAGCAGTCCTCGACGCCAAACCCTTGCGCACACTGACCCCCATGTTCCCTGCACCGCTTGGGATGCACACTTTCACCCCTAAAAGCTCATCTTCAGTTGTCTGTGTCACCCCATTTGGACCATATGCTGGAGGTACCGAACAGGGAATGCCTGGTGGTGTTCCGCCAATGTTAACATCACTGTCCGCTCCTGCAGATCCCAACCAGGTGCAGCCATATACGGCTCATATGAATGGAACTTCTAATGCTAATGGTACTACAAACAACACAGTGGTTACCCCTGTGTTGCAAACTCCTCCAGCACCCACTATACAGGAATCTGGTAAGAAGAAGAGGGGGAGACCCAGGCGTGTGCAAGATACCACTACTGTTCCTTCGGTTCCTCCAGTTCAACCGGTTCCAACGGTTCCTCCAGTTCAACCGGTTCCAACGGTTCCTACAGTTCATTTGGTTCCTTCAGTTCCTTCAGCTCCTCCAGAAGTTAATAATATTGTTCTCCAGACACCTCCTTCAGCCGTCACACAGGAATCTGGTAAGAGGAAGAGGGGACGACCAAAGCGTGTGCCAGATGTTTCTGTCTTACCAACTCCATTGCCTGCAGCAGATGGTACACCTATTTTACAGACACCTCCTGCATCTAGTGTACATGAATCTGTTACAAAGAAAAGGGGGCGGCGACCCAAGCTTGTGCAGGATAGTCCAGATACTTCAACTCCTCCAGTTCATTCAAAAGAGAGTAAGCCCTTTATGCAGACTCCTTCTGCAGTCACCTTATTGGAGGGTGGTAAGAGGAAGAGAGGGCGGCCGAAGCGTGTGCCTGATAGTTCAGTGACTCCTTCAAGTCATTCTGGCCTTTCAGTAGATGTTGACAGTGGTGACACATCAAAACGTGGACGGCCTAAAAAAATTGACACAAGCCTGTTGCACCTACCGTCTTTGTTTTCAGACGATCCCAGGGAGTCCGCAGATAATGTGCTTATGATGTTTGATGCACTGCGACGACGGCTCATGCAGTTGGATGAGGTGAAGCAAGTAGCAAAGCAGCAGCAAAACTTGAAGGCTGGGAGTATCATGATGAACGCTGAACTTCGCCTCAATAAGAACAAGAGGATTGGAGAGGTTCCAGGTGTCGAGGTTGGTGACATGTTCTACTTCAGAATTGAGATGTGCCTGGTAGGGTTAAATAGTCAGAGCATGGCAGGGATAGATTATATGTCTGCTAAGTTTGGTAACGAGGAGGACCCCGTGGCCATTAGTATTGTGTCAGCTGGTGTGTATGAGGATGCCGAAGATGATGATCCAGATGTTCTGGTTTACAGTGGACATGGCATGTCTGGTAAGGATGACCAAAAGCTTGAGAGAGGTAATCTTGCACTGGAGAGGAGTTTGCATAGGGGTAATCCCATTAGAGTCGTTCGCACTGTGAAAGACTTGACTTGTTCAACTGGTAAGATATACATATATGATGGCCTTTACCAGATCAGAGAAGCCTGGGTGGAGAAAGGGAAATCTGGTTTCAATATGTTTAAACACAAGTTGCTCAGAGAACCTGGACAACCTGATGGCATTGCAGTGTGGAAGAAGACTGAAAAATGGAGGGAAAATCCATCCTCTAGAGATCGTGTTATATTGCACGACATATCATACGGTGTGGAAAGTAAGCCTATCTGCCTTGTAAATGAGGTTGACGATGAGAAAGGTCCTAGCCACTTCACCTATACAACTAAACTTAATTACATGAATTCCCCAAGCTCAATGAGAAAGATGCAAGGCTGCAAATGCACAAGCGTATGTCTACCCGGTGATAACAACTGTTCTTGCACGCATCGAAATGCTGGTGACCTTCCTTACAGTGCTTCAGGCATACTTGTTAGTCGGATGCCTATGTTATACGAGTGCAATGATTCATGCACTTGTTTACATAATTGCCGGAACCGGGTTGTACAAAAAGGTATCCAGATCCACTTTGAAGTGTTTAAGACGGGAGATCGAGGTTGGGGCCTGCGTAGTTGGGATCCAATCCGAGCAGGCACATTTATCTGTGAATATGCAGGTGTAATTGTTGACAAGAATGCTCTTGATGCAGAAGATGATTATATCTTTGAGACCCCTCCTTCGGAGCAGAACTTAAGATGGAACTATGCACCAGAATTACTGGGTGAACCTAGTCTTTCTGACTTAAACGAATCATCTAAGCAGTTGCCAATAATTATTAGTGCAAAACATACTGGTAACATAGCTCGCTTCATGAACCACAGCTGCTCACCTAATGTTTTTTGGCAACCAGTTCTATATGACCATGGTGATGAGGGATATCCACACATCGCCTTCTTTGCAATTAAGCATATTCCTCCAATGACAGAGCTTACATATGATTATGGTCAGAGCCAAGGTAATTCTGGGTGTCGGAGGACTAAAAGTTGCTTATGTTGGTCTCGCAAGTGCAGGGGTTCCTTTGGCTAAATGATCAACCTTTAAGGGATGATTTGCCAGTTGAAGGTTAGTGATTTCTGATTATTTTTTCCTTTCTGTACATTACTTTTCCGAAAGATGTCATATTTTCATTTTATTGGTGTTATCTATTGGAGTTTCAAGGGTGTGATGTTTTCTGAGATGTTGATAGATGCAAATATTCCAGTAGAGCATTGCTCGTTTGCACTCCTTTACAAAGTCAGGAGTCACAGTATATAAACGGGGCATATGCAGTATTAATGTTAACTGCATTGGCTTGGAATCTGAAAGGTAGCAAGAAAGATGTGCCAGTGGGATCCCTTCATGTCTAAACACCGCAGTGTCGGTCAGAAATTGTTTAAACACCGTAGTGAGAAAATACTGAACATGTTGAACACCATATACACTCTGGCACACCAGTCTCCATGCCTACCAAGAACCAGGATAAATAGCTCACCTGTGCTCGAGCACCGTTTTGGATATCCGATAATGTTGTTTTATGCCACATGTGGGTTATTTTCAGAACACTTCTCCCTCTCTTGATTTTGAAACACTGAGCTTATTTTAGTTATGATGAAATTTGCATAAGGCTCAACACAGCAACTGCTGAAACTGTTTGTTGCTCATCCGCCTGTAGAAGCTGTTAATTGTACGTGTGGGTCGTTTTCTGATGACCTTATCTTTGATGAACAGAAGCAGCTGATGGTCGTGGCATTATGAGTGAGGTGTTCCAGCCACAACTGGAAGAACTTGCTGCCCCTCTCTATCCGGGGTTGGAATGCGCAGTAGAGTACAAAGGACTAGATGTTGTAATAAAGGGCCATCTATGTTTCTATGGTGTTGTTAGCTGTAGTTGAGTGCTCCGGGGTTTAAAACCAACCAGTGGAATTTTATGCATTGTCGTTGCAAAGATGTTTCGAGCCGCAGTGAATCTATCGTTTTTGATTTGTAATCCTAGCGGATCAAATGCACCCTGTTATTGCCGTGGAGAGCAAATGAACGGCAAAATTCATAATGATCCAGCTGGGATTGCCCATGCTCGTGCGTGAGGTAAAAAAGATGGGGGCAGACGGCAGGGAGAGCGCCGGCCCCCCTATTTTTATTTTATGATTTGGTGAATGGATTTGATGGTTGATTGAGTAGATTTGGCGCTTTCGGTTTTTCAAGTGTTTCTTTTTTCTTCTCTCGTGTTCTTGTTCTTCCCCTATTCTTTCGAAACTTTCCTTTTTTGTTCTTGATCAGATTTCTTGTGGAGGATGGTGCTCCTGCTCCTATGAATAGGCTCGCTTTTCGGCTTTGCTGTGTAATTTGGTGCCTTTTACGTGTTTGTTGGTTTGACTACAAGAACTGAATCTTTTTTTCAAGTTGGTCCATTCGGTATATATAGTGTATTTCAAATGATTTGAAGCTCATTTGCATGTAAATGGTGATCTGTGACATGTTTAAAAAAATGAAGTGTTTGAAATGATTGAGCCCGTAACTCTGGCTCCTTGTAGAGTAGATAGCTTAGAGAGCAAAAGAAAGCATGTATAGAAACTCTTAGCAAAAATACTGTCCTAATTTATTCGGAGGAGCATGGCCTAATTTACGGGCTCAGATGTGTCAGCTTTAGGCCTGAGAGAGAGCGTGAGATTGACTGCATGGACACTTGATTATCTCTCCACCCATAGAAAAGCTAATACTTTTTTTTCCTATGAAATATTAATTCATTTGTATCTTATGAAAAAAATTTATTTTTGAATCTTTTTACATATTTGGATTTCCGATGTTGAGATCTTTGAAACAATATTTGAATATATTTTAAATAATTTTAGAATTCATGAAACATATTTCACTTATTTCTAAAAAACAGGTTTCACTCGTCTCTTTAAAACCGGGTGTTGATTTCACTCGTTTCAAAACGCTGATTTCACTCATTTGGAAACACTTTCACTTATTTCAGAAGACTTGTTTCACCCAATTCAATTTTTTTATCATTTCCAAAAATAATGATTTCACTTGTTTAAAGCAACATATTTCACTCATTTCAAATAACACAATTCAATATTTTTCTAAATCATCGATTTCATTAGTTCAAAAATACTTATTCCACACAACTAAAAAAGTTACTAATTTCAAAGAGGCGATTTCACTCATTTCACACAATTCAGAAAAATGTTCACTCATTTCAAACAACTGATTTCAGTCAAATCGAAAAACAGATTTCACTCATTCCAAAAGACTTATTTCACTCATTTAAAAAATATATAAATTTGCTCATACAGAAGAAAAAAAAATCTGATTTCGACAATTTCAGAAAACATATTTCACTTGTTTCAGAAGACTTATTTCACTCATCATTTCAAAACACAAAATTTACTCATTTGAATATCTGGCTTCATCCATTTCAAAAGCACATTCCACTCATTTCAAACAATGATTTAACTTCAGGAAAATAAATTCTCTCATTAAAAAACTTATTTCACTCATTTAATTTTTTTTACAATTTCACTTGCACAGAAAAATCTGTCATGGGTGTGTGGTGCGTTGCATGGTGGAGTGGGTCTATGTTATTTGCTCTAGACCTCTGCCAAAGCCGCCTGCACAAAAAGTGGTCAACATGCATGGGAAAGAATGACTATACAATCATGTATACGTACTATGATACACGCATACAGCGAAGGCGTTTGCATGCACTCGGATCTTCAAGGGAAACAACCGCGGTAGAGGCACGGACCTCCCGTGCACGTAGGAATCTCTTTTCTTGAGGAAGCGCAAAATCTCCCGTGCCTTCATCTGCCGTAGAATACACAAGCCATTAGTCAGATTCGCATAGGAAGGGTGCTCAGATGTGTCAGCTTTAGGCCCGAGAGAGAGCGTGAGATTGACTGCATGGACACATGATTCTCTCTTCACCCACAGAAAAGCTAGTACTTCATTTTTCCTGTGAGATATTAATTTATTTGTATCTTATGAAAAAAAATCTATTTTTGAATCTTTTTACATATTTGGATTTCTGATGTCGTGATCTTTGAAACAAGAACAAATTTGAATATATTTTAAATAATTTTAAAATTGATGAAACATATTTCACTTATTTCTAAAAAACAGATTTCACTCGTTTCTTTAAAACTGGGTGCTGAATATGTTCCAAACGACGGATGGAGGCACGGGACTCTTTTTTTCATGAGTGGGGTGCTAGTGTGTTCATCGATCATGCTTTTTTTATCAATCATTAAAAGAGTTGTCACGTGTTTCTTTTCCCGAGGAAAGTTGTTTTCGACAAATGAGTTCAGCATAGTTGTGCTGGATTCGTGCATGCAACCTTCCAAGAAACGACTCGATAAAATTTTGTTGAGCCATTACATTGGAAAGAAAATTATTTTTATTCAATCATGCGGGATAGTGGAGATATCCATACATTTGGACGTAAGATAAGCAGTAGATAATAGATAATTAACACGATCTGTCGCTGCAAAAAAGCGATTAATCAATTAAGGTAAAATAGCAAAAAAGGAGAGCAAATTGACCGGCTCCAGCTGACCGAGCCTCAATGGATCACTTCCCGATCATGGCGAGCAGCGCGTCCCTGTAATGTCCGTGGGTGTTCTTGGCGACGGCGTCCACGAGCTTGGCCCCGTGCTGTTTCAGGTAGGCCTCCTTGATCTCCTCCATGTCGGCGTCGGACCGGGACACGACGACGCGGGTCAGCGCCGCCTTGGCCTGCTTGTCCGCCTCCTCCTTGAACGCCCCGTCGATCACCTCGCCGAAGTACCTGGCCGGCGACTCGAGGCACCTCACGGCCTCCCGCAGGCACGGCGCCTCGCCGCCGAACTCCTCCTCCAGCGGCTTGCCGTGGAGCTCCCTGTACAGCCTGAAGGTCGCCCGGAGCTGCGGCTTGCTCCTGGTGGCGAGCACCCGCACCACGAGCTCGCTCTGGGCCGCCTTGGCTCCGGCGCCGGAGAGCGCCGCGGCCTCCTCCTTGGCGAGCTCCTCGTCGACGCGCGGGCCCTCGTAGCGGTAGGCGGTGACGAGCCCGAGGAGCAGGCGGTTGGCGGCGGCGTCCTTGACGCGGTACGCGACGTCCTCCTCGAGGGAGCGGTGGTAGAGCGCGTGGTAGGCGCGGCGGGCGCCGAGGAGCTCGTCGGCGGCGCGCGTGCAGGCGAGCTCGACGAGGACGGCCACCGGGTGGTGCTTCTTGTGCAGCGCGCGGTGCGCCCAGCGCGCGTCGCGCTCCCACGGGTGCATCGCCCACAGCACCATGAGGGTCTTGAACCGGGCGAACTCCGTCTTGAGGTGCCGCACGTAGTCGTCGGAGCAGCGCTCGATCGGCCCCGCCCCCGCCCCCGCCGCCGCCGGCGCGAAGAAGCCCGGGAAGCCCCTGCGGAACTGCGCCCGCTTCTCCGGCTGCTTCCTCCACCGCCCCAGCGCCGACACCAGCGCCGTCTCCTCCACGCCCAGACCTCCCATCCCTGCAGCCGACGTTCCATGGAGCATCCGAAACCCAAAGTGAGCGAACGATCAAGAAGAAGAAGAGAACACCTTTCAGTTTCAGTGCAGTGGTTAATAATTTGGTTCGCCGTACGTACCTGAGAAGGCCTTGGTGAGTTCCTGGTGCTCGTCGGCCATGGTGGCCTCCTTGACGATGCTCTGCTGCTGCTGCTGCTCTCTCCTGGGTGGCCTCGAACGCAGGGGCGACGGCGACGACGGTGGAGCTGCTGCTGCTGCTGCTGCAGTGCTGCCGTTACTGCTCGGCTGTGCTGCAAGAAACTGCTGCATCGGGCTGGCCTTTATACCAGAGGACGCACGCAGGCGTCCACCATCCAGGCATGGCCCAAATGCTTGTTAATTTATACTACTAGAGTACTAATACTATACCGCCTTGCCCATCGAATCGATCCTGCAACGTCTCTCGTGCATGCATGCATGTTACTCTACGTACCAACTTGATTACAATTCAATCCAGATAGAGGGTAACGTTGCAGGAGATTACTAGCTGATTGCCGTTCCGCGCCATCTCATTCAGACCCTGACCTGCCGTGTGTCGCTAATAGAAAAACAACCCGAGGAAATCGCATTCATGGTGTGCATGATGGCCACTCGTGCTGCACGTTTCCTTGCACAGTAAGCAAGGAACGACGACAGATGGGCAGATAGGTGTGGGCATGCACGATCGATGAGTTAATCAGTTCAACGTCCCGGCTAAATTTATTGGCAACACATGGGACTGCCGTTCATTAGGAAAGCAATCCAGCGCTGGCATGTGTCCACCTGGCTAATAAAAATGAAGAAGAAGAAGAAATCACAATGTCCGTTTTTCCCTTTCTCTCATCTCTCATTATTTTTTGCGGGTACTCTCATCTCTCATTTAGATCAAGAGTGTGGTTAGATCTCAGTCGACTGAGACTTAACCAAGTCTAAGTCAAGTGACATAACATGTAAAAAAGAAAAAAGAAAAACTAAAATTTTTTTTTTGCATGGATCTCCACGTAAAATTTCATGAATATAGAGTCTGTCAACTGAGAATTAGCAATCCCGTTAGACCAATCAATATCATCTCCCAATCCTCGTGGAAAGCACACGCATATATTATGTTCCGTTGTGCTCGTGGCTTCCATGTGCAGATTATAAGTAGATTAGAGAACGAGTGATTTGGAAACGCGCTTTGGTCGTGCGTTCCACCATCCACCGGATGCAACCGCTCCATTTTTCTTGACATTTGTTGCAGTGTGTACTAAGGGCAGATGATCTATTTTTGACAAAACAATCGGTTCACCCCATCTTGCATGTGAAGGACTAAGGAGGAGACCAGTGCGATCTGGTTGCTTTGACAACAGCAAAGATATTGGTTGATTGATTGATTAGTAGAGCTGTAGCTGGCCGATAATCTTCTTATTGCTCAAGAGCCTTACCTGAGGGGTCACAATGGAGGACAAGTTGGGTACTGTCCTTTCAAATTTGAGAGGCAGCATTGCTCCCTGCCAGTGTGGCAGTTTATGTGTTGCAACGGGATATAAATGTTATGTTAGCCCGTGTTTTACTTGCCCATGTCTAATGTGATTGTGTAAATAAACGTTTTCATTGAATCCCATCCATGATTACCAACCTATGTAAATTTAAGAATTTTATTTGGTAAGAATTTATTGGCTTAAGAAAACATAATTTTATTTGATAAGTCACAAAAAGCTGAGGCAATTAGGACGGTTTTCAAGGAAAATCGATGAGAAAAACTGGAGTTAGGAAGGGTTTAATCAAAACGAAGAAGGGAAATGCTCAACGTGAACCAACTGGAAAGACATCCCGCGTCCGCGCCTTCTAACATGTGTCCCTGTGGGCCCATGCACGTCTCCACCTTTCATGATTCTTGAAACAATGCCCAACCGCATCGTCTTCCCCACGACTCTCCTTCCCTTCTCGCATCTCTCATCCCCTGCAGTAGATCTGACAAGGCGCTGACAGTGGTCCGCCGCCGCCGCTCACACCGGGTAGCCGACCGTCCCGCAACACACACTGGTGTCGCACGCCTCTTCCCCATGCATCTGGACCGGGACGCCGACCATGCTACAATTCCGCGCGGGCCGATCGCCGCTCTAGCGGCACACGACCTCTCCATCGGCATTGTTGGCACCCAGGGAGCCCTCCTTGCTGGTGCGGCGACCTATGTGCAGGCACCACCGACTGGTGGCAAGAAGGAAGGGCCCAACCCCGTGCTTGAACTTGTCCATGGCCATGGCGCCCGACATATGATTTTTTGCAACAAGGATCTTGTTGTGGTTTTTTTTTCTTTTTTGCAATAGTAGTGGTGTCGCAAAAATGACGTCGGTGAAAGACGGTGATCAATGGCGGCAACTTATTAGACAAGCTTTTGCAACGTCACCTCTGTTGAAAAAAAAATCTGCAACAAGACATATGTTGCAAAGAAAAGATGCAACAAGACCCGTGTTGCAATGATGGAGGCGCTGCTCGACTGCTCATCCATTAGATCTGACCCGGACGATCTTTTAAAAAGATTAGTCAGCTGGTGCATAGCACGCCCCAACTAAGAAAGGGAGAGGAGAACATACGTAATATTGGACGAAGCGTTTTGCCTAACAGAAAAGGGAACTTTGCCTTGCGAAATTGACAAAGGGAACGTTATTCAAAAAACAAGATCAATGCACACTTTGAAAACATTAGAGACGGTGAAAGAAAAACTGAACCGCGGGGCCCAACCGTTCGATCTAGAGTCCCTATCGCACGCCCTCGGCCCGCACACTCCCACCTACCAAGAAAAACTTGCAGCTCCTTCCTCTTTCGCTCCCTCCATCGAATCATCATCCTCTGTGCGTGCGTCTGAGAGCAGAGAGCAGCCAGCGCGGGAGAGATGGCGACCATCGCCGTCCCGACGCCCCTGCCATCCCCGGCCGCCGACGCGGAGAGCCTCAGGAATGCCGTGCAAGGTAACGTGCATACGACCCGCCTGCAGGGTGGACGTCTCTTTAATGTCTGCGCGATCTGTGTCAAGCGCTCAAGTTTGCCGGTCGATTTCCGTCTCAAGGCTGGGGCACGGACGAGAAGGCCCTGGTGGAGATCCTCGGCCGGCGCACCGCCGCGCAGCGCGCCGAGATCCGCCGCGCCTACGCCAGCCTCTACAAGGAGTCCCTCCTCACCCGCCTCCACGGCGAGCTCTCCGGCCACTTCCAGGCACGTACTCTCGATGATCTGTGCTTGCTGCAGTACTTATGATGACGATGTGTTCTTGCGCTAATGAAGAAAGCGATGGTGCTGCTGGCGACGGAGCCGGCGGAGAGGGACGCGAAGCTGGCGAGGGAGGCCCTGGGCAGGCGGGGCGACGACAGGGACGCGTGGGTGCTCATCGAGGCCGCCTGCGCCGCCACGCCGGACCACCTCCTCGCCGTCCGCCGCGCGTACCGGTCCCTCCATGGATCCTCCCTGGAGGAGGACGTCGCCGCCTGCCCTGCGTTCCAAGAACCGCTCAGGAAGGTGACTACTCCAGGAGAAGAACCGAGCAATCCATTCCAGAGTAGTATGTACTGTATAATGTTCTTGGTTGTTGCAGCTGCTGGTGAGCCTGGTGAGGTCGTACCGGTGCGCGGAGGGGAGCGTGGACATGGCCGTGGCGAAGCAGGAGGCCGCGCAGCTGGCGGAGGCCATCCGGAGGAAGAAGCAGCCGCACGGCGGCGAGGTCGTCCGGATCGTGAGCACCAGGAGCAAGCCGCAGCTCGCCGCCACGTTCCGGTGCTACAAGGAACAACATGGCAGCGACATCGAAGAGGCTTATTAATCCTTTTGGTTTATAGGAATGTCATAGGATTTCTATAGGATAGGATTTGCATAGAAAAATTTCCTTTTGAGGCCTTTTGGTTTGTAGGAATGGATTCCTATTCCTATATAGGATAGGAATCAATCCTTCACATTTTGGAGGAAAAAAAACATGAGCTAAGACTCAATGAAAAAATTCCTATCCTATGCATCAAATGACATCTCTTTCTCTATAAGAATTGAGATGTATGTCATCTCACTTCCTATGATTTTCCTATTCGTACAACATTTCTATCCTATGAACCAAAGGACGCCTAAGCTCTTTTCATATCTACTAATAACTACTCTTCGATGTGAACTGATTGGAACAATTTGGTGAACTGAAGCACTTGTTCTTGTCGTTGTTGCTGCTGTTGTTGCAGGACATGAAGCAGTACAGCAGCAGCCAGTTTGCGAGGATGCTCAAGATTGCTGTCTGGTGCCTCACATCTCCTGAAAAGCACTTCGCAGAGGTACGTCACGGCACGCAGATCAATCAAACACGTGGGAATCTTCACTTATCATGTGGTGGGGGAGATGAGACGAGTCCTCACTGTGAGATGATATGTATACGCTCTGTGTTCGTTGTTCAGGTTATCAGGTACTCCATCTTAGGACTTGGAACAGACGAGGACGCGCTCACCAGGGCGATCGTGTCCAGGGCCGACATCGACATGAAAAAGATCAAGCAAGAGTACAGGGTAAGATTCAAGACGACGGTGACGGACGATGTCGTCGGTGATACCTCGGGGTATTACATGGATATCTTGCTGGCCTTGGTAGGGAAGGAGTGAAGATTGAAATATTTTTTTCATTTCTACTGCGAGACAAGATATTGGTGCTTGCATCAAATAAACGTCTAATAGACAGCTGATCATGTTGTTTGTTTGGGAACATCGTGTCCACAAATCATAAAAGCGTAACTTTATTAGATGTGGAAACACCAAAAAAAATTCTCTTCCTTCCATCTTATGCTCTTCTGAAATTTTCGCGTCAACATCGATCTTACGTTGGCATAAGATACAGCTCCTCTTATGCTTGTAAGATGGATTATCAGAATGATATGAACCAATGCAACAGTCTATGATCTAGCATTAGCTTAACATACATTCTTCGATCGGACAGTTGAAATGTCGTATTTACTAATAGTGCGATTAAGGTTGGTCCAACATGGAAACAGGACAGGACAAGGATAAGTGCGCACATGCATGGTCGCAAGAGTGCCAAGGTAAGATTACGCAACTTCACATCAAGTTCTTGCTCATCTAATCATCTTATTCACCGCATACCGGAGCCTCATTTCTTCCTGGACGATGAAGCAGCAGCTATGATTCCACCAGCAACAAGCCCCACAAGTCCAAAGGCGCCGGTCACAATGGCCATGCCAATCATACCATCTGCATTTAAACATCAGTCAGTCATGTTAATTCTTCCGAAGGAACCACGTGGTACAGATCACAAGTGGTATGTCAAATAATTGGAGGACGGCCCAACATTTAATTTCGTGGCATGTGAGAAAACAGATTCATATAACTCTTAACGTGTCATTTGTCGATCCTTCTCAACTTTACTGGGCACCCACTGCAGGAATGGGTTTCGGGGGATCCTATTCTTGCAGTATACTAGAAGAGCATTTGGTACTAAAGAACATTTGCCTTGATTAGTGTATTTGACATGTGTCCGTAAAGAGAGACCTGAAGGACTGCAATATCACGAAAGAAACAGCAATGGACAGGGGTGCCTTGATTAGATTTCGAGATCTTATGGATTTCAACTCTAGCCTACCCCAATATGTTTGGGACTGGAAGGCTTTGTTGTTGCAGTAGTGTATTTGACATGTACAGTAAATAGTACTCCCTCCATTCCCAAACATTTGTCTTTCTAGACATTTCAAATGGACTACACATATAGTCTGAGATGGGACACTGCATGTCCAATGACATGTCCTATACCTCTTTTGGTTTTCTCTTCAAGGAGCCTTTCCAAAGTAAGAGCTTGCCTCCAGTCAGGTTGAACCTGGAGAAAACGTGATAGTGCAAATTGGTTAGCAATTTAGCCTCAAATTCAGGAGCATGCCATATAAAGGACACAAAGTAGAGCTATAGACTAAACATGACGAGTCAAACTATCATTACCAAAACTTTAATAAAGAAAGAAAATTACATTACATTCAGCCAATTCGGTAGCAGTTTATACAAAATGAAGTAATTCCAGATAGTAATTGTCTAATGGCATGTTTTCCAGTGTAATTCCTTCATTTTTCAGAAAATTAGTAAACATGATCATAAGTTCATAACCCATATATGAGTCCTAATTTGAGCTTTCTAATAAGGAAATAAAAACACAATGTTAAGATAACATTTAAACTCTCTCAACTGCCTTGATTAATACCCCGGAAACTTTCCAAATTAAGTAAAACCAAGTGCTGTCCATAATGGTAATGATGGTAGCGAGAAATGAAATGATATGTTGAGTAATCAAACCTCTAAGCATCTTTCCAGAAGCTCACGGCTTCTTGTGTAATCCCCATTTCTGTAGTGTCCAACGGCCAACAAATAGAGCTTCTCCCTTGTTTGTAGCGGACTGTTAGACTTGCCGAAAGAAGCTGAGAAATGCCAACACAAATCATGAGTTCTGCCCCAGGGAAAGCAGAAAGTTCAGATAGGAAAAGTACAAGTGTTAAGTGAGAAACAAAATGCTACAATAAGCAGGATTGGCTTGATTCAAATGAATGTGCAAGACTGGAAGCCTAGCATTAGCACAGCCTACATCTAAGTAGGATGCTTTTTTTTAAGCAATGGAAATCACATATTAGTGACACTACAACTGGGTCTTCCAGATGATGGGGCTGTTAGAAGACTGACAGGACCACTGAAATGGATATCCACATGGCAGGACCCTTTATATCTTTTCAACAACACAAATAAGATTTATGCATTACTGCTTTAAGAAGAGAGAAAAACAGCACAATCAAATACAGTAGATGATGCTCTGATCTATCCATAAAAGAGAAGATCAAAACTCAAAATTCAAGACATCTACAGCATTCCAACATGCCATGACAGTCATGTGGGTGTGGCCCTCCAACTTAACAAATGTTCTCAGGTGATAGATTCTAAGAAAAGGCACTCGCCCGTTGAAAATTGAAGAATCAGAATATATCAATATGAAAGAAAATCAAAATGAACATGTGGAACAAACACACAAATAACTCAAGTACTACATGACTCCATTTAGTTCACCAAGGAATATGCATTATTTCAAGGAATATTTCAGAAGATGCGATGAACACTCATATCTTGGAAGTAGTAAAGTACTACTCAAGTCAGTCAATTCCTATTATCATTAACAAATTCGGAATAATAAAACTATTAAGTATACAGAATGGATGCATCACCTTCAAGCATTCCAATGCCACGGTTGACATCCTCGGGCTGCCTAGAGTGAACAAGCGCCCATGACAGCCTCATGAGGCTGTCGTTCTTCTGTTCTTCATTTGCAGCCTCAGCAACCTCTGTCTCACAACCCTGAGACAAAAGCACGTACAATAGTAGATTAGACAAACACAAATGAGTGCATGATCAAGCACAATCCAATTGGATATGGAAGCATACAAAAAAAAAGGTTCATCTACGCTTCACATATATAGTGGCGCGAGGGTGGAAAGGATTCAACAGAAGACAAAGATCTTGTCTCAGAATCCATTGATCAGTTAAGTAACATCAAATGCCTACAGTCAACGAAATACTCCCTCCTGACAGTGTCAAAAAACGTCTTATATTATGTTACAGAGGGAGTAACAAAGACTCGTCTCACGAAAGCACAGCATGAACTGGGGATTCGGCAAACCCCCAAATCCACATGGTGACACCCAAATTCCCCTGCAATCCGCTGAGAATCAAGGAGTGGCATGGTGGCACTGGCACGGGTTGTCCAAATGCTTCTGATTGGATAAACTCAGTCACATCCCGGAAATTCGCCCGCAAACGCAAGGCAATTAGACATCAAGCCAGGCTCAATCAGTCAGATAATGGTTGCCCTAGGTTGCGCATGGGAATTGAGTAATCAAGTACAGTAAAAAAATCACAAAACGTCTGGTTGCTGAACATGAATGATCCCTTAACGCCACCGAAAATAGCTTGACAGACAGCGATTTAGATGAACGAAGAGTAAAGCATGCAGCAGTATCGATTCCGCCCAAACACAAAATCCCCATGATGGGACGCAATTCCCCCTGGCGCTAGAACCTACAAGCCGGCAGGGACTGTCACTCAAAACGCGGCGAATTCGTGAATCCCCGCACGCTCCAGCGGAAATTGGGATCCCCAAACAAACGGGCAGCAACAGAGCTAGCGGAGTAAGAGAAGGTCCGAGCCAGAGCCGTCCGTGGGGATTTCTCGAGGAAGGGGCGGGGGGTAGGGGGTGCTTACGGCGATGATGTCGCGGTCGCAGACGGGGAGGGTGTCGCTCCCGCGGAAGATCGAGCTGACCGACTGGAAGAACTGGCCGACGTGCCCGTCCATGTTCTTCCCTTCTCCCCTTTCCGCCGCCTTTTTTGGGTGTTTTTCCGGGGCCGTTTGATCCTTGGTCGGGCGAGCCGTGTTTTATAGGAGGTTTTTGCTTTGTCACGGGAATGGAGCCTTGGTGGCTAAGGTAGAAAGGAAGGTAGCTTCAAAAAAAAAAAAAAAAGAAAAAAGAAAGGAAGGTATGGGCCAACTAGTCGGAGTTGCCACACGGTTGCCACGAGCAAGCGAAGCGAGGCACGACAACGGAGCTCGAGCACCCGCCTCCCCGCGCATCCGCCTCCGTGCCGTCCGATCCATCCACGCCGCGCCCCGTTGTTAGGGTGGCGGCCTCCACACCGTCCGATCCGTTAGCGACGCACTCGATGCCCGCGTGGTGTCCCTTATGCCGTCCGATCGTGTAACCATACCTCACTTCCCGTTCTCGGTGGCTTGGGGGTCCATGACATGTGGGGCACAGGCCTTGGTCGTCCGACGTATTTTGCGTTGGTCCATCATTTTGGTCGTCGGGTCGTTTATGTACTTCACCCAGCTGGTACGCCTCGTGCGGGCATTTATGTTTTGTGTGCGCTTTCTCGCCTGCCGGGTAATAGCTATGATTTGCCTGGTTCATTTGTGTATCCCATCCGACTGTTGTGCCTTGTTGGCGGTCATCTTTGTTTGTTCAGCGGATGGGCATGTGCTCATTATCCGTTGTTGGGGTGTTGGTTGACCTTCTCTGTTCGACATTGGATGGTCCAATCGTGGTATACGCGGTCTGGCCAGCTGGTGAGCCTGCCAAATTAATGAACATTGCTTAGATTTGGCCCTTTGTTGTTTGCTTTCTACTCGACATCGCTGGTTCTATCCGATTGTCTATATCGTCAAGTATGCCTCCTGCGTGCCTTATGAGCTTCTTTCTGCATGTGTTTGATAGTTCCTTTCAAAAGGTCACACGAAAATCAAATTTATTTTGTTCCATTTTGTTCTTTGATTGTTTTTATGCCCGTCAAGGAATGTTGATGTTGTCCATAGAAGAACTCAGTTCGTTTTGTTTTGTTTTGTTCTTTTCTTTACCTTTTGTGTTGGCCAATGAATGGTAATGATGGCTATAAATAAGTTCTTATGCAACTGTTAGACTTCACCGCATGCGCGTGTGTGGGTGGGGGGGGGGGGTACGTATTTAACAATTTAGTTTGTTTCGTTTTGTTCTGTGCTAGCAGGCTTGGACAACATTCTTTTCATCTTTTACCTTTTTCTGATCCTTTAAAAAAAATAGTGAACTCTTTTTAAATTAGCAAAAAAAACACGTGAAAAATTCAAAATTTTGAACATTTTTAAAAATCCATGATTTTTTTCAAAATATATTCAGATCCACAAACATTTTCTGAATTTACAAAATAACAAAATTCAAGATATTTTTTGAAAATTTATGATATTTTTTAAAATTCACGTTTTTTCAAAATCCACAAAGTTTTTAAATTCATGAATTTTTCAAAATTTTAAAAATAACCATTTGTTTTTTTTGCAATTCAATAAACTTTTTTAGATCCACGATTTTTTTCAATTTTTATGATCTTTTTTAAAATAATAATAATCAAATTCAAGATTTTTATTTTTATTTTTTCTACCTTACAAATGTTTCTAGATTCTTTTTCCCTATAAGTCGACCAATCAACAAGGTTGACCTGTCACCCGAGCGAACGAAGCGCGGGGGAGCGATAGAGTGCGTGAACTGCTCGCGCAGTTGGGCCGGCCACCCGACGCTCCAAGCGCTGAATAGGATCTCTCGAAACAATTTGCCGCCTTAAGCGTCAGTTATAGGCCATTTTGGTAATTGGCGCAAACCCATTCTCCTTCGATATATTTTAACAGATTAGCCCAAGTAAGACGAGCGGGATGCTTCCAGACGCGTTTTTGGGCTGGTTTTACGAAGCTTCTGTAAGCTTTCGACCGTTGTTTTTTCTTTTTTCAGTTTTCCGGACCAGCTTTTCTTCGGTTTTTTCATTTCCATATTTTTCTCTTTCATTTTTTTTTTCAAATACGTGCTTTCTTTCAAATTCGTAAACTTTCATAAATTCGCATTTCCTTCTCATTTTTTTGAACTTTTTTTCTTAAATTCCTGATTTTTCAAGATTTTCTGAACTTTTGCCCTCAAATTCATGATCTTGTTTAAAAATTGTGATATTTTTTCTGAAATTCGTGAAATTTCTTCAAATTCACTAACAATTTTATCAGATTTTTTGAAGTTTTTCCCTCAAATTCTTGATTTGTTTTCTTCTTAAATACGTGATTTTTTTCTCTAATATTCATGTTTTTTACTTAAATTTGTGATTTTTTCAAATTCAAAAACATTTCTGTAGTTTTTGGATTTCTTTCAAGTGCGTTAACTTTTTGGAGACTGCTACGCGTCGGTTGATGGATCTTTTTAAAAGATCCGCCGCCTTGCGAGTCGTTGGATTTGACCCAATCTAGCGCTGAACATTTTCCTCTACTTTGCAACTGACACCTTGTTGCAGAAACACTTGCAATAGAGATTGTGTCGTGGATTTTTCACAACATAGGTTATGTTGTAGGATCTTTTTGCAACGAAGTTCTTGTTGCAGAATTTTTTTGCAAGAGAGATCTTGTTGCAAATTTTTGTCAAGAGAGATGTTATAAAAGCTTGTCTAAGTTGTGACCGTTGTGGTTTGCAACACTGCTGCTATTGCAAGATAAGGTAAGGGGCACGTGCTTGGCAGGTGAAATCACGAACATGTGCAAGTGTGTGTAAGGACGCGTGTATAAAGGGCGATCCAACGACTGCTTGGGTGACGGAACTTTCCGCGCGACCAGCCGGCAGAGTGTTGGCATTTCCCTAACTTTTTTCATATTTTGTGAACTTTTTTCCTCAAATCCGTCAACTTTTTTTGGAACCAACAAACTTTTTGTGCAAATTCATGAAGTTTTTCTAAATGTATGAACTTTTCGAGTGTGTAATACTCTTTGCAAAAAGTCAGGTCAAAGGTCAATACATCTAGTCAATGGCAGCCTAGTCAAGTCAACCGACAACTAAAAAACATAGTAAATGAAGCGACCCGAGCTATCCACCAGCTCGCGTTGGTGGGTCGGCCCACATAGGCAGCGCGTGAGCGCCAGTTGATCCTATTGGTGCATAAGGCCCTTTCCATTACTCCACGGTGTACAGGTACTAAGGGTGTCATATAGGAAGAAATATGATGTGGCAAAGCAATTAAAGAGGAGAGAGAGCATTATAATGATCCTAATAAAAATCAATGCTAAACACGTGGACCTAGGCAAAAAGACTACCAACCAATACATGAAGGACTTTTATTATTAAACAATTAAATAAAGAAGGCTTAGCTACAAACCTAAGCACCGATGCATTGGGAACATTAGTTGCTAAGCATCTTAATGCATTTAGCACCCCACTTTAGCACTAATGCATTGGGAGAGGTCTAAGGTGCCACATAGGAGCTCTCCTCCGCTGTGTATTTTCATTATTTTGAAGTAAAAATTATAGAAAATGTCCGAAGAAAAAATAGATAACTATACAAGCGTAGTTATTGGACTTGGCCCGATAATTCTAATAGTATATTGTGCGTGCAATTGTCCATTAATCAAGAAGAACACTCTACAACCAGACCAACCGAGAGTTTATAGGGTTTCGTTAGCTGCAGCCGGCGCCACCATCACGAGGGAATTTTTGGTCCCCTCGCCTCTGGCTGCCATCTTGACGCTGAGAGGCGGGGGGACCTCACATCTTCAAAAGTTCTATGTTCTTCGTCATCGTCTAATGATTATCGTATTTTGTGAGGGCAAATTTACTCTCGTTAATTTGGCGGTGTCATGAGATTAGAGAGTTTTCTGTCCTGACAAATCCAAATCGGATCTGATGAGTTTATGTTGTGGTGTCAAACTTTTGTTGTTGTTTTGATTTTTTGTAAAGTTGAAATCTTTCATCGACATCATGGTGAAGATATGATGATCCGACGTCCTGCACTTCTAGGAGATCATCCTCGACACAAGTACGTTCATCGATCAAGGCCTCCCATCTTTTTGGATGGACAACTCAAGGCGCTTTAGGAAACCATTATTGGTAATGTTCGTGCGGGTGTAAGGGTGATAACATCGTTGCTCTAATCCAATTGAGCCTCTTTACCGATGTCTTTGGAGTATTTCTTCCAGCAAAGATTGATACAGTGAAGATGATGTTTCCAAGTGATTTCATTGCAATTCTTAGTCATAGGAGTTGCTTTGTATTTTCTTGGATTTTAGATCCAAATCAGTGTACCTGTAATTGTTATAAGTACGGATAAATTACATGTGTTTCTCAAAAAAAAAAGAGAAAAGAACACTCCACACATCACAAGAAGAAGAGGAGCGAAAGCCTGGCATGCTAACCATTCGATTCCCATCGTTCACACGCCCATCTCATCTGCAAAACTAAAAGCTAAAAGCAAGAAAGAACACCACCAACAAGGAAATGGCAGCCTGCAGGGAGGCTGAAAGTAAAAAAGATTAGCACAGATTCCCAACACTCAAGTAAAAATGATCATTACACCTCACACACAAACCCAACACGCAAGTTACTTCTGATTCTTCACCGCCCATTTCACATCGTCCCATGCATGCAGAAAAAGAGTCCCAGCTATGTTGCTGCAGAGGTGCACGCTGGCCGGTTTCTTAAGGGTTAAGCCTGGAATCAGAACAACGCAACAGACTCGCGCGCTAGCTGTGCGTCGACCTGCAAAAGCTAAAGAAGCCAATCCTTTGCTTGGGAATAAAACCATGTACACACGCATGCATGCAACGTCAAAGTGCTAGCTGCGATGTCAGATGCTAATGCTGGCTGAGATTATCAGTAAGCTAAGCCTAAGTACGTAAATCAAATACCCCATCTGTTTTTATTTATGACCCATATTAGCTTTGTCTAAAGTCAAAATTTAAAAACTTTGTAGGAAAAAATATTACTCCATTGAACTAAAACCACGACACTTATTATGGATCGAAGGGAGTAACGTATACACCGCCAAATCAACACCATTAGATTCATCATTGAATATATTTTCATATCATAATTTTTTTTTGTTATTGCAAATGTCCACATTGTTTGCTATAAACTTGATCGAACTTTATAAAGTTTGACTTCAATCAAACTAATATGCAGAGTAAATATGAATGAAGGGAGTACATAAAGTCATGTGAAGCGTGCAGTCAAATTTATTTTTTGTATGTCACTGAATGCTAGTTAGTAATTAATTATATTAATTATCTACCTTCGACCATTGCACCACCAGGTTACTCACATAAGATTACTTCACAACACACCAGAAACCATAGCTTAAATGGTGGAACCAGCCCGCTTGGGTTCTTTCTAGACGGGTGCTCACATATTTTTTAAATTTATTTCAGGTTTTCTGGCGCTATTCTTTCGGCGGTATGATGTGTCTGTCAATTAAAAGGCATCTGTGATGAGTTCATCAATCTCAAGATCTGCCTGCTCAGACTCTCGAAGGTGCTCAGAAGGGTAGAGAGTGTGAAATATCAATTGGCATTGCTTATTGAAGCTTCAAAATCTAGAACTTCATCTGTTTTGGAACGAAAGCACTCCACTAGCCATCATGAAGTTGTGTCATGAACTATGAGAGCTTAGACAAGTTATCGTATAGCCATTTTGACTTGGATTAATTAGACATCATCAAAAGATCAATATATTTTGTGTTTTTATCTGTGTACATCTGCTCGGTTTGTGATGATAGAAAACGGAGGGGCAACACAGAAATCCAACTCGGTGCCTAGGCTCATCTGCTCCCGCTCAGAAAAAAAATCAAATAAATACTAGAAAAATTCAAAAAAAATCCAATGTTTTTTTGTGTGGTAGATAATTTGATGCGTGAGGTCCGTTCCAAATTTCAACTCATTTGGGCATCTAAGCATTTGTCAGCAAAAAAGACAAATCAGGTCAGAATAGTGCATGAACAGTAAACTTTTCTACCGAACCTGAATTTGTCTTTTTTGCCGAGAGCTGCTCAGATGTCCAATTGAGTTGAAATTTGGAGCGAACCTCACGCATCAAATTATCCAACACACAATTTTTTTTTTGGAATTTTTGGAATTTTTCTAGTATTTGTTTTGATTTTTTTTCTGAGCGTGGGTGCAGATGAGCCCGGGAGCAGAAACTCCGCGTCCGGGGCAACACTCCTTCAAAAACATATAAAAATAAGAATATATTTCATTTTTACCCTCTAATTTGTCTCGTGATAGCTCTCTTATCTCACTTAAAATTGTTATATTTTACCCTTAGTTGTGACCTTATGATGACTTTTACCCTATTCCATTATGTTTTCCAAATTTACATGTCAAAATGATGATGACAACTGACTAGACGGCTTTTGTCCATCTCCCTAAACTCTAGTGTCTTTTTTTCTAAAAAATTTCTTTTCTTTGTCAGGTTTTCACTCGGTTTTCATGATTAACCGCGACTGTTAGTTTTTGGGCCGATTCTTCCTATAAGCCGAATCATCTCTCTTCTTGATGAAATGCGGGAACCCCCTGCGCTCGCATGAGGTTTCTCAAAAAAAAAAAAACTGACTAGATGGACAATTCTTAACCCGTATTCGATGAGGCCTAGCTATATATACAACGTTTGGCAGTATTGGCGCCACACATCTGTATGACATAATTCAACACAATTTTATAGAATTCAACATATTTTAGTGAAATTTCAAGCAACTGGATATGATTCGTTACTCCCCGACAAATACATGCCTGAGTTGTCCACCGCCATCTGCTTTGTAATCATAACAGTTGAGTATAACTTGTCTGTTTGAAAGATAATAACAAAATGAGGCGAAATCTATTCTAAGTAATGAAGGGTCTGGGTCTGTCCGTGTCTCAATCGAGTGGGATTTTTTTAAGTCTCAATCAGTTTAGAAAAGTGTCATGTCTCAATTAGCTAAGAATTTTTTAAGTCACAATCGGTTTAGAAAAATGCAACTTCGGTTTAGTGAAAGTTGTAACCCGAGACCTTTCACCAAACTGAAGTTGCACTTTTTATGAATCGACCGAGCCTTAAGAAAATCTCAGCCGGCTGATACTTACCAAAAACCCTTTTTAAGTAAGATAAAAGTTGCATTAAACTTAGACACGTTTTACTGTTCTGTACCTTGACAAATCTAAAACAACTAATTTGGGATGGAGGAAGCAGAATGCACTCGGTACCTAGTTTATGTCGATCGACGATTAAGAATAAGTAGGGCTTAATTAATCAGGTTCATTTGTTGTTTATGGGAGATGTGGTGTGTGAAAGCAACAAGCGGCGAATCAAAGAAGCATGCATGTGGCAGCTCGTCTGCCATAAGGGTTGGAAAAGCGGCGTAGCGGCCAGCGTCCTTTCATTTGCCTCGCGCGCTTGCAAGACACAAGCTGTGGCTTCTCTTGTAACACCTTCTTCTGATCAATGAATTTGGCAGTTCTCCTGCCAACATTCAAAAAAAAGAAACAAGCTGTGGCTTCATGGCTACATCTCTCCCTCTCTGGCGCCACCAAGCGTGCACATGAGGCCATATATATGATCTCTGTCTCTCTATCTCTCTCTAGATGGCCTACTCCCTCTCTCATATCTCTCTTACCTCCGGTCCGGTGCATGGCAGTTGAGGGGAATGTTGTCTGGTTGGAGACCTGGCTCGCACGACGGCCGGACCCCGGATCGATCGACGGCGTGCGTGCGCGGTTTCGGACCAGGCTTCATTCCCCCCAACTCAACCCTTCTTCTATCGGAGACGACGGCGGCTAGCTGCAGCTTGTTTTGTTGGCCAAGCTGGGAATCGGAGCAGGCGCCGCGTTTTCTTTGAGGTAAACCGTCTGTCCCTCGCATATTGATCACAGATGGACGTCGGCCCAGGCGATCATCGATCGATCCTCCATGATTCTTCTGATAGCTTGGACGGCATGTTTCTTAGCCATCCGACACCCAGTTCTTTGGTCGATCAGTTGCCATCCTACTGTTTTTTTTCCTTGTCGTGGACTGGACAAGATTTCAGACTTTCAGTGATTCTCTGTGATGATTAATTAAGTAGTACCAAGTACATCTTTCTCTTAGCATATTGTTGTTTTTAGAATCTTGAACTTGAAGCTTGCCTTGTTAATACAACTCTGTCTGCGTGTTAGAGAGAGAGAGAGAGGGAGAGAGAGAGAGATTAGGGCATAATAAGCAGCTTAAAGCCTCCTTTCCTTTAGCAAGCACAAATACGTAATGATAGCAGCTCGTAGTAGCAACACATGCAGAGGAATGTACGTACAGTGGCAACACATGCACGCAGGCTAGCTGCACTGCACTGCACTGCTGCAGCAGCATATATGCTAGCCGGTGGGCGTACGTGGGTAATGATGGGGCCACAAAAGCCAGCAAGCTGAGCTAGGCTAGGTTACTTTGATGGATGGATGGATCGGTTGTGTGTCGTCCTCGTTACGGGTCTTTCCGATCATGGAAACATCGCTTCCAAGGTTTTCCAGGTACGTACATACATACGTATAATAAGCCTCTCTTTACGAATCTTTCCGATCGATCAAGGTGATGCAGTGAAGCATCTCTGCAAAGCTGTAGATATGCCGCCTGCCGACACCGTTCGGTGTGGAGCCTACCTACCTGGGCATACATTTCAAAGCCCCCTCTCGTATATAGATATTCTGGTCTCACTCATCACTAGGTAAAGTAAAAAAAGGTTGGTCAATTTCACATGATTAGAGGGGAAAACTAACCCAAATATAATGTTTTTTTAAGAGGAAAAACTGCTGCGCATTCAAAGTCGTCGAGCAGTCGAGCTGCGGGTGAGATGGGCTACATCGGAGTGCATGATTGACAAGTCACCGAGGGAAACAAACGGTCACACCTAACGACCCGACCCATCATTCATCAGCGGTCCGATCAGCGAAAAGGTTATTAGACTAGTCACAATGAGTAGTAACTTAGACTATTAACATGCATATGTTACTAGTCTATGTTACTACATCCATAGTGGGTAGTAACATATATGTTGTGTCATGCATCATTTTATTTATTATATTGTAGACTAATCTTTTTTTGATATGTGTGATGTTACAGTAACTAGCTATGTTACCACATGCCTCTCTTTCTTCATTAATGACATGCCACATCATTTATTTTTCCTAGATAAGTGTGATGTTACCATCTATGTTACTCCCACTGTGGATAGTCTTGGCGTCCGGTGAATGCTGTGGTCGTGCATCACGAAAGCGACCTGACGAAATAGTGGTTACTGATGGGTGGTTCATTACTGATGGGTGTAGGGCAAGGAAAAAAGCGGTAAACATGATCCATTTTTTCCGCTCCACTTTTTTGACTAGAGACTTTGGGATGGGATGGAATGGATGGAATTCATGGGTTGGAACTGTCGGAAAGAGCTTTACATGGACGGATTGCATGCCATACGTGCACCGCAGCTCACCCCGCACGGGTGCGTCTCCATCATTCCGATCTTCATGCCATGGAAGAACCGTTGGTTTCCCTGTGACATTTGTAAGCGTTAAGTTTGAGCAAGTGTGCCTTTTCGCCTTCGCGTTATCATGATCTTCCCGCCGGCACGTGCGTGTTCGCAGGTTTTGGCGTGTGAGTTGACACGGGCTCACGCATCCAGCTTCGCTTGACAGCTTACGAGCAGCAGCACCGTCAAATCACTAACATGGCCTATGATGGATGCACTAGCATTTGCTTCGTGCGTGCTAAGGCTGCCGATCTGTGCTATCGCCCCCGGTTTGGGCATGCGTTGGCGAAGTGGGAAGGGTCGCCGCAGGTGAAGCAGCAGCCGTGCACGGTGTCCCCAGTCGCCGAGACGAACGTCATGCCCTCGGCGTCGGCGTTCCCCCGGCCCCTCCTGCCTCGCCCGCCGCCTCTACGACCTGCTGATGCGGATGCTTGCCTGCCGCCACCGCGGCTGCCGCGCCCACGGCCCCTGGGCGCCACGTTATCCAGCTCGTCTTCCCATCTGCATTGCATGTACAGAGCGTCAGGCAAGAGAATTCCTGGGCTATTAAACTTGGTGCAAGCTTTCCGTTAACAAAGCAAGCAGGCGAGCATATAACTATTAACAAAAGTTGATGGCAATCATATATGCAAAGAAACTCTACATAAGTAGTGATTGCCCTGATTGAGCTAGTTGCATATGCAGTGTAGTGCTACATGCATCCACGGTCTCAGGTAGTAAGATCAAGCAATTTTATTGTGACTATTAGTTTGTATCAGGTACTCCACAGACAACAAAACATTGTGCAATAAGGGGTTAAGACAGCATACACAAAGAAGCCGCATCCAGGATTTTGACATTTATAGAACTTCCTCCCCCTGTTCGCCTCTGTATTAGCAGTTCGGTTTATGCAGGCCTCTCCACATGTAGTGCAGAGTACTTGGCCTGCACCTGAAAATCACTGAAGATTAAGGCACCAGCTCTGGATAAGAATAGAGAAGTACGTAGCACTTTACATACCTGATGATGATGCATTTCTTGAGTTTTGGGTAAGGCCCGTGTGGGTCGAACGAAAGCCTTGTGGATTCACACCAGGTGTCTGCTGCTCATTAGCAAACTGGCTAGCCGTACGAAAAACGGTATGCAAATCCTGCCTTGGAGTCCCCTGCCTTACTCCGACACCACTCGGAGTCTGGCTTTGACCTCTCCCTGCAAAGTCATGTGATGATAAAAGAAGCCTCAATGAAATGAATGTTTGCCATGTATTTGGAAAAAACAAACCATGGAGACACTTGGGGGGTGAACAGAAACCTTGGGGGTTCACAGCAGGTGTGTGCTGATTAGCAAATTGCCCCGTTGAACGAGAACCAGTAGGTAAATCCTGCCTTGGAGCCCCCTGCCTTACACCACTCGTAGATGTAGTCTGAGTCTGGCTTTGGCTTCTTGCTGTGAAGTAATATAATTTGTCACAAAATAAGCTTGTATGAGTGGCCATTATAGTCATGTGTCCAGAAAAGTAAGACATGGATACAACGGAAGCAACAACGGAAAACAAGCATGCTTAGCATTTTATCTTTATGAGAGAAAACTGGAAGCTCCTATTAAGAAAGTAAGCATAAAACTGTGTTCATTTCAGCCCCACACTGCCACACACTACCTTTATTTAGAACTGTAAATGGATGAGCACAACAGTCGGCCCATGTATGAAACAGACAACGAGGACAAACATCCATACCTGGCATCGTAGTCTGGTTATGATGTTGAAATCTACTCATCTCTGTAAGCTCTTTGAGTACATCGTCACATCCACCAATGCAACCTATCAGAGTAAAGGATAGGTATGTCATGATATGACCTTAAGCACTGGTAAGTTATATCACGTTAACTAAAACAGGTATAAAACTGCAATTTAAGTTAAGATAACATACCTAGGTGATCAACATCGAAACTTGGTGGGATATCCCTTCGGTTGAACTTAAATTGGATCTTATAAACAGGACCTGTAAATGCGGTGGATTATCATTTCACTGAGAGAAACAGCAGAATATTCAGGCCATGCAAACATAAGCCAGACTGGTAGTACAGTAGCAAAAAATGGGGAACTAATGATCACCTGGAATGCAGGTAGGACAAATTTGTTGCGTCACAGCAGCTTCTGCAAGGGACCCGGGCAGCCATACTACATTTCTACACTGAGGAAAGCCCCGACAGCCAACCATAAAACCACCATTCTGGGACAAGAAAAGCAAAGCTCAAGCATGCGCCAAGCATGACACGTCCCAATTCCCTGAAGAAATGAAAAGAAGCACTGGAAGACAATTTACCGGCCTTCGCTTCAGCAACATTTCAGAGTCATTGCATGCACCACAGGGCCTTACAACTTCAATGGTATTTTGTGTCTCGTTGATAGGTCTATTTGACCTAGAAATAAAAAATAGTCAAAGTGAAGCTATAAACGTGCAGCAAGAAAAGAAGAAAATCAAAGGGATCCACCAAACCTAGCAAAGAATGTTCCCATTGCATCAAGGAGCTTCACTTTGTTTGCTCTTGCCTACATGATCACCAAGTGGTCAACTTACAAAACATAAATTTAGAGCAACTGGGTGGGACTGTACTAATTCAATTGGTGACAACCATGGAATGCTCAGTAAACCACAACTTACATCCAGAAAACAAGCCTTCATCTGCTGCAAACAACCCTCAAGTACTTGCGCTTTACTCTTTGTACCGACACTAACTGATTTCATGTCAGCTTCCATCATTGCTCTTAAATAAGGTTTCCAAAGCTCATACCTAAAATTTTGAATTTCTTTGAGGAACTAGGTACATTTCATCCAATATAAGTTGAAAGGTAGAGGTGTTCAATCTTTTTTTTGAGAAGGTATAGATATAAGAATTAGCTTACCCCATTTCATCATAACCCATTACCAACGCCTCCCCCTACATTTACAAACACAAAAAACAATGGAAACATGTCAATGGAAGAACTGTTACTTTCTGCACACTGGAGAAATGCCAATTAAAAAATCTAAATAAAAAAATTTGACTGTAAAAAACATGATGAGTACTAATTGGGAAGGAAATCTAACAGAAGGCGTCACATTTGCATTAATATGAATTGGATTCTGCTATTTACTCAGAAATTAAGCATGTTTTACATAAGCAAAATGTAAAAGCACCTTACTTTCAGATATCAAAAGTATTACATAGATTACTGATGATAAGAGTGGCTTCCGTACGGAAGCGATGGAGTTTCCACAGCAAAGTACTCCCTTCGTTCCATATTAGTTGTCATTGATTTAGTACAAAGTTGTACTAAATCAGCGACAAGCCGACAACTAATATGGAACGGAGGGAGTATTCAAGATGAGAATTATGTGTATTTTCTCTCCTGAGTTTTGAATATATCATTTACAAGAAAAGGTTGCACTTAGTAGTGTGGCTAAGGAGGCGCTTCACAAAGTGCGGGCAAAGACTTCTTAAGCGCACTTCTGGGTTGCTAAACAAGCTAAGGTCCATGAGGTGCTATATTGTAAACACACTATTAACAAACACAATCATAACCATAAAAATCATTTAAACAGCATATATGCTACATGCAATGGTATAATGGAGCTTTCGTATGGCATGAAACACACAAGATTTGTTGGGGAGAAACGTGAATTTGCATCTTTGGTTGCATAACAACGGTCAAGTAGCTTTTTTATGTGTTCATGCATGGTTGCATCGGTGCCGATTCCTGCCTGGAAATAGCACCAAAGGGAGTCAGACATTTGCACAACTCAGCACTTTAGAGTAATAAAGAGTAAACATAGAAGACAAGAAGAATTAATGTACTTTATCCATGCAGCTAAGGAGGTCAGCTTCAGCAAGAAGAGGTGGTGGTCGAGTTACTCCTGAATCAAGTGTTAAAGACGTCGGAACAAACTGCAAGGTTTTGTATTGGCGTTAAAAATTATTGTTGCATTGAAATTAAAAGGAAAAAGATGTTCAAGGTCATAATCATTTTTGAAGGAATTGACAAGCAATTGATCCCTACATATTAAGATATCAGGCAATTAATCCATACCCATTATACTGACTGATATGCTACAATATATATTGCAACCTTCCTATGCGTCACCAATATTTACAACAGCATACAAGTATCAAGATTTCAACTCAAAATATGACGTCTGGAAAATCTTCCCATACTGGGACTTCTTTTTTATCTCAACTTGCATAGGAGGCACGAAGAAACTAACAGGAAATGTTTTAACAAATACTCCCTCCATTCCAAAGGAAGTGTCGTGGTTTTAGTTCAAATTTGAACTAAAACCACGACACTTATTTTGGAACAGAGGGAGTAGAATAGAAGTAGGGTAGAATGTAGCAAACCTGCTGTCCAATGGTGTATGTTGGAAGTAATGAACCACCCCATGAGTCATAACGATAAACGTCCAAATAATTTTTCTACAGAGAAAGTATAAAAAAAAAATATTACAAAGGAACTTTTACACATCCCAGATGTATAAGAGAATGGATGACTCTTACTGGACCAAAAAACCTTGGTGACAGTTTAATAAATCTAGTAATAATAAGATAAATAACTTTTCTTGCACGGGTTCGCTGAGCAGAGCATTTCTCTGTACTAGCATAAGGCCATGTTTACTAATAAGCCACCTAAGTACCAATCAGCGTCAAGGAGAAGCAATTATTTGTCACACATTATTGTTAAACTGCATGTTGTTTATCGGATTCATTTTTGAGAAATATAATTCCCCTTTGTGTCCCTTTTTCAGAAAATATTATATCATATAAACAAAATTGCAATAAGTTATTTTCTATGAGCTTTCCCAGCTCTACGCTCATATGTTAGAAACAACCAAAACATAGCACCACATCAACATTAAGTAAATAAGGGAATCAGCTAAAGCTACATCACCTCTGAATATTAGGTAATTGCAGATAACATACATTATTCTATGCTTGTTTCTCAGCTATATCGATAAAACTGGTATTACAGCTACATTGTCTCTGTACATTGGGTAAAGTTACTTTATTACTGATATCATAACATTTCCATGCCAGAGAATAAGGAGACATGACAAGTTTCATGTCTGTTGAAATATGGGTAGTAGATTATTAGACGTAAGCAACAATAGAAGATGACAGCAACATTTGAGGATGCTCACAGCAAGTACGACACGCCCTGATGCATTGAACTGTTCACCAGCAATGTCAACTTCCACGGTTGTCTCGGCTCCAACTGCAGGTTGGGAGCAACAAGCAAGGAAATGGCGAACAACTAGCTCATACACTTTCTGGACAGCAGAAACAGATACGGAAAACATTATTAGATTTGTGGAGCATAAAAACAACAGATTTGAAAAAATACTATAAACTGATGTGAGACTGATAGATATTTCTCTTCTATTTGGTAGTGCTACGTACCTTGTGGTCTGGAGACCAGTTGTTTTCACCAGTCGAAAACTTTGTTGGATGAATAGGAGGATGTGCCTTGTCATCATGACCACCATTGCTGGGATTTCTCCAGAGCCTTTCTTCAGGATTCAGAAGACGTTGGGCATACGTTCCCCAATCAGGATGATCCACTTGTTCACGTACAATTGCCTAAGTAAAAGGGAGCAACCCATGTCAGGGCAATCATGCCAGGATGAGCAAATGAAAATTAATAACAACTTAAGAGTAAATAAATGTTTATTCATCGCAAGTATGAGTTGGACAGTAGAGATGCCTTTTATATTTTTCTTATGGTTATTCAGCAATGAAGATCATCAGGTGGTAGAAAACAGGAGAACTATGCCTATGAGGCCATGGCTACTTTTTTTCCAAACTAACATTCACTAGAGAAAATTGTTTTATAATATGTTCCTTTTTTTAGGATTACATGTTCTTTAGAATTTGGTTTCCTTCATGGAACAAAATAATATCATGTAAAATATGTTAAAAGTACAACACTGTAGGTATAAATCTAGAAAGAATGTGTAAGCAGAATCAGGACAATGAATAAAAACATGGACAAGGCATGCTAGCATTCATAACTGACATGCAGATCAGTGTTTGGAGAGAAACTATCAGTCTCTGTCCTGGGATAACTAATGAATCCAGCTTGGTAAAGTTCTTCAGCCACCTGGTATGAATAGCACAAGAGTTCAGCAAACGAAGCAATTAGGAAATAGAGCTACGCATTTTTTACTAGCAAAACTGTTAAGAAAAAATAAGACACCAAAAGGATTTAGTTTTTCTAATATACCTTCATTGTGTGCTCTGAACTCATTCTGCAGCACCTAGAAGCACGTTTCTGAAGCTCCACGGTACTTAGTGGGTATGGAGGGTATTTTAGTTTCTCCTGATTCCTGACATTCTGTACCTGTAGAAATAAAATAAAACAACTAAAAATAGGTACCTCTGATCTGTCATTAAAGTTGTCCATCATTGTTAATATTGTAACCAGTGGTGAAATAGAAGATGTGAGGACTCACTGTTGCCATTGGTTCATGGACACACATTTCATAGATCACAACAGCGGATGAGTAATCAAACAAATGGCCACGTCTGCCAAACAAGAATATGTCACACAACTTTTCTAATTGAAGTTCAGGACGGCTGAAGTGAATCTTACATCCAAATAAACGACGCGGTGCCTTCATCTGAAGTGTGAGAACAATTTATTGTCCAGAACTCTTCAGGTTCATGAGCTTGTATCTCCCAGAAACGCTCAACTATAAATCCTAGAGTTGGAAACTGGAATGAAATGAAAATCTTAGACAGGGAATAATAATGCGTATGCATTCAATATGTTCAGTTAATATTATATAGTGAGGTACCTGGCAAGGACCATAGCTCAGAACCATATTCCTTTCTTCCCCACTGACATCAAGGACAAATGCATCTTTTAGCAGCATTGTTTGAAACCTAGTGAAGGAGGCACCTATGCGAAGGTCAATTTCCTGTAGAAAAATTCTTATTATTATCTGTGCTTTTGAAGACAGCAATAAGGCGCAAACAAATGTTTATTCGTTTGATGAGAAGAGGAGTGCTGATGCTATTCTTTTGGAGAAAAACGAAGAATATTAGCAGGACAGTTTGTACTAGCATCTTTGTGTGTTTTAGGTTTATTTGTACAAAATTAGTACAGAGGCACAGCGTCAGAATATTCTCATGGCTCTCTGTTTGCTGGCATCGTAGTAATATTTGTTTTGAGTGGATAGTTGGCACACAAGAATATTAAGCATCAATGACAATTTGACAATAAGATGCAAAACTGAAGTAACCTGTCTTGCATCCACAGCATCAGCAAATAGCTTGTTGGGTCTGGCAAGATGTTGCACAGCTTCATGTATTTCCCTGCAGTTCAATTTGTAAGACAATTAAACTGAAATGAATATGCCATCTTTCCATAACAGGAAAACAGACGGTCCAAGAATCTGGAGCAATCAATACCTGGGAATCAAAGCTGAGAAGCGAGCTCTCCAAATGTTTAGATTACGGTTTGCGCCCGCACAAATGTCAACCACTTCATATGCGATATTCTCACCCTCTCTATCACAATCAAGCCATAACACAAGCCATTGACACGTCCTAGCTTCCTCTTCCAATGTTCTCTTTATGTCCTGTTTATCCTGCACTTCATAAAACAAAATTCATGAATAGATCACGAGTTCAGAAAAGCTTAGCTTATACTAATGTCATGATCATGCCACACCCATCATAGTTTTGAACAAAATACAAGGTAATCTCAGTGTGTTCACAATGTGTTGAGCAAATATAGACAACTGAATATTGACACTGAAGCCTGACCATGGTTGTGTATTCCTCGATTAACTCAGAAGTGATAAGAATGTTCCAAGAGCAAACCAAAAGTTTTTTGAAGAAAACAAATAATGCAGCTGATGAACGGAGAGCACCAAACAATACATGCTCTCAGGTCCTCAGCATCCAACTTTCATTAGACATAACACGCTTTCCCTTTTTGTACATGAAGCGATGTCAAACAATATCAGCTAGCAAGCTTAAGCATTGCTATGGCTGTTTCAAGCAACTAGGAGGCAGTATAAATTTGTCTGGTGCTGGAATGGGAGAATAAAGAACAAGCTGGAGCCTGGAGGAGAGGACACCCAGATGACTGGGGTAAACCATTGGGACTCATGTTTCTTGTCAGGTCTGTCAGTACTTTGCTTGGCTTCCGCATTTTGCTGCATGAGCTTCAGAGTTGCAGTTTTTTTACGTTTTAATGTATGAAAATATTGCTCCAAAGCCTATAAGGGCTAGAAACTAAATGAAGCTGTAGATAAACTTTTATTCCCTTGTAACCTGTTTCCTATGAGCACTATTTCTGCCAAAGGGGGTTGATCGCAGTTTCCAGTAACAAGTGTACAAGTACACGAATATGTCCGCAATAACAATTCACAAGTTTAGCCTGCAGTGTTCCCCTCCTAGTACCACAGCTCCTATGGTGCATCGCATACATGTGTGTGACCATAACAGTTTGCGATTGAGCAAATGACAAAAGGTGATCGATACCAAGCCACATCCATTCAACTCCGAAAAAACTGCTCCTGATGTGGGATTTAACAAATTTACTTGCAAAGAGTAGCAATGTGGCATGAACAAAAACAGCATCGTCATCCGTTGACACTACCAATCGGGCACTTAGCAGCATGCCCGGAAAATTCTTGAGGGAATCAAGGTATAGAGTACACCACAACACTCCGCACATCCATTGCTCGACGAAATTCCCGTAAGGCATATATTTCCTATGTGCTGAACGCGACCAACCCCACAGACGCGGGCACATAGATGCCACGAAACACCCCCAACATAATGCCTGAACCAATCAAAGGAAACGCGATAGACCACCGTTCACAGGCCGCGGTACCCGCGCGCACGAACTGTTCGGCGGAATGCACGAGCAGGGGAGGCAGAGAGGGAGGGGCACCTGGGGGACGGCCTTGCGGACGGGGGCGTGGAAGAGCTCGGCGGGGTCGCAGGAGTACCAGCGGCGGTAGCGGTCATCGAAGTCGAGCTCCATGAGGTGGCCCGTGACGGAGGTGACGAGCATGTGGCAGGCCTGGGCGCCGATGGCGTAGTTGAACTCGAAGACGCGGTTGTAGCGGGACCGGCCCGCCCGCGACTGCATCCCCCCGCGCGACAGGATCTCCGCCACGGATTTGGCCACCGACGGCTTCTCCGCCACGTTCAGCACGCGGATCGCGCCGCCGCCGGGAGGCATCGCGGGAGGAGTGAGGGAGGGGGCTCCGCCGCTCGGGGGTGGGGGGAACGGGGAAAGGGCGGGAGGTTTCGGCCCTCTTTGAAAATTTTGGTTCGGAGGGGATCCCACCGCTCGAGAGGGAAGGTGGAGCTATTAGCGGCGGGCGTTTTTCTAAGCGGGCTGGGCTGTAAAGTTGCAGGGCCTATGGAATATATCGCTATGGGGTTTTCATTTGGCCCAGTCGGTATTTTGCGTGCTACAAGAACGCACCGCGCAATCAATCCGAACTTTGTTTTTTGAATTGCAATCAACCTGAGATTTTATTTGCCCTATAAAAACAGTGTTCTCTCTATTTCATTATGTATTGCCAGAAGTGTGTTTTTTGACTTTTCAGAGGCATACATTCCAGAAGAGCATTTTGCTATGCTTCTGATGATGCTTTTGCAACAAGTTCAAAAGATATTTGACATCCATTCACCGAACCTTGGTAACGGCACGAAGCCTGCTGCTGCTTTGGACATACAAAAAACCTCTTTCAATTTTACAAATACAAACTTGGCAAATGCATCATGCAAGGATCTTTGTAAACTCTGCCTAAGACAAATTTTGTTCAACTGTAATCTGCCGTGCCCAGCAGGCAAGAAGCTTGTTCAACTCGTCCGTATGTATCCCTCTTCACACCTCTTTCACTTTTGTGATGGTGGAGAGAAATGATTTGTGTCCAAAGTGCAAAATGTTGACCGGTAATCCATACAACCACGGCCTTGGCAGAGAAACCTACTTCTCATAACTTCATCAAAGCCTGGCATAAAACCTTGTGCTCATAACCTCTGTTTCTCTTTCATTCTTTTCCTTGCTCTTTTGGGGGTAAGGCTTGAAGGGGCACATTTTACACTCTCTAGTCAGTTTAATTTCTTCCTTTGTACACCAATTTTGATTGCCCTGCAGTAAAGTGGGAGTGTAAGTTTCTCATATATACAGCATTCTCTTGAGAACTATTCTACATGCGTCAGATAAAAGATAGTGATACCTTTTTATGTATGCTCAGTTCTCCCCTTTTGATCAGTTTCGCGTGATGTTAATAGTTCATGCTAAAAGTGATTTGCATTCACCCTGAAAAAAGGGAAGAAAAAAGTAGTAGTTTGCAGTTTTACTCAGCAGCATCTGATCAAGAGGATTTGATCTTAACTCATGATATTTTTAGGAGCATATGTTAAATTTTGCAATGTTGTTGTATCAAGTTGTGACTGCTCAGAAAGAAGTGCTGCCTGTATTGATATTTGTGTGCCCTAAAATATAGATTGGTAGGTTGAACTGCTCAAGCAGGGCTATTAGAGGTGATAGGGTCAACTAAGCAACAGGAAACCGGGAATAACCTGGCAATATGTTACTGTATTACGTATTTGCAAAATGCAGTTGTATATCAGGCATTAGTGCATTACACTAATATTTCCTCTAAAAAAGGAATTCTGGGTAAGAAATAAAGCACCTGAGAAATTTAGAGCATGCTATCCTCCGATGCCCAGAAAACAACAGCACACTTCCTGAGCCCTAACAGAATATTTCTGCACATTGGTGAAGAAAGCACATCTAGAGAGGTCACTTGTGTGGAAATTTTGCTACCCTTGGACCACCCAATAATGAAAACTTCCACGGAATTTACTCCAAAATTTAATCAGATGCCTACAGAAAATTACAACGGTCAGTGTGATGGTACCAAATCACAAACCACCTACAGTGATAGAATGCAAAAGTAAAAGAATGTCAGTCAAGCAGCATTCTACTATCAGAATTCAGAAGAACAGATACTTGTACAGAACAATATAGAATCTTACGAAGTCGTACTCAATTAGTAAAGTAGGAAATATATATGATATATCATTGCTGATTCCACTACGGTAATGTAGAAGGGCAGTGCACACAACCTAGCCAATATTTTAATGCTGAACTTCAAAATTTCTCATTCTCACCTTCAAGTCTATAAATACTTGTTGGAGCAAAAATCCTGACAATCTAAACAAACTGCAAAATGCCTTCATTTCTCATTGTTGAATTAACCATAGCATCAATTAGATTCCAGTATGAGGAAAATAATACCCTCAGAATTTATCATCAGGAGCAAACCCTTTCTGAAGCATCTCATCATGAAGTTGAAATGACTCCTTGGAGTTCCCAGCTGCAACATGACCATTTATCATGGACATGTATGTATAGCTATCTGGTTCAATTCCTCTAGCACCCATTTTCTTGTAAACCCAATCAGCTTCTTGCATATTACCATGTACAGAAAATCCATTTATAATCATATTATACGTCACAATGTCTGGTTGAACCTTTTCATTCTCCATCATGTTAAGCAAATTAAAAGCTTCATGCATCTTCTCTTCTTTAACATAACCATGGATTAGGGTGTTGTAAGTAATTAAATCAGGCAACACCTTGGCATCTTTCATCTTCTGCAAAAATTGTTGCCCCTTCAATACATTTCCAGACCGGCAGTAACCCTTAATGATGGAATTATAGGTCATGATGTTTGGCACAACCCCCTTGTTTATCATTTCATCCAAAAACCCAAATGCATCATCCACTTGTCCCTTCTCACAGTGGCTGTCTATAAGGATGCTGTAGGTAATGTGGTTGGGGAAGATTTCTCGAGAATGCATATCATCCCATAGCTCATTAGCTTTGCCCAGATCACCTTGTCTGCACATTCCATCAATCAAAGTGTTGTATGTCACAATGTCTGGCGTCAAACGCTCGTGCAGCATCGTTTCAAATAGTTGCAATGCCTTCTCTATGTTACCCTCCCTACAGTACCCATGAATTAAAGTTGTGAAGGTGCATAAATCTGGTGGAACCCCTCTCTCCCTCATCTCAGTCAAAAGCTCCTCTGCTTCAGACAACCTACGCTCTTTACAAAGCCCATTCAGCAAGGTATTGTAAGTTACCACATCTGGCAAACATCCACGGCCAATCATCTCATCCCTAACTCTCAGCGCCTCCAGCATTGACCCAGCCCTGCAATATCCACCAATGACCATTGTGTAAATCACACCATCAGGCATCAATCCAAACTCTCTCATCTCCCTCAAGTAGGCTGCCGCACGGTCCATCTTCCCCCTCCTTGCAAACAACCCAATCAGGCAACTAAAGCTCACAATATCTGGCGTGACTCCACGCCGTCGCATCTCCTTGTAAAATTTCATCGCCTCATCAGGCTCCTTAACTCTACAGAATCCCCCAATCAACATGTTGAAGCTCCGAACATCGGGAGCCACCCCACACTCGTCCATTGCCCTGAACACCTCCCTCGCTTTATCCCACCTTCCATTCCTACATAACCCCTTCAACACCGCATTATACGTCAAGATTCCTGGCTTTATCCCCTGACTAACCATCGAATCGACCAGTGCCATCGCCGCCTCAACATCCCCAGCACGAAATCTAGCATCAATCATCACATTATGGGTTACCACATCCGGAAACACGCATCTCTTCTCCATCTCGGAGATTACGGTATCGACCTTATCGAACTGTAGGGCTTTACAGTGGCTGTGGACCATGATGTTAAGCGTGTAGGTGTTTACCTCGGAGTCGGAGGACAGGACGAGGCGGTAGGCGTCCGCGGTGAGGTGGGGCCAGCCGGCGCGGGAGAGCGCGGCCAGGAGCGCGTTGGAGGCGGCGGCGGGGATGGGGACGCGGCGGTCGAGCAGGAGGCGGAAGGCCTCGAATGCCTCCCGGGGCTTCCGGGACTGGGTGTAGGTGCGGATGAGCAGGTCGAACACCTGCGGCTGCGGGGTCGGGGAGGAGGCGAGGAGGGAGGACACGATGTCGAGGCGGGAGGCGCCGCGGCGGCGCGACATGCGGAGGAGGAGCGACTGGCACTCGGAGGCGCGGCCCGCCGCCGCGGCTGCCGTCGCGGCGGCGGCCAGGACGGCCGTCGAGGGCCTCGCGCCGGTCCCACCATGGGAGACGGCGAGGCTCGCGGTCCAGCGTCTGGTGGCTACGGCGACAGCGGGGAGGCAGGGCAGGCGGCGCGGAATCGCCATTACCGACGGCAAGCGGGTGGATTCGAGTGTGTTGGAGGCTTGGAGTTGGAGCTACCGGCCTTCAAGCTGGAATTACGAAACTAACAAACCCACCTTCTGTCAAGCGTTACGTAAAATCGTTGGACCCGCTTTCTAGCCATTTTCTTTGTTCGTGAGAAATACGTCTTCGGTTTTAGACGCGGTTTTCCCGGCTCCGGCTCCAGCACTCCACGCTGGAATCCGACTCCGGCCCCGACAGGCGACAGCACGACGCGTGCTGTGTAGGAGCAGCCATGGCGAAACCGACCCGGCCTCTCGCTTGGCCCGCGGCATCTATTTAAGCAGCAGCTGACCAACGCAGCTCTGCCAACTCGTCCGAGCACCGACCCAGATCTTCACAGCCGCTCGCTCCCGCCGTACGTCGACCACTGCCGCTGCGCACACCCACACGCTTCGACAGCATGACGCCGTGCTCTAACCCCGGCGCCGGCGCCCCGACTCCGAGGCCTCCCGCAGCAACTCCACGCGCGCAGGGGGGCGCGATGCCGCGGCCGGTGATGAGCACCTATGTTAACCTCGGCACTGCCGTGAGAGCAGCCCCGACGCCGCAGATGAAGATGCAGGCCGCGGCGGCGGCAGGAGCGCCCGGCATTCAGGCGTGCCCTCGTGCGGTCGGTGCCGCCGTCCCGACCGCGAGGCCTTGCATGCCATTGCCACACACGCAGGGAGCGCCGGCCGCCGCCGTGCTGCCACGTCCGATGAGCCGCGGTAACCTCGGCGGTGCCCCCATTCCAGCAGCTCCCTCGCCGATGCCACGTGTGCAGGCAGCGAGACCGGGCGTTCCGGCGAACACTCGTCCAGTCGGCGCCGCCGTCCCGTCGGTGAAGCCTCGAATGCCAATGCCGCCCACGCAGCCAGCGCTGGCGGTGGCGAACCCCGCCGCGCCTTCCCCACGCAAACGACCACCAACGACCACGGGGACGGCCATTCCGCCAGCCAAGCGTCACGCGCCGACGATGGGAGCGCCTAACGGTGGCACGCCACTGCCAACGAACCACGCAGCTCTCGCGGTCGCCGCCCCTGCTCCCACGCCGCCCCGGCACGCGCAGGGCGCGCCCGGGAACGCCACGCCGCAACCGGCACCGGCGCCGAGGTTTAGGTACTTAGGGGTGCACCACGACCCAGGCAAGGGGTGGATGGCCCGCGTCATGGACCCGAAGCGAGGCGGCCGCGAGATCGGCCCCTTCGACGACGAGCACCAGGCCGCGCTCGCGCACGACCGCGTGGCCATAGCGTGCGCCGGCCGCGGCGGCGGCCAGGCGCGCCTCAACTTCATGACAGCCTTCTACCGCGTCGAGGCCGCGTTCCTGGGCCGGTGGGAGGGCGACGTCTGCGACGCCGTCGAGAAGGGCGGGTACGAGGAGCCCTACGCCAAGTACCTCAAGGCCGGGTACAAGGTCGCGCTAAGCATAGAGGCGGGGGACGAGGGTGACGAGCCGCAGATCGCCAACTGTGTCGAAGCGGAGCTGTTCTGGGAAGTCATTTTGGAGTTCTTCATCGAGCGGGCGAGAGAGATTGGGCACAAGGCCCTCCGGGAAGGCGGCGACGTGCTCATGGACAGGTTCGTGGAGATGTACAGGAACATGGCCCTGTGCCCGTCGTGGCGAGGCAGGTACCAGCAGCAGCTGCAGCTGCGGCACGCGATGATGATTCAGCACCAGCAACAGCAGATTCAGATGCAGCAGCAACAAGAACAACAACAAATTCAGATGCAGCAGCAACAACAACAGCTCCATATTCAGAAGCAGCAGCAGATTCCGACGCAGCAGCAGCAGATGATGATGATGGTTCAGAAGCAACAACAGCAACAACAATATATCCAGATGCAGCAGCAACAGATGATGATTCCGAAGCAGGAACAAATGAAGATTCAGCATCAACAACAACAACAGCAGCAGCAGCAACACTTGGATGGAGATGCCGTACTGCAAGTGAAACATGAATTAATCTAGCTCCTCATATGCTTGAGCAATTTCTTTTGCGTGATAAAATGTGCAAAAGATGACTTGATCGAATGGTGAAATAGAAGCATAATTTATCTCAAAAACTGTTGCTCGGCGACGACAGCTATAGTATTCTTACCATGTTTATGCTTTCCGTTTTCAGCTTAATTAGTGTCGACGTGGTGTAGCAGGGTATTGTTGTCAGTGTATGTAGGTCACCCATTTCGGTGGTATGTGAAGCAAGCAACGAGGTGTACTGAACTTTTTGATCCCTAATCCGGTCAATTTGTTTAATTAACACCGTTTTGCACTGAGTGCACCTGTAAGCGCAACGCGTTTATTCAGAAACCCAGATTATAAATTTCTGATATAAAACATGTGAACCTTATGCATCTCCTGAACACGGCCTTTTGTTGTTACAGTGGCTTACATATCACTAGTGAATTTATTGCAAAAGCTATGGTCCTCGTTTGGTTGTACCTTCACGGCTAGGAGCTCAAAAGCTAGTACCACCAGTTGTATGTGTATATACACACCCCGCAAAAAAAAGCTATGTGTATATACACAACTTGTTGCAGATAGTGTAACCACCTGTAAGCTCGCACATTATTCCACTAGACGGCAAAAATATCGGAAGTCATGTATGTCAACCTTGTTGATGATTCCGGCAAAAAAAAAAAAAACTTTCATGATTGCAGTGCTCGGATTGCATCAATGTTGTCAACAGTAGTCCCTGGGTTTTCGTTTGTTGTTCCTTGGATTGTTTTGACGAAACTAGTAGGACCTCTGCTTATGTGTACCCCGTATTGGGATGTTTGGATTTGGCTGAGTTTTTTATTTCTGACGGTGTGTTATCTTTTGAAGGAAAAGTTTTGTTCGGTTCCATCAAGGCATGCGGCGGCAAGGGTATCTCCATTGTTGGTGCAACATGCATTGTCATTCTGGATGTCTATTTGACGAGCATTCAGGATTTCAGACCAGGGCAGTCCAAAATGGTGTACTGTTACCATCTCGTCGCCGCCGACTCGCCGGAGGAGGAGTATCACAGCACAACCTTCCAGAAAGAGCGGGTGTGAAGCTGTGGTTCGAATGGAACGAGCTCTCCAACAGTGATGATTTTGAGCTCGCTGCCGTGGATGTTGCAGAGAGCGGGGACGGGTTTCTCGAAAGCCCTACGCTGCAACAAGATATCAAATCCATATACAAAATGTATGTATGTTTCAGTGACGGATACGAACCCTTTTTGTTTTTCTACTAGGTAGTTGGTTGAATGCGTTAATGAATAATCTATAATTCGTTTGTTTGCAGTTGAACACCATGGTTGAGCACCAACCAGTGAGGAAGTAACTGAATCAAACATCTTACTTCTCTGTCGTATTTTTCTGATCGTCTGAAGCGTGCTAGTATGAAGAGGGTGCGAGTACCTACTAGTACAAATTGCACTTTGAGAGTTAAAAACTTGATGATAAATTTCTGGACACCACTGTATGCACTATTCGAATTTAAGTATTGCTAATGATTATGAAATTACATACCCTCGGTTTCAGTCCTGTGGAACCAAGGTAATATATAGGGGCTGCAAGAAAAGCTCGAGGCTCGTGAGCCGTTCGAGATTGACTCATTTTCTGACGCGACTCGAGATCGACTCGAAAAGAAACAAGCTGAGTTTGAACACTTTATGTAGCTTGACCGAGAAACGAGCCGATTTTGAGCCAATGTTGGCTCACTCGATTTTAGCTCAATAGCTCGACAGAATATCAAATGATCATGCCATATATTAAATGAAAATAAGATAATTTATTACCATATATGTTGTCCATAATTTTTCTTCATTTTATTTACCAACCAACATGGAAACTTAATTAAGTGCAGAGAAGATTTAGGCCTAATTATGGCATGTGGTCGACTATATGTTAAATATCCTATATTTTTGGCAAAGATTCCCAACATATTCACCTTAATTTTTTTGCTTTTCATCCATAGATTTATAAAAAAAAAATCCATCTCATTTAGCTCGAAACTAGCTCGAGATCGACTCGAGATCGTTACAAGCTGCGCACGAGTCATGTTCTACAACTTGATTATGAGCTTCACTCACTTTGAGCGAGCTCGAATTTTCATATGAGTTGAGTTGAGGCAACTCCAACTCGCTCAAGCTCGACTCGTTTGCAGCCCAATATAATCTTCACTGTCTAAGAGTTGTTATTGTTTACGTCACGAGCCACTATCCATGTTACAGGCTGTCTGAATCTGATGATTCTACGCATGTACATGGTATCAATGTACAGTGATAGAACTCTAAATAGTCACGCAATATCATCTTACGTTTGTCAATATTGTTGTAGACGAAAATCGCAAACCGCGTTCGACCTTATGGCTTTATACTAGCCATGTCCGCGCGGCGGCACGCCACGCCCCGTTGAGTCATATGACGGAATGTGTTGCATGATCGTAATGCTTGGTTGCCATTTTATTTTCTTCTTTGACTAATTTGGATTTAAGACAAAAATGGTATGTGTGCAATCTGGGGCTTACAACAATTTTGCTGCGCCCACACCAACCTGTTTCTCATATTCAAGCTTGTAGAGGTTTTTATAGTGTACATTTCTATGTAAAAATATAAAGCTACAAAATATAAAATGTGACCTAATATGTTTTACCATTGTATCAGGAATAACCAGATGGATCAAGGATCACGCTTTAGATCACTGATTACAATTCTACATCAGTAGCAGGTTTAGCAGGTCACTGATTACAATGCTACGTCAGTAGCAGGCTTAGCATGAACGTCCAAGAAATGGAGAAAACGTTCACAATGGTACGTCAGTAGCAGGTTTAGCATGGAGGACCAAGAAACGGATAAAAGGTTCACAAGATTAAAGCAGGCTTATTGTAAGGTGAACCTGACATCCCATCTCGCTCTGAATCAACTAAGCCTGCATATTCTAAAAAAGCTTCATCTGAATCAGAGAATCAGGTAAGCCTACATATTATAGAAGAGCTTCTGTATGAAGTATGATCTTGCGTTTGTGAACAACAGTGAAAAACAAACACCAAGAAGCAAATCAGTGTTGAACCACTGCCACATCTGATGCCCTACAGTTGGCCTTAAGCCCTTAATGGTCAACTTCTACTGCATCTCCTTAACTTACACTAATTTCTTCACCAAGGCACCAGCTTGTGGATTATTTTCCAATGGATCTTTTTGATTCCTACTGTTATTAACGTGTCTCTACCTAGCTTATGCACTTGCCTGTTCCCCTCTTGGAAGACACCATTACCTTAATTAAGAGCACTTCTTTTCTCTCGAACCAGAACCAAACTTGGCCATATAAGATCTGCAACATATAAGGGCTCAGCCGTGGCGACCACACCAAAGGTGTTTGGCCATATAAATTTGCAATATGGAGAGGCTCAGCAGTGGCGACTGCACGGAAGGCCTTGTATAGACAGTAAGGTGAGTGGTGTCCGGGGCATGGTCTAGAAGATGAACTGCGAATGAATCACCACAAATTGCCGCTGTTGCAGCTGCATCTATTGCTACACCTCGAGCAGAAGCTGGGCATGAACCACCCTACACATTGAGGAGATGGAAATCAGATTTAGGTTATGATGGGCAAAAGTGTGGTTATCTTTGAACATGAGTTTACTATGGATGGCAGAATGGAAGATTATTCAGTACATGTGAACAAAGTGTCCATGTCGAGCCAGATAAGTTTTAAATTCGTATATGAACAATTACAATCATAATGAAAGGAAAATAGTACCTCCTTTTGCTGAAGTCCTTTATTTAGATCTTGCAGCTCCATATCCAATTTTTCCTGTATGGATGAGTCTTCTCTTTTCATTTCTTCATCAACTACAGCTGGAAAAGAAGGGTGCTTATTAGAGAAAGTGCCAAACACATGGTATTGTTTCAGTAACTTACTTAGCACTTTGAATGCTCTTGCTTCACAACCTGAATCTAGATCGTCTATAAGCATGCTCTTATCCAGTGAAAGTTGATCATGCAAACACTACAAAAAAAGACACATCCGTGACATTTTGGGCCGAACGAAATTTTTTTCTGTCAAACTTATGACACTTCTATGATAATAATTGTGACAAAACACGGTATCATCATAGATGTGGTGGGGTCCTACTTCTATGACAGAAAATGGGTTTTTCGTCCTGGGCGGGCGAGAGACGCAGCTGCATGACATTTTTTGGGCCGTCCATGACGGAAAAAATCATGGTAGAAGCAAGAGCGAGGAAAATATCGGGGTGTTCCCGGTTACGGTGGGTGGTCGGGACCGAGCGATGCACGTTTCTCTCGTACACGCACGCGCGTGGGTGCGAGACATTGAGCTCTAACTGAATCCGAGCGAGGCGTTGGGCTCTAACTGAATCCGAGCGAGGCGTTGGGCTCTAACTGAACCCAAGCGATTGCACTGCAGGCTACGCGTTACTGAACCCGAGCGATCGATCGATGACTGTTAACTGAACCTGATCGAGCGATTCCTTCACTATTGCTGCTAACTGAAGCCGATCGATGCTGCCTCTGGATGAACAGTGAGCGTTGATGGGGAGGTTTGGATGAACAGTTCCCGGTGGGGGTGGATGAACAGGACCCCGTGGTGTTGCCTCTAGATGAACAGTGAGCGTTGCTGGGGGGTTTGGATGAACAGTTCCGGTGGGGGTGGATGAACAGGACCCCGTGGTGTTGCCTCTAGATGAACAGGACCCCGATCGATCGAGCCGGTTGGGGCTGGATGAACAGGACCCCGATCGATCGAGCCGGTTGGGGCTGGATGAACAGGACCCCGTGGAGAGCTGGATGAACAGGACCACCCCGTGGAGGGCAGGATGAACAGTAGATGGTGGAGGGCTGGATGAACAGTAGCCCGTGGAGGGGTGGTTGAACAGGAGCCCGTGGAGAGGGCTCGTTGAACAGTAGCCGGTGAAGTAGCGCGCGGTGGAGGCTGGATAAACAGGAGCCCGTGGATGAAAAGTCGCAGGTGAAGGCTGGAGGAGGTCAACGGTGGATGAACAGTAGCCCGTGGAGGCTAGAGGGGGTCGACGATGGAGATGAACAGTATCCCGTGGAGTCCCGTTTTGCGGTATGCCACACCCCTCCTGACGAACAGGACCCCCGTTTCGACCATAGCGCTCCAACACAAATCCGTTTCCTCCGTTTTGCGGTACGCCACACCCCTCCCGATCAACAGGACCCCTGTTTCGACCGTAGGAGGTCTGTTTCCTCCATTTTGCGGTACGCCAGACCCCTCCCGATGAACATGATCCCGTTTCGAACGTGGCCAATCGAACACAAGGCCGATTCCTTCGTTCTACGGTACGCCAGGCCTCATTTCCATCGGCTGTTCCGTCCAAGCCGGTTGGCTCCCATGCGTTCCGTTGCCTCCCGATGAACACGACGCATTCCGTTGCCGCCCCATGAACACGACGACGACACAGTTTCTCCGTTCTGACCCAGCCATGTACACGAGCCCTGGCCGTACGTCCGCGCGAGTAGGCGTTCGAGACCCCGCCCGTATGTACGTACGCGACCGTATTTACTTTCTTGCACCCTGGCCGCTGTACGTACGTGTACATGCTACGTGCGCGCCTTGATGTCTACTACACAACCTTCTTCTTGTAGACGTTGTTGGGCCTCCAAGTGCAGAGGTTTGTAGGACAGTAGCAAATTTCCCTCAAGTGGATGACCTAAGCTTTATCAATCCGTAGGAGGCGTAGGATGAAGATGGTCTCTCTCAAGCAACCCTGCAACCAAATAACAAAGAGTATCTTGTTTCCCCAACACACCCAATACAATGGTAAATTGTATAGGTGCACTAGTTCGGCGAAGAGATGGTGATACAAGTGCAATATGGATGGTAGATAAAGGTATTTGTAATCTGAAATTATAAAAACAGCAAGGTAATGAAGGATAAAAGAGAGCGTAAACGGTATTGCAATGCGTCGAAACAAGGCCTAGGGTTCATACTTTCGCTAGTGCAAGTTCCCTCAACAATAATAACATAATTGGATCACATAACTATTCCTCAACATGCAACAAAAGAGTCACTCCAAAGTTACTAATAGTGGAGAACGACCGAAGAGATTATGGTAGGGTACGAAACCACCTCAAAGTTATTCTTTCCAATCAATCCGTTGGGCTATTCCTATAAGTGTCACAAACAACCCTAGAGTTCGTACTAGAATAACACCTTAAGACACAAATCAACCAAAACCCTAATGTCACCTCAAGTATCCGTGGGTATGATTATACGATATGCATCACACAATCTCAGATTCATCTATTCAACCAACACATAGACCTCAAAGAGTGCCCCAAAGTTTCTACCGAAGAATCACGACGAAAACGTGTGCCAACCCCTATGCATAGGTTCATGGGCGGAACCCGCAAGTTGATCACCAAAACATACATCAAGTGAATCACGTGATATCCCATTGTCACCACAGATATCCACGGCAAGACATACATCAAGTGTTCTCAAATCTTTAAAGACTCAATCCGATAAGATAACTTCAAAGGGGAAACTCAATCCATTACAAGAGAGTAGAGGGGGAAAGAAACATCATAGGATCCAAATATAATAGCAAAGCTCGCGATACATCAAGATCGTATCACCTCAATGAAGGAAATATGCCCTAGAGGCAATAATAAAGTTATTATTTATTTCCTTATATCATGATAAATGTTTATTATTCATGCTAGAATTGTATTAACCGGAAACATAATACATGTGTGAATACATAGACAAACAAAGTGTCACTAGTATGCCTCTACTTGACTAGCTCGTTAATCAAAGATGGTTATGTTTCCTAACCATGAACAATGAGTTGTTATTTGATTAACGGGATCACATCATTAAGTGAATGATCTGATTGACATGACCCATTCCATTAGCTTAGCACCAGATCGTTTAGTATGTTGCTATTGCTTTCTTCATGACTTATACATGTTCCTATAACTATGAGATTATGCAACTCCCGTTTGCCGGAGGAACACTTTGGGTGCTACCAAACGTCACAACGTAACTGGGTGATTATAAAGGAGCATTACAGGTGTCTCCAAAGGTAGATGTTGGGTTGGCGTATTTCGAGATTAGGTTTTGTCACTCCGATTGTCGGAGAGGTATCTCTGGGCCCTCTCGGTAATGCACATCACTTAAGCCTTGCAAGCATTGCAACTAAATGAGTTAGTTGCGGGATGATGTATTACAGAACGAGTAAAGAGACTTGCCGGTAACGAGATTGAACTAGGTACTGGAATACCGACGATCGAATCTCGGGCAAGTAACATACCGATGACAAAGGGAACAACGTATGTTGTTATGCGGTCTGACCGATAAAGATCTTCGTAGAATATGTAGGAGCCAATATGGGCATACAGGTCCCGCTATTGGTTATTGACCGGAGACGTGTCTCGGCCATGTCTACATTGTTCTCGAACCCGTAGGGTCCGCACGCTTAAGGTTACGATGACAGTTATATTATGAGTTTATGCATTTTGATGTACCGAAGGTTGTTCGGAGTCCCGGATGTGATCACGGACATGACGAGGAGTCTCGAAATGGTCGAGACATAAAGATTGATATATTGGAAGCCTATGTTTGGATATCGGAAGTGTTCCGGGTGAAACCGGAATTTTACCGGAGTACCGGGAAGGTTACCGGAACCCCCCGGGAGCTAAATGGGCCATGATGGGCCTTAGTGGAAAAGAGAAGAGGCAGCCCTACATGGGCTGTGCGCCTCCCCCTTCCCCTAGTCCTATTAGGACTAGGAGAGGTGGCCGGCCCCCTCTCTCTCTTTTCCCCCTCCGCGAATCCTATTCCAACTAGGATTGGGGGGGGGGGAATCCTACTCCCAGAGGGAGTAGGACTCTCCTGGCGCGCCACACCTTGGCCGTCCAGCCTCCCCCCTCTAGTCCTTTATATACTGAGGCAGAGGCACCCTAGAACACACAAGTTGATCCACGTGATCTATTCCTTAGCCGTGTGCGGTGCCCCCTGCCACCATAGTCCTTGATAATACTGTAGCGGAGTTTAGGCGAAGCCTGCTGCTGTAGTGCATCAAGATCGTCACCACGCCATCGTGCTGACGGAACTCTTCCCCGACACTTTGCTGGATCGGAGTCCGGGGATCGTCATCGAGCTGAACGTGTGCTCGAACTTGGAGGTGCCGTAGTTTCGGTGCTTGATCGGTTGGATCGTGAAGACGTACGACTACTTCCTCTACGTTGTGTCAGCGCTTCCGCAGTCGGTCTGCGTTGGGTACGTAGACAACACTCTCCCCTCTCGTTGCTATGCATCACATGATCTTGCGTGTGCGTAGGAAAATTTTGAAATTACTACGAAACCCAACAGTGGCATCCGAGCCTAGGTTATTTATGTTGATGTTATATGCACGAGTAGAACACAAGTGAGTTGTGGGCGATATAAGTCATACTGCCTACCAGCATGTCATACTTTGGTTTGGCGGCATTGTTGGACGAGACGACCCGGACCAACATTACGCGTACGCTTACGCGAGGCCGGTTCCCCCGACGTGCTTTGCACATAGGTGGCTTGCGGGCGACTGTCTCTCCAACTTTAGTTGAACCAAGTATGGCTACGCCCGGTCCTTGCGAAGGTTAAAACGGAGTCTATTTGACAAACTATCGTTGTGGTTTTGATGCGTAGGTGAGATTGGTTCTTGCTTAAGCCCGTAGCAGCCACGTAAAACTTGCAACAACAAAGTAGAGGACGTCTAACTTGTTTTTGCAGGGCATGTTGTGATGTGATATGGTCAAGACATGATGCTGAATTTTATTGTATGAGATGATCATGTTTTGTAACCGAGTTATCGGCAACTGGCAGGAGCCTTATGGTTGTCGTTTTATTGTATGCAATGAAATCGCGATGTAATGCTTTACTTTATTACTAAGCGGTAGTGATAGTCGTGGAAGCATAAGCTTGGCGAGAAGACAACGATGCTACGGTGGAGATCAAGGTGTCACGCCGGTGACGATGGTGGTCACGACGGTGCTTTGGAGATGGAGATCACAAGCACAAGATGATGATGGCCATATCATATCACTTATATTGATTGCATGTGATGTTTATCCTTTTATGCATCTTATCTTGCTTTGATTGACGGTAGCATTATAAGATGATCTCTCACTAAATTATCAAGAAGTGTTCTCCCTGAGTATGCACCGTTGCAAAAGTTCTTCGTGCTGAGACACCACGTGATGATCGGGTGTGATAGGTTCTACGTTCAAATACAACGGGTGCAAAACAGTTGCACACGCGGAATACTCAGGTTATACTTGACGAGCCAAGCATATACAAATATAGCCTCGGAACACGGAGACCGAAAGGTCGAGCGTGAATCATATAGTAGATATGATAAACATAGTGATGTTCACCAATGAAACTACTCCATCTCACGTGATGATCAGACATGGTTTAGTTGATTTGGATCACGTGATCACTTAGAGGATTAGAGGGATGTCTATCTAAGTGGGAGTTCTTAAGTAATATGATTAATTGAACTTAAATTTATCATGAACTTAGTCCTGGTAGTATTTTGCAAATCATGTTGTAGATCAATAGCTCGCGTTGTTGCTTCCCTGTGTTTATTTTGATATGTTCCTAGAGAAAATTGTGTTGAAAGATGTTAGTAGCAAAGATGCGGATTGGATCCGTGATCTGAGGTTTATCCTCATTGCTGCACAGAAGAATTATGTCCTTGATGCACCGCTAGGTGACAGACCTATTGCAGGAGCAGATGCAGACGTTATGAATGTTTGGCTAGCTCAATATGATGACTACTTGATAGTTTAGTGCACCATGCTTAATGGCTTAGAATCGGGACTTCAAAGACGTTTTGAACGTCATGGAGCATATGAGATGTTCCAGGAGTTGAAGTTAATATTTCATGCAAATACCCGAGTTGAGAGATATGAAGTCTCCAACAAGTTCTATAGCTAAAAGATGGAGGAGAATCGCTCAACTAGTGAGCATGTGCTCAGATTGTCTGAGTACTACAATCGCTTGAATCAAGTGGGAGTTAATCTTCCAGATAAGATAGTGATTGACAGAATTCTCTGGTCACCATCACCAAGTTAGTAGAACTTCGTGATGAACTATGATATGCAAGGGATAATGGAAACGATTCCCAAGCTCTTCGTAATGCGGAAATTGACGAAGGTAGAAATCGAGAAAAACATCAAGTGTTGATGGTAGACAAGACCACTAGTTTCAAGAAAAGGGCAGAGGGAAGAAGGGGAACTTCAAGAAGAATAGCAAGCAAGTTGCTGCTCAAGTGAAGAAGCCCAAGTCTGGTCCTAAGCCTGAGACTAAGTGTTTCTACTGCAAAGGGACTGGTCACTGGAAGCGGAACTACCCCAAGTGATTGGCAGATAAGAAGGATGGCAAAGTGAACATAAGTATATTTGATATACATGTTATTGATGTGTACTTTACTAGTGTTTATAGCAACCCCTCAGTATTTGATACTAGTTCAGTTGCTAAGATTAGTAACTCGAAACGGGAGTTGCGGAATAAACAGAGACTAGTTAAGGGTGAAGTGACGATGTGTGTTGGAAGTGGTTCCAAGATTGATATGATCATCATCGCATACTCCCTATACTTTCGGGATTAGTGTTGAACCTGAATAAGTGTTTGCGTTAAACATGAATATGATTTGATCATGTTTATTGTAATACGGTTATTCATTTAAGTAAGAGAATAAATTGTTGTTCTGTTTACATGAATAAAACCTTATATGGTTACACACCCAATGAAAATAGTTCGTTGGATCTCGATCGTAGTGATACACATAATCATAATATTGAAACCAAAAGATGCAAAGTTAATAATGATAAGTGCAACTTTTTTGTAGCACTGCCGTTTAGGTCATATTGGTGTAAAGCGCATGAAGAAACTCCATTCTGATGGGATTTTGGAATCACTTGATTATGAATCACTTTATGCTTGCGAACCATGCCTTATGGGCAAGATGACTAAAACGCTGTTCTCCGGAACAATGAAGCAAGCAACAGATTTGTTGGAAAGCATACATACTGATGTATGTGGTTCAATGAATATTAAGGCTTGCAGCAGGTATCATTATTTTCTGACCTTCACAGATGATTTGAGCAGATATGGGGATATCTACTTGATGAAACATAAGTCTGAAACATTTGAATAGTTCAAAGAATTTCATAGTGAAGTGGAAAATCATCGTGACAAGAAAATAAAAGTTTCTACGATATGATCGCAGAGGTAAAATATTTGAGTTACGAGTTTGGCCTTCAATTAAAACAATGTGAAATAGTTTCACTACTCACGCCACCTGGAACACCATAGTGTAATGGTGTGTCCGAACGTCATAAACGTACTTTATTAGATATAGTGCGATCTATGATGTCTCTTACCGATCTACCACTATCGTTTTGGGGTTATGCATTAGAGACAGCTACATTCACGTTAAATAGGGCACCATCTAAATCCGTTGAGACGACACCGTGTGAACTATGGTTTGGCAAGAAACCTAAGCTGTCGTTTCTTAAAGTTTGAGGTTGCAATGCTTATATGAAAAAGTTTCAACCTGATAAGCTCAAACCCAAATCGGAGAAGTGCGTCTTCATAGGATGCCCAAAAGGGAGACTGTTGGGTACACCTTCTATCACAAATCCGAAGGCAAGACTTTTGTTGCTAAATTCGGAGTTTTTCTAGAGAAGGAGTTTCTCTCGAAAGAAGTGAGTGGGAGGAAAGTAAAACTTGATGAGGTAACTATACCTGCTCCCTTATTGGAAAGTAGTTCATCACAGAAATCTGTTCCTGTGACTACTACACCAATTAGTGAGGAAGCTAATGATGATGATCATGTAACTTCAGATCAAGTTACTACCAAATCTCGTAGGTAAACCAGAGTGAGATCCGCACCAGAGTGGTACGGTAATCCTGTTCTGGAAGTCATGTTACTAGACCATGACGAACTTGCGAACTATGAGGAAGCGATGATGAGCCCAGATTCCGCGAAATGGTTTGAGGCCATGAAATCTGAGATATGATCCATGTATGAGAACAAAGTATGGACTTTGATGGATTTGCCCGATGATCGGCAAGCCATAGAAAATAAATGGATCTTCAAGAGGAAGACGGACGCTGATAGTAGTGTTACTATCTACAAAGCTAGAATTGTCGCAAAAGGTTTTCAACAAGTTCAAGGTGTTGACTACGATGAGATTTTCTCACTCGTATCTATGCTTAAGTCTGCCCGAATCATGTTAGCAATTGCCGCATTTTATGAAATCTGGCAAATGGATAAACAAAACTACATTCCTTAATGGATTTACTAAAGAAGAGTTGTATACGATGCAACTAGAAGGTTTTGTCGATCCTAAAAGTGTTAACTAAATATACAAGCTCCAGCGATCCATCTATGGACTGGTGCAAGAATCTCGGAGTTGGAATATACGCTTTGATAAGTTGATCAAAGCATATAGTTTTATACAGACTTGCGGTGAAGCCTGTATTTACAAGAAAGTGAGTGGGAGCACTACATCATTTCTGATAAGTATATGTGTATGACATATTGTTGATCAGAAATAATATAGAATTATTCTGCAAAGCATAAAGGAGTGTTTGAAAGGTGTTTTTTCAAAGAAAGACCTCGGTGAAGCTGCTTACATATTAAGCATCAAAATCTACAGAGATAGATCAAGACGCTTGATAAGTTTTTTCAATGAGTACATACCTTGACAATATTTTGAAGTAGTTCAAAATGGAACAGTCAAAGAAAGAGTTCTTGGCTGTGTTACAAGGTATGAAATTGAGTAAAGACTCAAAGCCTGACCACGGCAGAAGATAGAAAGATAATGAAAATCATTCCCTATGCCTCAGCCATAGGTTCTGTAAAGTATGCCATGATGTGTGCCAGATCTATTGTATACCCTACACTGTGTTGAGCAAGGGAGTACAATAATGATCTAAGAGTAGATCACTGGACAGCGGTCAAAATTATCAATTATGGAGGTGACAAAAAGGCTCGTCGTAAAAAGTTACGTCGATGCAAGTTTTGACACAGATCTGGATGACTCTAAGTCTCGATCTAGATACATATTGAAAGTGGGAGCAATAAGCTAGAGTAGCTCCGTGCAGAGCATTGTTGACATAGAAATTCGCAAAATACTTACGGATCTGAATGTGGCAGACCCATTGACTAAAATTATCTCACAAGCAAAACATGATCACACCTTAGTACTCTTTGGGTGTTAATCACATAGCGATGTGAACTAGATTACTGACTCTAGTAAACCCTTTTGGGTGTTGATCACATATCGATGTGAACTATGGGTGTTAATCACATGGTGATGTGAACTATTGCTGTTAAATCACATGGCGATGTGAACTAGATTATTGACTCTAGTGCAAGTGGGAGACTGAAGGAAATATGCCCTAGGGGCAATAATAAAGTTATTATTTATTTCCTTATATCATGATAAATGTTTATTATTCATGCTAGAATTGTATTAACCGGAAACATAATACATGTGTGAATACATAGACAAACAAAGTGTCACTAGTATGCCTCTACTTGACTAGCTCGTTAATCAAAGATGGTTATGTTTCCTAACCATGAACAATGAGTTGTTATTTGATTAACGGGATCACATCATTAAGTGAATGATCTGATTGACATGACCCATTCCATTAGCTTAGCACCAGATCGTTTAGTATGTTGCTATTGCTTTCTTCATGACTTATACATGTTCCTATAACTATGAGATTATGCAACTCCCGTTTGCCGGAGGAACACTTTGGGTGCTACCAAACGTCACAACGTAACTGGGTGATTATAAAGGAGCATTACAGGTGTCTCCAAAGGTAGATGTTGGGTTGGCGTATTTCGAGATTAGGTTTTGTCACTCCGATTGTCGGAGAGGTATCTCTGGGCCCTCTCGGTAATGCACATCACTTAAGCCTTGCAAGCATTGCAACTAAATGAGTTAGTTGCGGGATGATGTATTACAGAACGAGTAAAGAGACTTGCCGGTAACGAGATTGAACTAGGTACTGGAATACCGACGATCGAATCTCGGGCAAGTAACATACCGATGACAAAGGGAACAACGTATGTTGTTATGCGGTCTGACCGATAAAGATCTTCGTAGAATATGTAGGAGCCAATATGGGCATCCAGGTCCCGCTATTGGTTATTGACCGGAGACGTGTCTCGGCCATGTCTACATTGTTCTCGAACCCGTAGGGTCCGCACGCTTAAGGTTACGATGACAGTTATATTATGAGTTTATGCATTTTGATGTACCGAAGGTTGTTCACAGTCCCGGATGTGATCACGGACATGACGAGGAGTCTCGAAATGGTCGAGACATAAAGATTGATATATTGGAAGCCTATGTTTGGATATCGGAAGTGTTCCGGGTGAAACCGGAATTTTACCGGAGTACCGGGAAGGTTACCGGAACCCCCCAGGAGCTAAATGGGCCATGATGGGCCTTAGTGGAAAAGAGAAGAGGCAGCCCTACATGGGCTGTGCGCCTCCCCCTTCCCCTAGTCCTATTAGGACTAGGAGAGGTGGCCGGCCCCCCCTCTCTCTTTTCCCCCTCTGCGAATCCTATTCCAACTAGGATTGGGGGGGGGGGGAATCCTACTCCTAGAGGGAGTAGGACTCTCCTGGCGCGCCACACCTTGGCCGGCCAGCCTCCCCCCTCTAGTCCTTTATATACTGAGGCAGAGGCACCCTAGAACACACAAGTTGATCCACGTGATCTATTCCTTAGCCGTGTGCGGTGCCCCCTGCCACCATAGTCCTCGATAATACTGTAGCGGAGTTTAGGCGAAGCCCTGCTGCTGTAGTGCATCAAGATCGTCACCACGCCGTCATGCTGACGGAACTCTTCCCCGACACTTTGCTGGATCGGAGTCCGGGGATCGTCATCGAGCTGAACGTGTGCTCGAACTCGGAGGTGCCGTAGTTTCGGTGCTTGATCGGTTGGATCGTGAAGACGTACGACTACTTCCTCTACGTTGTGTCAGCGCTTCCGCAGTCGGTCTGCGTTGGGTACATAGACAACACTCTCCCCTCTCGTTGCTATGCATCACATGATCTTGCGTGTGCGTAGGAAAATTTTGAAATTACTACGAAACCCAACACTCAAGAACACGAGAGAGAGAGAGAGATCAAACACATAGCTACTGGTACATACCCTCAGCCTCGAGGGAGAACTACTCCCTCCTCGTCATGGAGAGCACCGGGATGATGAAGATGGCCACCGGGGAAGGATTGCCCCCTCCGGCAGGGTGCCAGAACAGGTCTAGATTGGTTTTCTATGGCTACGGAGGCTTCTGGCGGCGGAACTCCCGATCTAATGTGCTCCTCGATGTTTTTAGGGTACGTGGGTATATATGGGTGAAAGGAGTACGTTGGTGGACCGAAGGGGGGCCACGAGGCAGAGGGGCGCGCCCCAGGGGGGTGGGCGCGCCCCCTACCCTCGTGAGCTCCTCCTTCATCTTCTGACGTAGGGTCCAAGTCTATCCGGTAGGTTTCCTTCCAAAAATAACTTCTCCAGTTGATTTCATTCTGTTTCGACTCCGTTTGATATTCCTTTTCTTCGAAACACTGAAATAGGCATAAAACAACATATCTGGGCTGGGCCTCCGTTTAATAGGTTAGTCCCAAAAATAATATAAAAGTGGAAAATAAAGCCCAATATTGCCCAAAACAGTATATAATATAGCATGGAGCAATCAAAAATTATAGATACGTTGGAGACGTATCACGCCTCTACTACGACACGTGCGCGCCTCTACATCGACCAGTATGTACGTACACGTTCGCGACCAGAATGACAACACTACATACGCTTCGACCAGGTGGGTCCCAACTGTCAGGCACTTCCTTGCGTGCGAAGATGTAGCTGGTGGGTCCCAGCAGTCAGGGGGACGAATCTTTTTTTTGCCCGGACGCACTTTCTTGCGTGCGAAGATGTCGCTGGTAGGTCCCAGCAGTCAGGGGGAAACATTTTTTTTATGAAATACGGTTGCCCGTCCAGTGGGTCCCTGCTGTCAGGTGGAGGAATCATTATTTTCCGTGTAATAAGGAGGCACTTCCTTGCTGCGGCTGTGGACCCAGCCGTCAGCCTCTCCACATACAGTCCACGTACGATGGAAGCCGTTCCTTGACCACATTGACCACGCCGCGCCGAGAGCACCGGGGCGGTGGACGACGGCGAGGCCTGGGAAGGGGACGACACGGAGCCGGGGAAGACGCGGCAGTGGATGCCCACGCGTAGAGGAGTATGAGGGTTCGCTGGTTCGCTGCAGTGTGAGGCTGCCGTCGCCGCAGAATAATAGGGGGTGTGGGTGAGTAGAGGGATGGCCTGACCAGCAGTGGGAGTAGTAGGGAGCGGTGAGGCCTCCGCGACATCGCAGCCGGCCACGGGAGGCAGGAGCACGAGGCACGACCGGCGCGGCTGGAGCAAGAAGACCAGAGGTTGAAGAAGCACTACGGCCGTTGGATGAACATCGTACGGTCACTGGGACTAGAATCGTTCATATTGACTAAGTTGACATAGTCCTCCGTCCCCGTCAACTTAGTTGGCCCACAAGTCAGCCTCCCACTATTGTGGGTCCCAGCTAGCAGGGAGTATTCATTTTTTGTGCGTAATAAGGAGACACTTCCTTGCATGTGAAGATATAGCTGGTGGGTCCGACCTGTCAACGGTGGGAACGTTTTTCGCGAAATACAGAGGCCCTTCCGGTGGGCCCCAGCCGTCGGGTGGAGGAATCATTATTTTGCGCATAATAAGGAGGCATTTTCTTGCGTGCGGCCGTGGATCTAGCTGTCGGCCTCTCCACACACAGTCTACTTCCGATGGTGTCGTTCTTTGACCACTCCGCGCCGAGCGCATTCAAGGTGGTGGACGACAGCGAGTCCCCGGACAGCAACGAGCCGGAGATGGGAAGACACGGGAGTAGAGTCGCAGACGGAGAGGTGTACGAGGGTTAACTGGTTCTGGTGCGGTGTGGTTCGACAATCGATGGAGAAGAACATGAGGTGTGGAGGGGTGGAGGGATGGCCAAGCCAACGATGGAGTAGCGCTTCACAGTGAAGCGTGCTAAGCAGAGCTGCTAGCAGCAGGAGGCGGGAGCAGGTGGTTCCAGTGGCGCTGGAGGAAGAAGACGAGAGATTGAAGATGGATGCCGGTCGTTGGATGTAAATCCAACGGCTAACGATGTTAGAATCATTTGTTGACTAAGTTGACAATGACTTGCGTTGGCTTCGACCTATTGGCCCACATTTCAGCCTCCAAAAATGTGGCACGTATTCAACCTATTTTTCAGAATTTATAGTCTTTTTTTCGCGGATAGAATTTACAGTTCATTTGATCTTTTTTTTGAATTACAGTCTATTAGCTGGGCTGGGTGAACAAATAATGTAACGTCCATGCGACCCATTTATGTTTTTCCTAAAAAATTACAGGCCATTTGCTCTTTCTTAAAATACACGATTTTGCTGGGCTTATTCTAATTATAATGTTAGGGTGGGCGCAGCAATGCTATCAATACATAAACAGGGCCTGAGCATTTTGTTATATATATATATATATATAGGGTGGGTCTATTATGATAACACCCTTAAGAGTCTTATTCTGCACACCGAATCGCTTATTCTGCTAACACCTCTCTCCGTACCGCACCGCGAACCGAACCACCCCACTGCCACTAACAAAGCCCACCCCCAGCTCCCGCACGACACCCACCTCCCTCTTCCCCGATCCAAACACCCACCTCCCTCCACCTTCTACCGGCGCCGCCGCCGCCAGAGCACCACCTCACCTTCTCCCACCTTTCCCCCGCCTCGCCCCCACCTTCCTCCACCGCGCCCACCCCGGCGAGCCCCGCCGCGCCACGGCTCCACCACCCCCGACCTTCTCCCCTTCCAACCCCGCGCCGTCGGATCCCCACCCTACCACCCCGCCGCGCCGGATCCATGCCCCGCCGGACACCCGCGACGCCCCGCCGCCGGATCCAGCCCCTCCGGTCCGCCCCCTCCGGCCAGCACCACTGCCTCCTCCCCATCCATGACGATCGCCCCGCCACAGCAACCTCTCCCTGTGCTGGATCCGGTGGGATCCGCCTCCATCGCGTCCCGCTTGGACCCCCGCCGCTGCGGCCAGGGCAGCTCCCCCGCCCGGCCTCCTCCCCATCCTGGACTTGACGGCTAATGGGTCCAGGTTGCTCATGCCTCCGGTGGCTCCTGGGCGAGAGGACTCTCTGCAGTTCGGTGGCGCTCGTGGTGCAGCTCGGTGGCAGTGCAGCTCGGTGGCGCTCGTGCGTGCAGTGCGTTCGGTGAGTGCATGCGTTTCAGTGCATCTCGTGTTGACCCCGACCACCATCCTCCATCGTCGTCCGTCTCATGCTGCCCCTCCTGACCGCGCGCCCCTGGATCCGAGCAACTAGGCCTGCGCGCCATGCCACGCGCGGCCCGCTGGACTTCGACCGCTGGGGATGTGGTGGTGGTGGTGGGCTGCAACTTCATCTCTCTTATGCCCGCAGGTGCCGCCATGGGCATCTCAATCTTGTCTCCCATCACCGGCATTCAGTTGAGGATAGGGCGCCGCCGGCTTGCAGTTCGCTTGGTTCCCCACGCTGTGGTGCGGTGCGTCACCGTCGTTCTATTGCACTTTGGGACCTTCTTTTTCTTCAGATTTTGCTTGTCTGCAGTTCGCCTATGATCTTGGTGTGGTGCCGTGGATGTGCCAGCGGCCGCTCTCTGTGTGGTTGGCCATGCTGTCCTTTGCAGATCGCTAGAGTGAGAGAGGAGGTGCTCTACATGGTGTGTTGCAGTTCCTGGTGCCACTCCAGTGCAGCTCGGTTTGTGCAAAAAAGTGGAGTACTTTTTTTGTTGTTGTAGTAGTTCCTCGTCATTGTAATTTGTGTGTGTTTGTACTATGGATTAAAAAGAGGATCACTGTAGTTCGTTCGCCCCGGCTCATAGTCCAGATATGTACAGATCGCAGCTCTCTCGGAAACATTCATTGAAGAAAACAACAAAAAAATTGTTTAGGTGCAGCTCACTTGTTTCATTGCCGCAGTGATCTTCTCTCTCCCAGTGGTTCACTATGTTGCCGAGTGCAAAAACAAATTGGAAAAGTTGATTTTTTTAATGCAGCTCACTCTGTTGTTGTGTGCAGTAGAAAGAATATTGGAAAAAGAAAAATTGATGCAGTGCACTCACCTCGTCCCTGCAGTACCAACGCTCGACACGAAGTGCACTCCACCATGTTTGGAAAAATTTACGTCCCACAAAAAAACCATGCAGTGCACTTGCCCATCTAATGACGTGCGGTATTCCGTCTGAAGCAGTGCGTTCTTCTTTCCCCGTCCGAGAAAAAATACGTCTAAACAAAAAGAAACCATGCAGTGCCCTTGACCATCTAATGAAGTGCAGTATTTCGTCTGAAGCAGTGCGTTCTTCTGTCCGATGTAGTAAATATGACGATTTTGGTCTCGCTAAGAACAGAGTGTCTGCTTTTCGATAAAATCGAAACTGCTCTTAAACCGTAAGGTATTAGAGAGAGTGTTCTACATGAAAAAGTTGCGTCTTGTCGATATCTTTCCAACAGCATATGATTTGAATTATTCTGACCAGCCGTTCATAAAAATTTCGCAAAAAAACAGTCGCTGCCTCTCGAAGTCAGCCGCACGATTTTCAAAATTAACTAAAATCCGTAAGGAATCTCAAAACCATTTCAACATATGAAAGTTGTGCCTTGTCCGTAGCTTTCCAACGGCGTATCATATGTCTCGTTTCGACAAACGGTTAGAAAACTGGAGCAAAAACAGTACCGAAAATTTCAAATAATTTGAAAAACAGAGTTCCGCGATTTAGTAAATTTGAAACTGCTCTTAAACCATAATGAATTAGAGAAATATTTATATATGAAAAAGATGCGCCTCGACGATATCTATCCAACGGCGTATCATTTGCTTCATTCCAACAAGCGGTTTAGAAAAAAACACGAAAAAACGCTCGCTGCCACTCGTCATCCGCCGCACTATTTTCAAAACTGCTCTTAAACCATGTGGAATCTCGAAAAGTGTTCAACATGTCGAAGTTGCGCCTAATCCATAGCTTTTCAATGGTATATTACACGCCTTATTTCGATAAACGGTTAAAAAATTAGAGCGAAAACAATACCGAAAAAATAACACGTGCAGTTTTTTCCGACGAGAAGTTCACTAGTCTCTATTGCAGTGCTCGTCGTCAAAATGATGCAGTGCGCTTCTGTTGAGCGTGCAGTGCCGAAGTGGTGTGCAGAATAGTTATTCTGTATATATATATTCTGATCACAACCTGACCTGCCCCGCTAGTAGTACGTTGAACTTCCCTGTGAACTAGGTTGAACTTCCGCCAACATTGGCCAAATGGGGCTTGCCATATACCGTTGGAAAGCTATGGACATCAGTATCATGACCCAACTTAAATTTTTGGCAAAATATAAGCGGTTTAAGAGCAGTTTGGAAAACCGTTTTTTCTTCACACAAAAAACGTGAATCGTATTTTTGATCGCATTTCTAAATCATTTATCAGAATGAGGCATATAATATGGCGTTGGAAAGCTGCTGCAAAACCGCTCCTTCCACATGTTGAAAGTTTTCTCTAATTCCCTATGGTTAAAGAGTAATTTAAAAAAAACGTAAAATTTCGTAAACCGAACAGCTGAGTTAGTTTTTTCGATGTCATTTCTAAACGGCTAATCCAATGGAGGCATATGATATGGCGTTGGAAAGCTTATGAAAATGCGCTACTTTTTCATCTTGAAAGTTTTTTCCTATTTTTGAATGGTTTAAGAGTAATTTAGAAAATGGTCCAAGTCCTATCGAGTTCGTATTTTTGAGCTAATTTTTTAACCGTGCGTCCGAATGCAGCAAATGATATGGCGTTGGAAAGCTTGAACAAATGCGAAACTTTTTGGTATGTATTGTTTCTCCCAGTTCTTTACGGTTTTAAGTCAGTTTCGAAAATAGCGAAAAACGTATTTTTGCCATAATTTCTACAAATTTTATCGGAATGGGGCAAATCATATACCGCTGAAAAGCTACGGAAAATGCGAAACTTTTTCATGTTGATGGTTTTCTCTGATTCCTAGCCGTTTTCAAGTAATTTCGAAAACGACGGGATCATGCGTTCTGCCTCTATCACGAAACAGATTCTTCAAAAATGCACCGCGTGAAGAACCTGAACTTCTCGGCACGTGTACCTGAACTTCACTCTGTTTTTCACGTGATTTTTTTTACTCGTAGATCTTCATCCACTGCTCGTAGCTCTCCATCCCACTCACAGGAATTGAGCGGGTGATATACCGATGGAAAGCTGCTGTAAACACGCAACTTTCCCGTATTGATCATTTTTTCATACTCGCGAAGATTTTGAAAGTTTTTCATCTGAAATTCATTCCGTATAGTAGGTGAACTTCCTGCTGTTTTCACGTTGAACTTCTGTGATGTATTTTCGTTTGTAATTTTCTCATCCATTTCGTCAGTGTTACACAAATGATATTCTTTTTGTACAAACCTCTCTCACAATATTTTTTTAACTTTCTCCGACCGAGGACTTGAATTTAGACAAATAATATTCCTGCCGTTTTAAGGTAAATTAGAAAATGGCGAGATCATGATTTCTGCGTTCATCGCGAACGGAAATGCACTGCGTGAAGTAGTAGAACTTCTGGGCATATCTATTTGAACTTCACTTTGTTTTTGACGTGCTGTTTTTTGCACTGCATGAAGTAGCTGAACTTCTGGGGCATGTCTGTTTGAACTTCACTCTATTTCACTTTATTGTACTTTTTCTTATATGAAACACACACCATGTAGTACGTGAACTTCCGGTTGTTATCACGTTGAACTTCTCTCTGCTTTGAGAGAGTTATTTTAAAACACAAAAAACAACATATTTTTTATGTATTTTGGACATCTAAATACACGGTGAACCTCTCTCACAAGAATTTTTTAAACTTTTCCTCGTCGAGCACTTGAACTTCTAGCAACCATTTTTTCGTTTATGAGGTTGTTTTTAAAAGTGCAAAAAATGGCGTTGTGTTTTTATTTTTTGAATGGGTAAATCCTAGGTTTTAATAAACTCCGAACTTCTATGTTATTTCAATTTGAACTTCACCTTTTTATATTTTTATTAAATAATTGTATTCGATTTTTATACAACAAAAATCGGACATGGAAATACAAGATGAATCTCTCTCGTAAGAATTTTTTAACTTCCTCGGACAAAGCACTTGAACTTCTTTCAACAGACCTTTTAAGCTTTTAATTTTCTATACTTTTATTCTCATTCGAAATGCATTTGTTGCAGTAGTTGAACTTCTCGTTGTTTTCACCTTGAACTTCATAAAAAATAAAATAAAATTCCTCGGTCTGTTAACTTGATCCTTTTGACCATATATGTGAACTTGTATTGAGTGCCAAGAGAGCTCTAAAAGAGTCATATTTATTTCTTTTTTATTTTACAAACGTGATGTACAGTACAAACTATGTAGGTGCCTAGCAACAATTTCTCACCTTTTGTCCTTCTGTCCTCGGTGAAATGGCCTAGGCGGCCCCTTCTTTCTTCCGATGTAATTATCCTTTTAACATACTTGTATACATCTTTAGGTCGTAATTCTGAACTTAGAAACTTCTAAAACATGAAACTTCAGGTATAAACATGCAGCGTACACCAAACTATTACACACAATAATACAGAGTACAGAAACACAAAAATACGTAGTACAACACACTAGTACATAGTATAGGTATCTAAAAAATAGAGAGTACATGCCCCAAGCACCACTGCACGCACACTCCAGCCAGCATATGCACGGCTTGTACATGTACAGTATAGCTAGCAGCTCGTTCAACTAAAGAACATCAAATACCTGATGCTTCTCCGTGCTTGTTTCAAAGAAACAAAAGAGGTCAGATTGGACCTTGCGTCCTTGCATCCGACCCAGCTGGACATGGAGCTCGGGTGGACGTGCAATCCGACGGGGTTTGGCGACACTGCCTCAAGTCTGTGCGCAGCATCAAAGGCGACCCGCAGTCCTCTGTGAGGCTGACCCTCACCGTCTCCGGCTCTCCTCTTCATAGTCAAACTTTAGCCGCGCACACGCATACTTGGATAGGATTAAATATGAAGTTGAAGAGAGGAGCAGGAGGTCAGAGTTGGCTGACGGTTTGTGCACACATGCGACAGGTGGAGTGGTAGACACATTTGGACCCCTAAAAATCAACACATTGGACTCAACCATACTAACTACTACAGAAAATGGTGGTTTTGCAGAGTCTACAAGGCAAGTCAACCTTTTGTGAAGAAGAATAGTAACAGAAAGAGCACGCCTCCTGCCGGGCTTCATAGAGGAATATCAGGCTGGCGAGGTGGAGGTTGGAGAAGAAGTTCAAGCAGAGGAGGGGAAGCCGTCCAGGTGAGTGGGAGGTGCGCCGATGAGGGGCAGCGTGCTGGCCAGACGCGGGGCGATGTGAGATCATGGGATCAGGGGCGTGCGGCCTTGCCGACGACGGGGACCTGGGGGCGTGGGCCCTTTGCGGCAGCGCACCGGACTGCTCGCATCGACGACTGGTGCCTATTTGTTGGGAAGTTGGTTGGCAGCGGCTGCTCGGGGTTGTTGGGGGAGATGGCGAGTGGGGAGGATGGCGGCGTGGCGACTAGTGTGGTGGATGGTGGCGGCGGCTGGCGGGGTTGATGGCGGCGGCGACCGTTGGGGTTGATGGTGGCGGCACTGGATCGGGTGGATCCAGCGGGATGCGCGTCGGCGTGGTGGGCGGCGGGGATGTGGTAGGAGGCAGGTGGAGGGGACGCGGGAGGAGGCCTGCGGTGGCGGAGGGTCAGCGGGAGGAGGCTTGCGGCGGTCGAGATCCGGTGACGAAAGGATTACGGTGCAGGTTGAAGACGGAGAAGGAAGTTTGTGGGTGGGGTATAGGGCTGGTAATGGGCCGGTCCGTTGCTCTTCTTTTTTTGGATCGGGATCTCAGGAACATCTCATCGGGCCCTATAGGGCTGCTGTGATTCAAATAACTATTATGATCCCAGGATCAGAATAGTGTTGTCCTATATATATAATAAGTGATTTATTATTACATTGGTCATTAAATCGTATCAAGCTTTTGTACACAATCACTAGGATTTTCGTTTCAAAAAAATCCAGGATTTTATTGTTAAGAAATTATTTTTATAAGTTAATAAGATATGGGATATTGTTTTCTTACATATATAAGTATCTGTTAAATATATGATGACAATAACAATAATATATAATAACATATAAAATAATTTAAATATATATAATATAGTTAGAAGGGAAACATAAGTTGGACTAGGCGTTCCTATTCTTATATAGAAAAATAGAACCGACCTCTACGTTTTCTTCAAAAAAATACATAAATTGGGATGCCGATGTTTCAGGAAAAATAAAACCTCGGATGGGAGGTCCATAGGCCGGTCGATACATGACGAGGGAGTATCCTGTGATACGGGAGCATAGGTGCTCCCATGATACGGACTTCTGGGCCCTCGGATCTCAGATCCAACGGCATACGAGGAGCTGCTGTAGCTGCTGTACTTGCACGCATTTTTTAGATTCTATGAGGGCTTTTTTGCAAAAATGTTCACCATTTCACAGGAGCTCTTGGATCTGAGATCCAACGGCCGAGCTCGCATGGGAGCACCTAAGCTTAGGTGCTCCCAGAGCATCAGATATTTTCTCGATACATGACGGCCCTCTAAAAAATACAAACAGACCTATGGACCTCCCATCCGATGTCGTGGGCTGCACATGTTAAAAAAGAAAGCCTAGATGGGGCATCCCAAAACCCAGCTGATACTTGCTACCCCAGTGATAATAAATGATACCTGTCAGTTTCCCAGCTTCGTTGTGAATTTATCTCCTATAGTAACTACGTTGAAGCACCTAAAAATGTAACTATGTTGACAAACCTGTGGGCCCCAACGTCAGTATAGCATTAGCATGAAGTATTTTTCGATGAGGCACTTGCTTGCATACGGCCATAGACCTGGTGGGTCCTGACTGTCCGCCTCTCCATGTACAGTCCTTTTCAGATTCCTCTTGTTTGTTCAGCATGTTCATAACGGCAGACAGCGGCGTCGCGGCGAACGCACAAAGGCGCAGGAGAAGATCCGACCACATGAGGAAGTGCCTTATTAGTAACGAAACAACTGAACTAGCCTAGTGGCCGAGTGACACTACCCGACAGCTGTTCCGCCCGGGTTCGATTCCACCTGTGCAGAGAAAATATCTTCAAATTTTTTGCCTCTGCCTTTATTGACATGTGGGTCCCAATTGTCATCTACGCACACCACGTCCAACACTTGCAAAAACTTCGTCCCTCGTTTTCTCATTTTTTCGCACGCTCGACATTGTGTGGGCATCTTGAAAATAGCATATCTTTTTGACTATGCATCATATGAAGATGTGCTATGCATGAATGTTGATCAGCATGACGTTAAATGGCTGATAGTTTCAGTTTTGACCATGAATAAAACTTCCAACATGATGTTAACACTGTTTGAAAAGGCCGTGTTAATATAAATGCTCTGTCTCTGAAAGTTGCAGTTTCTTATCTGAAACTGAACTTGGAGTTTCTTATCTGAAACTGAAACTTGTTGTTTCTTACCTCAGAATCACCTGTCGGCGACCAAAAGGTAGGGGAACCTCTCCTCTCCATCATCTCCATTCCAAAACCACCGTCTCGCCTCTTCCTCTTCTTCATTTCAAAACCACCCCCTCTCCTCTCCACCATCTCCATTCCAAAACCACCGTCTCGCCTCTCCCTCTTCTCTATTGCAAGACCACCGTCTCTCCTCCCATCTTCCAAAGCTAGCACCGGATCACTCAGAAGGACATCTATGGAGGGGATGCAGCAGTGAATCAGGCAGATCGCCGGTGGTGACCAGGCAAAGTTAGCCAGGTTGAAAGAGATCCTTACTTGGTTTGACAATGAGTGGGAGATTTCGAGGACGGTGAGGGCCATGTGGCAATGTATGCGAAAGAGCGAGACGACGGCGATGAGGGCGACGATGTACTCCTCGGCGGCAGTCACGCCGTAGTCCTTCGAGTTCATCGAGTATCTCCTCTGGACGATGGAGCAGACAGATTCGCCCGAGGCGAAAGTCAGGCGGAGGTGATGGGCGTACAGGTCGAAGGTCGAGCACCCAGAGGATAACGAATCGATCGAGTATGGTGTGCCGTTCGTGAGGGTGCAGAGCCAGCCGGAGCCACAGGAGTATTCGTTCTCCCACCGCAAGAGGAGGCCGGATGGCGTGACGTCGCTTCCCCGCCGTTCTCCACGGTTTCCTCGATGCTCGCCTCGTTTCAACGGCGTCGGTAGGGTTTAAGGTAAGCTTCACACTAACCTAATCTTCCATCTGCTCATGCTTACAATCAGTGTGACAACTAATAAAAATCATGCTTACAACCAGTCTCCGAGTACTACGCCAATCACCCTAAAATAGCTCTGGACCTTTGGGTCAAAGTTGTGACACTATGTACAAATAAAGAAAAATAGATTGGTGCTTCTTTCAGAAAAGAGTACACCCCTAGAAAACTGCCAATATAAGCTACTAGTATTTTTAAGTCTAAGCTACTAGTATTTTGTTAGAGGATTTGCTTCCGAGAAAGATCCGTCCACAATGAGTGCCACACATCCCACTGATGGTGGTGGATGCCAATGCTTACATGGAGCAGGGTTGGTGTCGGTAATTTTTACTTGGCACCTCGCACTCTGCATATATGCCGGTTCCATCCATACATTTGTGCAGTTCCACCAAAATGCAGCTGAATAACCCTGTTTGCACAGATAATGAAAAGGCATGATTACATTATAGTGGCACTAGTTGATGAAACATACACTAATAAACAGAAGAAAATATTACATCATACTGGAAATCGACCCAAGTCTCCCCGATACACCTTCTGCCAGTGATGAACATCAGTGTACATCGGTAGTACAAGGAGAGGCCTTGAGACATTCAAATCTCTATTTTTGTGTAGATCAACTGAAATTAAGCACCCCAGTTTACAGAAACGCTTAAACATTAACAATGGGACTAGTTTATGAAACATACATTAACAAAGAGAAGCACTTTCTTTATCTACATTGGAAATGAAATGATAGAGAGGACACTCGCTCTATTTTAACTGTATTATTACTTCATTTTATCAGTGACACTAGGGTCGAGCAGGTGGCAAACAAGGTGTACCATGCGTCGCAAGGATGAAGGCCGGGGGTGCTTAGACTGGGATGCTGAAGCTGGCTATTTCAGTCCCTATCTTCCCCCTGATGTTTCTGTGGTAGCATTTGGGTTGTAATCCAAACTTGGTCGAGCTGGTGCTGCGTCCCCCTACCTGCCTAGCTTATGTGGCGAACTTGTCTCCTGCTAGTACTCAACCCGTTCTAGTAGTAATTGCATAAACTGCCCGTTTACACTAAGATGTTGTCGGATAATGGTTCTCAATGGTTGGGTTTCTTTAATGAAATCGGAGGGAACCCCCTCTTTCGATATATAAAAAAATAGTGGCACTAGTGGTGCCAAAACATTGCCTCAAATTAATAGTGTCACTAGATTAAGGTGCAAAATAGTAACATTACTGCTTTATCATGGCAGTGCCAAAACAGTAGCACAAGAGCAGGATCAACATGCAGGATCTTTGGCAAACAGTCAGACCAAAAAGGAACATACCTCGTGATGGGAACCATATCTGCAGTCAACGCCATCGTCGAAGGGATGACACTAGTCACCAACATGGATGATTCAATTCATGGGACCTTTTGGTGTAGTTCACCTAAAATGAAGCAATGTCCCATGAGCTAGCAGCTTCTTCTTCTTCTTATTTTAAGAAAAGGGCTCCAGCCCCAGTTCCATTTCCATTAGAAAACAAAACCCACAGAGCTTCTTCTTCATTAGTTGTGTCGGCGTTCTGGGAACGGGGGTCCCCAGACTTGCCTGCCTGCGGCCTGCGGCGTGGCTCGAGTGGGGGCCCAGTGCGGCACAGCTTCATCAGCTCAAGCTCAAGACCCTCGCAAGGGGCCAAGCCTTACGGGGCGGACGACAGGAGGCTTCCTCAGGAGCAGCCTCATCAGGCAGGCTCGCGAGGAGGCGGAGAGATCAAGGTAGGGGTGCCTCGCGAGGAGCCCATGACGCAAGCCATGACGATCGAGATTAGGCGGGCGCCGGCCTGCGCAGTGTCCTTGTTTCCCCTTCGGTGCAAAGGGAGCAAGCATAGGCCAAGGCATCGGGCAAAGGTTACCATTCCGGTGCAACGAGACCAAGACTAGCAGAGCGGGAGGACGAAGGTCACCGTGGAGCCCAAGACGGCGTCATCACCAGTGCTTTTGGCAGCCGAAGACCACCTTTGGTCAGGATAACTTGTACTAGATGTTCCCCTTCAAAATGGCCAATTGTTGGCGCCCTTCCCGCTCATTTTTTGGGAAGAGGACCAGGGCCTCTATAAATAGGACTAGCCCCCGGAAGAAGAGAGAGGTCCAAGGGGGAAAAAGAAGAAGAGAGAGGTACAGAGAGAAAGAAAGAGAGAAGAGAAAGAAAGAGAGAAGAGAAAGAAAGAGAGAAGAGAAAGAAAGAGAGAAAGGTTCGGACCAAGTAGAACACACTGCACCAGCTCAAGAACACCTCTCGCGAGGCCGTTCTTCCCCTGTATTGTTCATCATCAGCCCCTGAGGCAATCCACTACACCACACACTGGAGTAGGGTATTACACCACATCGGTGGCCCGAACCAGTATAAACCTCGTATCCCTTGTGTGTTCTTCTTTCTAGCCTAGATTTCTTGCGAGCCATAGAAGCGCGAGTCGGTAGGGGAAAGATCTCCGCGCGCACCCCGGAGTTCGAACCTTAAGGGTCTGCCGGAACCCGAAATCCGACATTTGGCACGCCAGATAGGGGTGCGCCAGAATCTTTCTTCCGTTGTTCGCGTGTGATCTTCCGTCATGTCCATGGCTGACGCTCGTCGGTCTCGCGCCTAGCGCCGGGCTGCTCTCGCCACCCGCGTCGCCCAGACGGCGCCCGTCAGTGGACGCCCTCGTCGTTCCCCGTCGCTTGCCGCTAACGCCGCCACCGGCCCGACGGGGAACGAGCAGCAGGCCTTGTCCCAGCATCCTTCGGTGCGGCGGGAGGGCCGCACCGCAACCCCGTCACTGACTCTAGCCGGTTCATCGTCCCATGCCCGTCGCGCCCCCACGGACGCGCACGCCGCGCTGCTCCTGGCAAGAGAGCTCCTGCACTACTGCCCCGTCGACGACCTCTACGAGGACTGGCTCGCCCGCATCACCGAGCTTGTCAGCGCCGCAGGGGGCTCTCCCTTGCCGTCCCTCTCGCTGCCTCGCCCTCCATTCCGCACAGGGGGTGAGGATCACGAGGCGCCTCCGCCACCTCCTCCCCAAGAAGGCGCCCTGGCTCCAAGGCGCGCAGCCCCAGGGCGAGACCCTCCATGTCCGGCGCCTGCGCGGCAAGAAGGGAGCTGCCAAGAGATCCCTCGTCCCCAAGAAGGTGCTCGCACGCTCCCAGCACCGGCGCGCCAAGATCGCGTCCCTGCGCCTCCACGCCGAGACCCCGCGCTGCTCCAAGCGGCGGCGCGTGGTAATCACCAGGAGCAGGCCCAGCACCAGCAAAGGGCGCCGGTGGCCATAGCAGGCTGTCGCGCCTTCACCCCCGAGCTACGCGGCGTCACATGGCCAGGCAAGTTCAAGCCTGATCTGCCCCCTCGCTATGATGGCACGGCGAACCCCGTGGAATTCCTGCAGCTCTACGAGCTGGGCATCGAAGCCGCCAACGGAGACGAAAAGGTCATGGCGAACTGGTTTCCCATGGCGCTCAAGGACGGTGCCCGCACCTGGCTCCTGAACCTGGCTCCCAGCACGATCTCCTCCTGGGACGAGATGCGCACTCGCTTCATCGCCAACTTCCAGGGCACTCGCGACCGGCCCCCGGCCATAAGCGACCTACGCCACATCAAGCAACAGCCAAGGGAAACCCTGCAGAAATACATCCAACGCTTCAACAACGCTCGCGTCAGGATCCCCAGGGTGACTGAGGAAGCCATTATCTCAGCCTTCTCCGACGGTGTGCATGACATCAAGATGAAGAAGGAGCTGGCAATCCATGAAGACATGTGCACATCCCTGGAGCTGTTCAACTTGGCGACCAAGTGCGCCAGGGCTGAGGAAGGACGCCTCTCCCTCCTCGAGCTCCTGGCTGCCGACCCAGAAGAGAAAAAGCCCAAGGCCAAGGACGCGAAGCGTAAGGGAGCTGCCGTGCTCGTAGCGGAGCCAGACACCAAGCGAGGCAGGGATCAGCCTGAGTCATCCAAGGGCAGCCGATACTGCGTGTACCACGACCTCCACACCCACAACACCAACGAATGCCAAGAGCTCAGGGCCGTGCGAGATGGGCGTATCGGCCGAGGCCCCGAGTGCAACGACAGGGGCTATGGCCGAGGAGGAGGACGAGGTGGAGGATGATGGGAAGACCATGACCCTCGCCAAGGGTGGCATGACCGACCTCGCGAGGATCGTTGGCAGGACCAGCCTCGCGAGAGAGGCTGGAGGGATCAGCCTCGTGAGGATCGCCCGCACGGCAACGCACGCCTCCCTCCTCTACCGCCACCACCAAGAAGGAACGAGGACCAACATCAAGACGAGGGGGCTGGGGGCTTCCAGGAGCCGCGCGCAATCGCTTGCATCTTGGGTGGCGCCCAGGCCCCAGCATCACAGTGCATCTTCAAGCAGTTTTCTCGCGAGGAGAATGCAGTCCTCCCCAAGCTTGAGGCCACGCGCCCTCTCAGGTGGTCTGCGTGCGCCATCATGTTCAGCTCAGCGGATCAGCTCAAGTGCGCGGCAACGGCCGGAGTTCTCCCGATGCTTTGCTCCCCAGTCATCAGCAATGTGCAGGTCACCAGGACCCTCGTGGATGGCGGAGCAGGACTCAACGTCCTGTCCGTCGAGACGTTCGACAATCTCCAAGTGCCGTATGATCAGCTCCAGCCGACCAGGCCTTTCTCAGGAGTCACTGATGGTTCCACCGTTCCGTTAGGGCAAGTTCGCCTGCCAGTCACCTTCGGGCAGCGCAACAACTACTGCACCGAGCTCATTGACTTCGACGTCGCCCACATTCGCCTGCCATACAACGCCATCCTCGGGTACCCAGCCCTAGCCAAGTTCATGGCAGTGACTCACCATGGCTACAATGTCCTCAAGATGCCAGGAAGCGGTGGAGTCATCACCGTACCCTGTGAGGAAAGGGACGCGGTGTGTTCACTTGAGTGTGCGTTCCAAGCTGCAGCAATCAAAGACCCAGATCACAGGAGCGGAAGACTTCCCGAGGTGACCCTTAAGAAGAAGAAGGCTTCGCCTAACCCAAGCCATAAGGAGGCAGGCGCCTCCGGAGGCGTTGCGTCAGGATTCGCGCCAGTTCAGGGAGCGCCACCCTCTGTCGCATAGGAAAGCGCGCCCGGCGCCCTCCTCAGGCAGGGCTCGGGGGCTCTTTCTTGGAGAGCCACCGACTTTGCCAAGGTCACGAGGGAGGTGCTCGGGCACCACTTGGAGGGGTGCTTCCAGGCACGTTTCCCTCAGGAAGGTACGAGGCAAGGAAGACCAAACCCTCAGGAGTTCATCGTAGGAAACACCCAGGAGCTACAGGAGTCGAGAGTCATGCGCGGCAGCCGCCGCTTGCCCTCCGTGGACCCACATCCAGGCGAGGATGGTGGGCTGCACGTCTGCATTGACGTGCCAGGGCTCAACCGAGCCGCGTCTCAGGAGCGCCTCACAGCTACATTCGCATGCCTTTCGGCCTGCCGAACGCGGCCGCCGCTCATCAGCGCCTGCTAAGGAGCATTCTGGAGGCTCAGGAGGTCAGGCATTATGCGGTCCTGTCGGAGGCGGAGATGGCCCTCGAAGACCTACCCGTGCCCCCGGAGCCTCCCGGGCCTGGGGCTCGTGAGGGTCGACGTCTTCACCGCGCGTCGCCCACTTTTGCGGCATCTCTTCATCTTCAACGGCATTAGGTGACATCTTTCAAGTTCCATTTTTAGCTGGGAGAGCCCACAGGGCCGCGTCGTTCCCAGGTCGCGTGGGTCTGTCCCTGCGGCACGTATCCGTTTTACTTACGCACTTTACTTACCTTGTTGGGGGTGCCCCTCGGGCTGCACCATCCCCAAACTGCTCGGGCCTGGCCTAGCGGCGTTTGCTTTTCCCGCATCTACCTGAAATGAATCTACTCCTTCGTACTTAACATACCTGACCTAATCGCCTGCTCGATTGACACCTACCCATGGAGCCGCTCGCACTGACACGACGTCTGCGTACAGGTCCGCCCCTGCAACGCCGATAAATCTGAGTGGCCGAGCTCTGGCCGCGGCAGCCTCGCAAGGCGCCACCTCATCAGGCCCTCAGTGCCCCAATCACTCCCTCGGAGCGACCAATGGTTGGCTGGCGACCGTAGCGACAGGTCTTGTCTCTCCTTGTGATTGGTATGCAGGACCCACTCTAGGAGCAACATTGGGGACGTCGCGAGCTATCTCTCCCTCTCTCCGGCACGGACTGCTTGCACGTTAAAAGGGGGGCGCCTGAGCATCGTGACTCATGGGCTCCTACTGGCTCTCCATCCCTCACCCCCTGGCCTCGACCCACGGCATCGCGACCTGTCATACCAGTGGTGGCTGAGCTCGCTCGAGGGCCGGGACCTGAGGATGTAGAGAATTAAGGAAAATGTGGGGAAGTGGGAAGAAGCTCGCGAGGACCTAACCCAGCAGCACCTCAACCACCGCCACTCGGGCCGGGCGCCCCGTCGATGAGCTACCCCAAACTCAAAAGATAAGTCACGCCCTTACAGGAGTTGGACCAACGCAGCACCAAACCCTCGCCTAGTGCAGCTCTGTCACGGCGACGTTGCCTTCCTTTCTCGCCCAACGAGGGCTGCTCAAGCGCTAAAGGGGACCTCCCGAGCATCGCGACTCGGGGGCTCTTACCGGACCTCGGGCCGCTCACCTCCTGGCCTTGACCACGACATCGTGACCTGGCATACCAGCGACGGCTGAAGCCTGCCTGGGGACTGGGACCTGTCAGGGTAGAGCGCTAAGTCCTCGCAAGGATAGAAAGGGGGAGCCGAGCCGGGACAGGACAAGCATCTCGCATCGATTCATATTAGGGATATAATGTTCGCAAAAGACATGGCAGGCGCCTTACATACCCCCGCGGGGTGTTGCTTCGATTCCTTGCGGGGAACAAGAGGTGCTAATCCTAAGGAATGCTAATTGCCCGCGCCTCCTCAAGCGATGCCATCATCAACAGTGGACTGCCCGGCACCGGCGCCAACCCCACCCAGATCAGTGGTGTCGGCGGCCCGATGCAGTTGCCCTACTCCGAGCACGGCGCGATCTCGGAGGCTCGTAGCTGTCGTCGCTCGTCTCCGGAGTCACGAGAAGCTCGGGGGAGCCGCTGGATTCCCCAGCTCCTCCGTTGCCGACTGAAGAGCTACTGGAGGGCCGATGGGCAGGCCAGGTCCTCGCCAGTCCGATGCCCCTGCCGCTTTCCTTGGGGCAGCACTCCAACCGGCGTCCTTCAGCATCGAAGACCTTGAAGAACATCAGGGAGGCGCCATCGTATTCAAGATGAATTACGAGGGCACCCTCCGTGCGACAGACCCGGGCGATCTCACCCCAGCCCCGGGTCATATAGACCTTGCCCGGAGTGACGACCGCGACCTCCGCTCCGGTCGCGAGGGTGCTGCAGTTGGCGTGCTGCAGAAAGAGCTCCAGAGACCCGCTCGGCGGCATCTCGAAGGCGAAGGAGGGAGGAAGGCGGATCCAAGAGCTTGGGGGCATGGCGGCGTGAAGCACGAGCTCACAGGAGGAGCCCTCAGCGTGGACTCAAGGAATAACTACGCGCACCGCCGTGACTCGCCGGCGTCGGCGGCGGCACCATCGGTGTCGCTCGACGCCCTCTTCTCCAGGGCCCTTGATTCGGGCATACAAGGGTAGTGGAAACCCAGGCGGTGACCGCTCGTACCAGGGCCTCGGCGCCTCCTGCCAAGCACCCTCATCTCGGCGGCAGGGGACTAGCCGTTTCTTTGGCGAAAGAGGGTCAGGACCTTCTCGGGGGGCCTTTCCTTTCTGTTCTGCAGAAAACCGGCGGATTGGTGCCATTGGAGTAAGGAGAAGCAAGGACGAGGAAGGAGAAGGAAAGGAGTAGCAGGAAGGGATAAGCTAACGAGGCTCACGCGGCCCCGTACTTATAGCCGGAGAAGGCCAACCGCCGGCCACCATGATCGCAGGTAATCATGACCCATTTTCATGCAGGGACTTGACAAGTCGAGCGGTTGCCAAGGCGTCGTGGGGAAGCGCGGACGCCCACGTCCAATCAATCGCCACGCGGCGCCCAAGGCCGCATGCTATTGGGGCCCACGGCGCTTCACGCTTGCCCCTTAGCTTCTCTGCTAAGACAAGCCCGGGCGCGCCTTGGGACCGGGGGCTACTGTCGGCGTTCTGGGAACGGGGGTCCCCAGACTTGCCTGCCTGCGGCCTACGGCGTGGCTCGAGTGGGGGCCCAGTGCGGCACAGCTTCATCAGCTCAAGCTCAAGACCCTCGCAAGGGGCCAAGCCTTGCGGGGCGGATGACAGGAGGCTTCCTCAGGAGCAGCCTCATCAGGCAGGCTCATGAGGAGGCGGAGAGATCAAGGCAGGGGTGCCTCACGAGGAGCCCGTGACGCAAGCCATGACGATCGAGATTAGGCGGGCGCCGGCCTGCGCAGTGTCCTTGTTTCCCCTTCAGTGCAAAGGGAGCAAGCACAGGCCAAGTCATTGGGCAAAGGTTACCATTCCGGTGCAACGAGACCAAGACCAGCAGAGCGGCAGGACGGAGGTCACCGTGGAGCCCAAGACGGCCTCATCACTAGTGCTTTTGGCAGCCGAAGACCACCTTTGGTCAGGATAACTTGTACTAGATGTTCCCCTTCAAAATGGCCAATTGTTGGCGCCCTTCCCGCTCATTTTTTGGGAAGAGGACCAGGGCCTCTATAAATAGGACTAGCCCCCGGAAGAAGAGAGAGGTCCAAGGGGGGGGGAGAAGAAGAGAGAGGTCCAGAGAGAAAGAAAGAGAGAAGAGAAAGAAAGAGAGAAAGGTCCAGACCAAGTAGAACACACTGCACCAGCTCAAGAACACCTCTCGCGAGGCAGTCCTTCCCCTGTATTGTTCATCATCAGCCCCTGAGGCAATCCACTACACCACACACTGGAGTAGGGTATTACACCACATTGGTGGCCCGAACCAGTATAAACCTCGTGTCCCTTGTGTGTTCTTTCTAGCCTAGATTTCTTGCGAGCCATAGAAGCATGAGTCGGTAGGGGAAAGATCTCTGTGTGCACCCTAGATTTCGAACCCGAAGGGTCTGCCGGAACCCGAAATCTGACAAGTTGCAATAAAATTGAGCAACATCAAGGTTGGTCGTGAAGCTCCTGGAGAGTAGGCGGACCAGGACAGTTGCATCTCTAACGAAAAGAAGCAACTTATCTTAATGGGACATTTAGCATGACATGAAAAAGAGTGCCATTGATTCATATTACTGGAGGCATTACATTGAAAACAACATTGGTTTAATGTGTCCTTACTTTTAATAGTGCGACTGCTACATTTTACCAGTGGCATTACATAAGAGCGGCTTGGGGCAACAAACATCAGAAGAGGATATCTGGATTGGTCCCATTTTTGTTCGGTATATATCCACCTTATACTGTGTGAGGCTAGCAAATCTAGTGCTGGACTTACTCTGTTGAGTTGTCCCCCAGTCCCCACTTTCTTTCCTTTTTCAACCAATAGATCAGGTTTATATTGAGGTTGTACTGTGTTCCTTTTATTTCCCTATTAGACCTAGAGACCAGTTGGATAGCCAGTCTCTGCTACTTTTCGCCCCCATTATTTCCTCTTTTGACCAAGTCCTAGATCCAGGTAACAAATCTTCCCCCACCCCACCCCCTTTCTTTCTTGTTTGAACCAAGTACTACTAGATTCGAGTGCATGAACTAGTTTTACCTCTTAACAGTAAAAAATTAGGTAGTTTTCTAACAGCCGATCGATCCTATCTACATGAGGGGGGCTGAGAAATAGTAAAAGATACAAATGCAGCGACGTCAGGAGCTCGAGAAGTAGAGCAAGGCAAGTTTTGAAGGAAGTTATACCTGATGGTCGCCGGGATGTCGCTGGGTGGGCGGCGGGAGGCCGGATCTGCCCACACTACGGTAGCGAGGAAGAAGGGGTGGGAGGCCCTCCCTCGCCAGTGATGCTTGGGAGAGAACGGCAAGTCACGCTGATCGGGATGCGTCGGCAGTGGGTAAGAGCCGTCGCCGAGGATGACCGCGTGAACGTTGCACCTTCTGACCTTCCCCGACGGAGAGGATCCGGCTGGATCTGTGACCAGTAGTGAGTAGAGAGAGAGAGTGTGGCCACCGTTGTCGTGTTTAGATCTGGAGAGGACGAGACAGTGTGAAGAGAGCAACACTAGCAAGCAAGCGCGGAGGCTCCTGCCTATATAGTGGAGTACTAGTTTTCTTTTATCCACCGGCCGGAGCCGGCTTGACCTCGGCAATGACTGTCGAGAAGTCTTCATGCACGTGCCCCGGAGGAATAGTTGTTGTCATTTAGATCTGAAGCACCGAATTATAACATATAACATGAAAAAATGTCACATGACAAGAAATCATAACCTCATTGCCCAAAGGAGACAAGATGAATCCCGACGGACAAACTAGACGAGGATCAAAACTCAAATTAAAGATAAACTCATAGAAAAGGGGTCCGTCGATAGATGTCCTAATTAACATAGCTGGCTTGACCTAGATGGCAGCCGAGTAGTCTTCGTGCATGTGCCCCAATGACTAGCCCAACTCAGTTGTCGCTGTTTAACCCTCACAGTGATCTGAAGCACATGACACCTAATTTTGCGAGATGACAAGAAACCTTTTTTAGATTTCTCACCAGAACTACAACCCTGTACAATACAGCCTGCATGATATGTAGACGATAGCCAATCTAGGTGTGTCTGCTGGAGTCTGGTCACATGCATGGATGAACTGATCTTCCGTGTCTTGCAGGGATCATCCAGGTACCAACGTATGTACTTTTATTAACTCACCCGACTTGCGGGGCCGGGGAGTGTGCCTATGGTCGGTTCTCAATTGTGGTCCCACATGTGTGTGCAAACATAATATGACGCGCGTTCCATTCGAAGAGCGGCGTGGCAGACCGACCGACTGTCTGGGGTGCGACGCGAACGCGACGTGCGTGATGTATACTCCGTACATGTGTACCGCCGTTTTCTTGAGGCTTTGCTCCATGGCGCAATCCATGGATACAAAATTAGTATATTGTACTATTTAAAAGTCGAGGGCGGGGCTTTTCCCGCACGGTAGGCGGGGCAGTTCCGCCTAGTCGGTTCGACAGAGATGCAATAAGATGAGGGAGTAGGCTGCTGCAAACGTAGGGCTGTGTGATTTGACAGTGAGTTACTGCTGGACAGGTGGGGCCTGGTGATTTGACTTGCCATTATCATTTTAACTGCGGCGCTATGACCGGCTTGAGTCTCCCAATTCCTGACCACCTCCATACAGGTGCCTCTCCCGATGCTCCACCATGTAGAGGTTGGCTCTTGCTTGAGAGACCACTCCTCCACTTTTTCCTTGCCTCTTTCCCCCACATATGCAAAAATGCCATGTAAAGCGGGCTTATAGCCCACTATTGTACTTGATCCTACATGTGCTAAGCCTGCCACATAGGCATAAAGTCTGATGTGGCAAGTTAATTAAGAAGAGAGAGAGACTAGTTTGGTGACCCAGGAAGAAATGGTGATAAGCGCGTGTACCTAGATGAAGCAAACTTAGCAACAAAAAACTAAGCACCTATGCATTGGGGACTTGAGTTACTAAGCCATTTAATGCCCATAGCACCTCATCTAAGCACCATTTCATTGGAAGAGGTCACTCCTTGGCAAATGTAATAAATACTATGAAGAAAGAGATAGAGAGAAGTAAACAAAAAATACTCTTATAGCCAACCTTATAGCTAACCTTGTTGTATGAGTGACTAAGTGATGACTATGTATGACATGCCAACATCAGATAGCCTAATGCATCGTGTTAAATCTCCAAGGGCGCGACCGCGCGAGCAAGGCGATGGTCGTGGTAGGCGCGACCATGATACAGGCTGCTGGCAGCCCTTGGATCTGAGATCGAACGGTCGAATGCTAAGTTGCTGAAAATCTGCTGAATAACCCTCCAGGATAGGATATTCACCCATAGGTCTAGAATCATGCCATGCAACCATTCGATCTCAGATCCAAGGGCTCTCGGAAGCCCGTATCATGGGAGAATGGAAAGCTTCGTATCACCTTTAATTTTCCCGACGCTTGACATGACATCGAAAGCCATTTAATTGGGCGTCGAGTAGACATGACATCTAATTGGGCCCCCATAGTACTATGCATGAATCCATTTTATCCACCAGGCAAGCCACTACCCTGCCATTCGCACGCCCCCCACTCGACATTTTTACAATCGATAAACCGCTCCTAGTCATCTCGTTCTTTCACATTACGGTAGTTCCACTAATCCTAACCCTCCTCCCAAATCCATGGCGTCCCAAATCTCCATGATCGGCGTGAGTACAAGGTTAGAACCATCATCGGTGATGAGTTCTACGTCATCTACACCCGTTCTTCCGCAAAGGTCAAAGAATGACTTGCTCGCTTAAAACGCATGTTCAAAAACTCAAATGATGAGTGGGTCGTTGGGCTAGATGTTGAGTACACCATAGTCCTGGGAAGCGAGAAGAGTCTAAAGGAGGCAGAGAAGAAGAAGCCCACCGTGATCCAGGTTTGCGTGCATGACTTATGCCTGGTCTACCACATATGCCATGCCGACGTTGAGTGCCAGGATTTTAAGAATTTCCTCAAGGATGACCGAGTCAAATTCGTTACTGTAGACTTTAGGAACGATAGGGATGTCCTGGATCAGATAGGCCTCATTATAGGAAACCCCTTCGACCTCCAGAAGAAAGGGCTGGTGCCCTCCCGTGATCAGCCTTCAATGCTGACCCTGGCAGGAGCCATGGTTCATCCTTCATACGGTACACTGAAGAAACCTCCATTCAAGTTTCATCATGCATGGGAGTGGAATGTACTAGATATAGACCACATCCACTATGCTGCAATGGATGGCTACCTTTGTTTCAATATCTACAAGGGTTGGATGAAGAGCAAGAGCCAAGTGTGCAGTTCAAGCAAAGAAGTATCGGCCAAGAGGAAGAGGGACAAGGACGAAGTCGAGGACGTGGATGAGGAGTCCGAGTAAGGTGGCAGTGTCGTTGCTCATGGTGGTTCTAATGTAGTGTCTACCGGATTAGTTGCTTAGTTTAATTTCAGGTGTGCTTAGTTTTATTTGAGGGGTGTGTTGTGCTGAGCCCCCAGCAAAACTATGTTATGTTTCTTCTTGTTATATTTCGTACATTTCATCTTTTAGTTGGTATAGTACTACCACTCGTTTCTTCACATTATATACGTACAATATATATGGCCAACATCATATACCAGCAATTTAGTTGTCAAAGAATTTCAGGGTGCTTAGTTTTATTTGAGGGGTGTGTTGTGCTGGAGACCATTAACTTATCATTGTGAGAATCGGCTTATTTTTGTCATGTAACATGGTCAACGGGTTTGACGTGAAAATAACAATGTCTAATGGCATTTCTGAGCAAACGTCTAACTTAACGATGGCATTTTTTAGATATCTAATTGCATTTTTGAGCAGGCATCTCACGGATCGATGGCATTTTTTGAGTAGTTGTAACTTCTAATGGCAAAACTGAGTAGTGATACACAACTAATGGCATTTTTAGATATCTAATTGCATTTTTGAGCAGGCATCTCACACGTCCCCTTTTTTATTAGCTAGGAAGCGCCGTGCAGGGTAGCTATTTGAGTAGGGGAGGCGTGCGAGCCCTTTGACCTCCATCTGCCGTCCACCTCTCTCCCAAGGTCTCCATTAATGGCGCCTGAGCCTCTGCTTAATAGCATGGCAATGTATCACTCGACTGAGATTTAAGAGAGAAAAAAATAAAATCTAAAAAGAAAATTTTGCACGGATCATGATGTAAGATCCGACGGACCTATATAGCATCTACTGCGACTTATAGCAAGACTGATGAATATATATAAGGATGACGAGAATGGATAATAATTGTCTTACATAACTAGGAAGATAATTTAAAAAGCCACATGCGGTTACGCCCGAAATACACAAGGGCAAAAGAAGAAGGAAGACGCATACAACGATCTGGCTCGCTGATCTCTACTTTCTTTATGCGCTGCAGGTCGCGGAGACTAGTTCTCGCGGCGGGCGATGATCTCTTTTATTAGTTTCATATCCTTAATACGCTGCTTGGCAGCATCCATGGATTCCTCCACCAGCCTGTTGCGCTCGATGCGGAGCATGGCATTCTCGTCCATAAGTTTCTTGATGATGATGCCCGTCCTCTACAACAAGGCAGCGGTCTCCTCCTCCTGCTTCGCCCTTCTGGCGATCTTCGCCCTTAGCAGGTCATGCTCGCCCCAGAGCTTCGCATTGCCCTCCCCTAGTTGCCAGATGACGCTGGTAGCCTCGTCCTGCATCCTCGCCCAGCCGGAGATCTGATCCATCTGGCTATGGACTATCGCATGCATGCGCCTGTAAGAGTCCTTGCCTGCCTGCGAGAAATTTTCCCAGGCCGTCGCGGCGCGGCGGGACCTCCCTACTGCTTCGGCGGCGCGGCGGGACATCTCTGCTGCTTCCGCGGCGTGGCCGGACCAGTCTGCTACATCGATGGCGCGGCGGGACCTCTGTGCTGCTTTGGCTGCGCGGCAGGACCTCTGTGCTGCTACTGCTGCGCGGCTAGACATGTCGGCTGCTTTCACAGCGAGGCAGGACATCTCTCGTGCTTCCTCTTCCATGCTCACCTCTCCCTGGTGGAAATCTCTCGACCCAGAACTCACGCTGGCTATGGCTTGATTGACTTGATTATTTTTTGTGGATGAGGAGTTGAGGAGGAATGTGCAGTCATCTTAGCATAGTAGTATTTATAACCGAGTACTACTAATACGCTCCTAAGTGGGAAACCGTTTAGGTTGTGATCAGTGTGAACAGGTTTGCAATTAAATATAGCATGGTAGTAGTAGTAATTTGGAATGTGACGAGACGCGCTCAAAATTTATTGACGACTCTAGTTTTGAAGTGCGGCACTATTCCCGGATGGCGTAACGTCTGCATGTTTTCTCGGCCGTGGTGTAGCATATGCCATGGTACTAGTTCTTTTTCTATTGCTGTGTACGTGCAAAAACTGGCATCGTTGGATACATATCTTACACTTGGCGTTCGACAGGAATAGCCTCGTGGCGAGCTATAGACTAGTCTTTTTTTCAGAAGCATTACACCTATCTCTCGGGACTTCTCGCACGCACCATCACTGCTCCCTAGGTCGATGCCACCCACATACAGTTGTACTCTGAGAAGAGGTGCATGCACGCACTCGTCCTCTCTCACACATGCATCTGTAGCTACGAATTGTAGTGTTCTCAACCATCCGATTGGCTCTATAATAGGTTTCATGTTGCTCCTTGGCCTTGATATTGAGAAGTTTAAAACGCGAAGGCTAAGATGGAGGCGCGAGGTTTTGGTTAATGTGCGGGCCGCACACGGCACCAACACGACACGAGTTTCGTCTGCCTGGTGTGCATGCAGTCGGGTGAGTTGTCCAAGTATAGACACAACCAGGCCCTTGTTGGTATCCGTGCCTCGACTTTGGCTGGTCATAGTGGAGAGTAGCATAGACTAGTTACCAGTCTATGTTACTAGTACTTTCATAGTGGGTAGTGTCATATAGTATATGCATAATTTGGCAACGAACGCTCTCTATATGTACCACCTTTTTTCTTTAATAACATCTTGTTAGTTTTGCTCCATGGCGCAATCCATCGATACTACTACTGTACAAATGTATACATTTTTTAAAAGGCTAGAGGGCGGGGCAGTCTAGCTTGGTCCTTTTCACGAGAGGCGAGGGCCTTTATGATTTGACGGCTCATTACTGCTGGAAGGCGGAGCCTTGTGATTTGACTGCTCATATAAATGTGCCGACGACCTGAGGAGGAGCAAAGAACCGTGCAGTATACTCAAGTTTTCCACTGGAGTACGATGGAGGAGCACGAAACACGGCAACCCAGTGCCATATCCTCTACTCTCTACTCTTATTATATATTACTAGCAAGAGGCATTATTCTATTGGCGATAAAGAATGATCTAATTTGCTAGTCATCTCATTTTTAGCATTGTTATATTCATGCCTCGCAGAGAAGGTGACACGTGCGGCCAAACACCCGAAGCAAAATAAGAAACACAGGAGCAAAAGAAGAAGGAGGATTATCACCCCCCAAAAAGAAGGAAGACGCACACACAAGTCTGGGGCGCTGCTCTCACTACATGAAGGGTTGTTGGCCGCAGAGTCATAACTGCTTCTTCATCGCCTCCATGACCTCCATCTCCTTGCGCGTCTCCTCCGCCATCTTCATCATTGTGTCCATGACGCGGGATTTCTCGACGCGAGCCTTCATCATCTGTTCCACGGCCGCATTACATACCTTGACAGTAGCCGGGTGCTTGATGCGGAGTTTCACCAACTCCTCCTTCTGTTCCATGACGAGGGCCTGCAACATCTTCATTGAGGAACTACTATTCTCATGTAGCTTCTTCCAGCCGGCATTCTCCTCCTTCAGTAGGTCGAGCTCGTGGCAGAGCTTCGCCTTGTCCTCCTAAAGTTGCAAGATTTTGCCGGTTGCCTTCTTCTACGAGGCAATGCTCTTCTTCAGCAGCATCACCAAGCCGGCGGTCAACTCCCCCTGCTCATTGAGCTCAGCGGGCATGTCGTCGAGGCTCTCCTTCAGTAGATCCACCAAGCCGTGGATGAACTCCTTCTGCTTATTGAGGTGCTTATTGAGCTGATCGGGCATGCCGTTGAGGGATAACGACTCCAGCGCCGCATGTTTGCCTCCGCGTCTAGGGTGCTCCTGGGAGCCATCGCCTACCCATGAGAGATCTTTCGAGGTCTATGCGTGGCGGCGAGCCCTCTCTTTTTTCCGCAGCCTTGGTTGCCGCTCCCTTGTTATGAGTAGTTCTCGACCTAGAGCTCTGCACACCGGCCATGGCAAGGACGGATGAAGAAGGAGGACTTATGAGGAGGAAGGTAGAGTAATTTTCGGTTAGGTAGTTCCCCTTTTTATAACCTAAGTACTAGCACTAGTACTAAAACCTGCATAGTGGGAACACATTCAGGTTTGGTACGTACTGGTAGGTGTGAGCAGGCTTGCACTTAATTGTAGCACTAGTACTTTCGAATGTGATGGGAACAAGGTAAAGATTAATTGATGGTTTTTGGTTTCGAGGCCCGAAACGGCTCCCGATGAGTTTAGTGGAACATAAATTTCAAGTAGACTACATGATACGTCTCCAACGTATCTATAATTTTTTATTGCTCCATGCTATATTATCTTCTGTTTTGGACATTATTGGGCTTTATTATCCACTTTTATATTATTTTTGGGACTAACCTATTAACCCAGAGCCCAGTGCCAGTTCCTGTCTTTTCCCTTGTTTTAGTGTTTCGAAGAAAAGGAATATCAAACGGAGTCGAAACGGAATGAAACCTTCTGGAGAAGTTATTTTTGGAAGGAAAGCAACCTGATAGACTTGGAGTGCACGTCAGGAAAGAAACGAGGGAGCCATGAGGTAAGGGGGTGCGCCCTCCACCCTCGTGGGCCCCTCGTGGCTCCCCTGACGTATTTCTTCCGCATATATATCCATATACCCTAAAACGATCGGGGAGCACAATAGATGGGGAGTTCCGCCACCAGAAGCCTCAGTAGCCACCGAAAGCCAATCTAGACTAGTTCCGGCACCCTGCCGGAGGGGGAATCCTTCTCCGATGGCCATCTTCATCATCCCGACGCTCTCCATGACGAGGAGGGAGTAGTTCTCCCTCAGGGCTGAGGGTATGTACCAGTAGATATGTGTTTGATCTCTCTCTCTCTCTCTCGTGTTCTTGAGGTGGCACGATCTTGATGTATCGTGAGCTTTGCTATTATAGTTGGATCTTATGATGTTTCTCCCCCCTCTACTCTCTTGTAATGGATTGAGTTTTCCCTTTGAAGTTATCTTATCGGATAGAGTCTTTAAGGATTTCAGAACACTTGATGTATGTCTTGCGTGGGATACCCGTGGTGACAATGGGGTATTCTATTGATCCACTTGATGTATGTTTTCGTGATCAACTTGCGGGTTCCGCCCATGAACCTATGCATAGGGGTTGGCACATGTTTTCGTCTTGACTCTTCGGTAGAATCTTTGGGGCACTCTTTGAAGTACTTTGTGTTGGTTGAATAGATGAATCTGAGATTGTGTGATGCATATTGTATAATCATACCCACGGATACTTGAGGTGACATTGGAGTATCTAGGTGACATTAGGGTTTTGGTTGATTTGTGTCTTAAGGTGTTATTATAGTACAAACTCTTGAATAGATCGATCCGAACGAATAACTTTGAGGTGGTTTCGTACCCTACCATAATCTCTTCGTTTGTTCTCCGCTATTAGTGACTTTGGAGTGACTCTTTATTGCATGTTGAGGGATAATTATGTGATCCAATTATGTTATTATTGTCAAGAGAACTTGCAATAGTGAAAGTATGAACCCTAGGCCTTGTTTCAACGCATTGCAATACCGTTTACGCTCACTTTTACCATTAGTTACCTTGCTGTTTTTATATTTTCAGATTACAAAAACCTTTATCTACCATCCATATTGCACTTGTATCACCATTTCTTCACCGAACTAGTGCACCTATACAATTTACCATTGTATTGGGTGTGTTGGGGACACAACAGACTCTTTGTTATTTGGTTGCAGGGTTGCTTGAGAGAGACCATCTTCATCCTACGCCTCCCACGGATTGATAAACCTTAGGTCATCCACTTGAGGGAAATTTGCTACTGTCCTACAAACCTCTGCACTTGGAGGCCCAACAACGTCTACAAGAAGAAGGTTGTGTTGTAGACATCAAGATCTTTTCTGGCACCGTTGCCGGGGAGGTTAGCGCTTGAAGGTATATCTTTAGACCTTGCAATCGAATCTTTTTGTTTCTTGTTTTAGCACTAGTTTAGTTTATAAAAGAAAACTACAAAAAATATGGAATTGAGTTTGCCTCATACACTTCATCTTTTTAATGTCTTTCGTGAGAATAAGGATTCCGATAATTGTGCCAAAGTGTTAGAAGAAGAATGCATTAAAATGTTTGGCACTAAATCTTTGTATGATGAGCATGATTGCAATGTTGTTAGTATGAATTCCGTGAATATCCATGATGCTAATGATATGCAAAGCCACAAGCTTGGGGAAGCTATGTTTGATGAAGATGATATTTTTTGTCCCCCAAGCTTTGATGAGCAAATTTATTATGATGAAAGCATGCCTCCTATTTATGATGATTATATTGATGAAAGTGGATTTGGAGAGGTCATGACTTTATTTAGTAATGATTCCACTATCTTGGAAGAGGTTTCAATCGATTATGATGAGAACAAAGTTGCTACTTATGATAATTATTGTGATGATACATATGCTATAAAAAGTAGTGATGATTATATTTATATAACCTGTCATGATTATGATTACCCTTTTTCTGAACATTACTCTTTAAATGTGGAAACAATTTATAGTATTCGAGTCTCTTATGATACTCCCACTATTCCGATTGAGAAGAATTTTGCTTATGTAGAGAGTATTAAAAATTCTATGCTTGTAGATCATGAAAAGAATGCTTTATGTGATGGTTATATTGTTGAATTCATTGTACTGAAAATTATTATGAGGGAGGAATATATGCTTGTAGGAATTGCAATAATATCAAGTTTCCTCTCTATGTGCTTAAAGTTTTGAAGTTATGCTTGTTTTGCCTTCCCATGCTAGTTGATTATTGTTCCCATAAGTTGTTTGCTCACAAAATCCCTATGCATAGGAAGAGGGTTAGACTTAAATGTGCTAGTCATATTCTTCATGATGCTCTCTTTATGTTTCAATTCTAGTCTTTTATGTGAGCATCATTGAAATCATCATGCCTAGCTAGGGGCGTTAAACGATAGCGCTTGTTGGGAGGCAACCCAACTTTATTTTTGTTCCTTGCTTTTTGTTCATGTTTAGTAATAATTAATTAATATAGCCTCTTTTTAGATGTGGTTTTATGTTTTAATTAGTGTTTGTGCCAAGTAGAACCTTTGGGAAGACTTGGGTGAAGTCTTTATGTTCATGCTGTAAAAAACAGAAACTTTAGCGCTCACGAGATTTGCTGCCATTTTTTATTGGAGCGTTCTATTTAGTTAATTCTTTTTGCAGATGATTAATAGATAAATTCCTCAGGTCCACCAATTTATTTTAGAATTTTATTAGTTCCATAAGTGGTCGAAACCTACAGATTACTACAGACTGTTCTGTTTTTGACAGATTCTGTTTTCGTCGTGTTGTTTGCTTATTTTGATGAATCTATGCGTAGTATCGAAGGGTATGAACCATAGAGAAGTTGGAATACAGTATATATTACACCAATATGAATTTATAATGAGTTCATTACAGTACCTTATGATGGTGATTTTCTTTCTTATACTAACGGAGCTTACGAGTTTTCTGTTAAGTTTTGTGTTGTGAAGTTTTCAAGTTTTGGGTAAAGATTCGATGGACTATGGAATAAGGAGTGGCAAGAGCCTAAGCTTGGGGATTCCCAAGGCACCCCAAGGTAATATTCAAGGATAACCAAGAGCCTAAGCTTGGGGATGCCCCGGATGGCATCCCCTCTTTCGTCTTCGTTCATCGGTAACTTTACTTGGAGCTATATTTTTATTCGCCACATGATATGTGTTTTTCTTGGAGCATCATTTTATTTCATTTTGTTTTGCTTGCTGTTTGAATAAAATACCAATATATGAAATTCTTAAATGTTAGAGAGTCTTCACATATTTGCATAATTATTCAACTACTCATTGATCTTCACTTATATCTTTCGGAGTAGTTTGTTGTTTGCTCTAGTACTTCACTTATATCTTTTAGAGCATGGTTGTAGTTTTATTTTCAAGAAATAGATGAACTCTCATGATTCACTTAGATTATTTTGAGAGTCTTAAATAGCATGGTAATTTGCTTAAATAATCCTAATATGCTAGGTATTCAAGATTAGTAAAAACTTTCTTATGAGTGTTTTGAATACTAAGAGAAGTTTGATGCTTGATGATTGTTTTGAGATATGGAGATAGTGATATCAAAGTTGTGCTAGTTGAGTAGTTGTGAATTTGAGGAATACCTGTGTTGAAGTTTGCAAGTCCCGTAGCATGCACGTATGGTAAACGTTGTGTAACAAATTTGAAATATGAGGTGTTATTTGATTGTCTTCCTTATAAGTGGCGGCCGGGGACGAGCGATGGTATTTTCCTACCAATCTATCCCCGTAGGAGCATGCGCGTAATGCTTGGTTTTTGATGACTTGTAGATTTTTGCAATAATTATGTGAGTTCTTAATGACTAATGTTGAGTCCATGGATTATACGCACTCTCACCCTTCCATCATTGCTAGCCTCTTCGGTACCGTGCATTGCCCTTTCTCACATTGAGAGTTGGTGCAAACTTCGCCGGTGCATCCAAACCCCGTGATATGATACGCTCTTTCACACATAAACCTCCTTATATCTTCCTCAAAACAGCCACCATACCTACCTATTATGGCATTTCCATAGCCATTCCTAGATATATTGCCATGCAACTTTCCACCATTCTGTTTATCATGACACGTTCATCATTGTCATATTGCTTAGCATGATCATGTTGTTGACATAGTATTTGTGGCAAAGCCACCGTTCATAATTATTTCATACATGTCACTCTTGGTTCATTGCATATCCCGGTACACCGCCGAAGGCATTCATATAGAGTCATACTTTGTTCTAGTATCGAGTTGTAATCATTGAGTTGTAAATAAATAGAAGTGTGATGATCATCATTTTTTAGAGCATTGTCCCAAGTGAGAAAAGAAGAGAGAGAGAGAAAGGCCATAAAAAAGAGAAGACCCAAAAAAATGAGAGAAAAAAGAGAGAAGGGATAATGCTACTATCCTTTGCCACACTTGTGCTTCAAAGTAGAACCATAATCCTCATGATAGAGAGTCTCTTGTTTTGTCACTTTCATATACTAGTGGGAATTTTTCATTATAGAACTTGGCTTGTATATTCCAACAATGGGCGTCCTCAAGTGCCCTAGGTCTTCGTGAGCAAGCAAGTTGGATGCACACCCACTTAGTTTCTTTTGTTGAGCTTTCATACCTTTATAGATCTAGTGCATCCATTGCATGGCAATCCCTACTCCTTGCATTAACATCAATCGATGGGCATGTCCATAGCTCATTGATTAGCCTCGTTGATGTGAGGCTTTCTCCTTTTTGTCTTCTCCACATAACCCCCATCATCATATTCTATTCCACCCATAGTGCTATATCCATGGCTCATGCTCATGTATTGTGTGAAGGTTTATAAAGTTTGAGATTACTAAAGTATGAAACAATTGCTTGGCTTGTCATCGAGGTTGTGCATGATGAGAGCATTCTTGTGTGACGAAAATGGAGCATGACTAAACTATATGATTTTGTAGGGATGAACTTTCTTTGGCCATGTTATTTTGAGAGGACATAATTGCTTAGTTAGTATGCTTGAAGTATTATTATTTTTATGTCAATATGAACTTTTATCTTGAATCTTTCGGATCTGAATATTCATACCACAATTAAGAAGAATTACACTGAAATTATGCCAAGTAGCACTCCGCATCAAAAATTCTGTTTTTATCATTTACCTACTCGAGGACGAGCAGGAATTAAGCTTGGGGATGCTGATATGTCTCCAGCGTATCTATCATTTTTGATTGCTCCATGCTATATTATCTTCTGCTTTGGACATTATTGGGCTTTATTATCCACTTTTATATTATTTTTGGGACTAACCTATTGACCCATAGCCCAGTGTTTTGAAGAAAAGGAATATCAAACGGAGTCGAAACAGAATGAAACCTTCTGGAGAAGTTATTTTTGGAAGGAAAGCAATCTGATAGACCTGGAGTGCACGTCAGGAAAGAAACGAGGGAGCCACGAGGTAGGGGGTGCGCCCACCCCCCTAGGGCGCACCCTCCACCCTTGTGGGCCCCTCGTGGCTCCCCTGACGTATTTCTTCCGCCTATATATATCCATATACCCTAAAACTATCGGGGAGCACAATAGATCGGGAGTTCCGCCGCCAGAAGCCTTCGTAGCCCTGCCGGAGGGGGAATCCTTCTCTGGTGGCCATCTTCATCATCCCGGCGCTCTCCATGACGAGGAGGGAGTAGTTCTCCCTCGGGGCTGAGGGTATGTACCAGTAGCTATGTGTTTGATCTCTCTCTCTCTCTCTCTCGTGTTCTTGAGGTGGCACGATCTTGATGTATCGCGAGCTTTGCTATTATAGTTGGATCTTATGATGTTTCTCCCCCTCTACTCTCTTGTAATGGATTGAGTTTTCCCTTTGAAGTTATCTTATCGGATTGAGTCTTTAAGGATTTGAGAACACTTGATGTATGTCTTGCGTGGGATACCCGTGGTGACAATGGGGTATTCTATTGATCGACTTGATGTATGTTTTGGTGATCAACTTGCGGGTTCCGCCCATGAACCTATGCATCGGGGTTGGCACACGTTTTCGTCTTGACTCTCCGGTAGAATCTTTGGGGCACTCTTTGAAGTACTTTGTGGTTGTTGAATAGATGAATATGAGATTGTGTGATGCATATCGTATAATCATACCCACGGATACTTGAGGTGACATTGGAGTATCTAGGTGACATTAGGGTTTTGGTTGATTTGTGTCTTAAGGTGTTATTATAGTACGAACTCTTGAATAGATCGATCTGAACGAATAACTTTGAGGTGGTTTCGTACCCTACCATAATCTCTTCGTTTGTTCTCCGCTATTAGTGACTTTGGAGTGACTCTTTGTTGCATGTGGAGGGATAGTTATGTGATCCAATTATGTTATTATTGTTGAGAAAACTTGCAGTAGTGAAAGTATGAACCCTAGGCCTTGTTTCAACGCATTGCAATACCGTTTACGCTCACTTTTACCATTAGTTACCTTGCTGTTTTTATATTTTCAGATTACAAAACCCTTTATCTACCATCCATATTGCACTTGTATCACCATCTCTTCGCTGAATTAGTGCACATATACAATTTACCATTGTATTGGGTGTGTTGGGGACACAGGAGACTCTTTGTTATTTGGTTGCAGGGTTGCTTGAGAGAGACCATCTTCATCATACGCCTCCCACGGATTGATAAATCTTAGGTCATCCACTTGAGGGAAATTTGCTATTGTCCTACAAACCTCTGCACTTGGAGGCCCAACAACGTCTACAAGAAGAAGGTTGTATAGTAGACATCACTACACTACTCAGACGCGTAAATATTATGTTACTGTAAAAAATTGGCACAAAATACAAAGGAGACCAATGGAAGTACTACTAGCAACCCATGATTTAACTACTCACATGCGCGCAGTACTACGCGCATGTCTTTCTTCTGCCCTCACATCCACCCAATTTACATGCGCTGTATTAATTGACCATCAATGAAGTGAAGGACTTTACACGCGTCAAATTATCACATGGGGTGGATCTTGGTACAAAATTGCATCCACCCGTGTACCTGCGTGTGCGTGCGTGGCGTGCGTGCACATATTCGCTTCGTGCATGTACCGCCAGAGCGGCTCAGGGAGGACGAGTACATTCTTCTGGAACCAGCAGCATGTCACTGTGATCAATCCACACAAGGATGTCGCAAAAACGCCTCCACATGTGTCACGTGGCTTCATGAACTATAAGAGAGACCCTGTGTAGCGTGCCATTGTGTTTTGCACATACTCAAAGTACTAGTAAGGTACACGTGCATTGCACGCGTCAGATTTTGCAACCAAATTATGAATAAATACCACACTGTAGCATGTAAGCTCTGAGTCATATATGCCTGATGTAGACCGTCGTTTAATTCTTATAGTTCATCTCATTCAAAATCAATTAGTTTTTATAAAAAACCTAGGGCCTCTTTGATTCGTAGGATTTCCAAAACGCGGGAATAGGAAGAAAATGGGATTAGAGTGGAATGTCGTCTTGAATCCTACAGGCTGGTACGAGTGTTTGATTGTGCATAGGAAAAATGCAAAATTCTTTTATAGAGGTTTGAGTGGATGGGATGTTTCCTATGAAATCTAGTGCAAATGAATCGTATGGAAAAATTCCTATGGTTTACAATCCTACGAATCAAACAACCAAGATAGGAAAAATTCCTAAGGATTACAATCCTCCAAAATTCCTTCGAGAATCCTTTGAATCAAAGAAGCCCTTAATATATTTTATGATTCATGGAATTGTGCGTTGTCTCTACCTAATATTAAAGGACATATTGTTTCTCCACCTTTTTTTGTCCAATTATCCTTTTTGTACGTCCTTCGTCAGTTTAGTCCGTTTAAGCCTGACAAAAAAATAAAAAAAAGCACCTACAAGGAATCCAAACTTGGTCTCCTTATTAGAGTGACCCCACATAAACCAACTGATTTAGGACACAATTCTTGCATAGAAAAAGGAACTCAAGACTATTGAGTACGCCGACCTGCGCCCCCTATTGGGCCAGCCCATAAGCGGGGAGGGACGCCCCATCCCTATTTTTTTCTTTCTCAGGCATTTTTCTATTTTTGTTTTTCATCTGTAAAATAATTTAGAAAAAAAATCAAAATTTCCAAACAAAATGTGAATGTTGGAAATTGTTTTATAAAAAATGTTCATGGATTAAAACTAATTTCATGATAATGAGAAAATGCTCGTGAATTTGAACAAAAATTTCGCGAATTCAAAGCATGTTCATGAATTTTTAAAACAATGTTCACCGAAATAAAATTATAAAAAAAGGTTCATGCATTTCAAAAAAAATCATCAAACAAAAAAATTCATGAATTTCAACAAAATGTTAATTGCTTCAAAAATACTTCAACTATTCTAAGGTTATTCGCCAATTTAAATAATTTTTTTCAAAGTTTTATAAAATTTGCATCCATTTGAAAAAATTCATCGACTCAATTTTTTTTCGGCGATTCATAACAATGTTCACAATAATTGAAAAAAGTTCATGAATTTGAAAGTGTTCATGTTTTCATAAAAAATATTCATGAATTCAAAATATTTTCACGATCTGAAAAAATGTTCTTGAATTGAAAAAAATATATTCACAAAAAACTAAAAGAAAGAAAATTAAAATAAATATAAAATGAACTTGAAAAAAGAAAATGAAAAATCTGTAAATGGAGCAAAACATGAAAATAAAAAGGGGGAGGGAAAAACAAGAAATATAGAAAGAATGAAAAAACATAAGAAATAACAAAAAAATAAGAAGAAAACCACTTCGTGGAAGCATTCTAGAACCTTCCAAAACGGGGTGGCAAAAAACCAGACTAGGCCGGCCTATGTTGTCAACAGGCGCGCAGGAGGTCATGCACCAACTAGGTTGCTAGACAGTGACCTACACGCTGAATAGGAACAGACGTGGCCATTGACGAACACTCGGCCAAACGGCTCAACGGTTGTCCGAGTGCACCGTTGGACTAGGGCCTCCATGTGTGATCAATCGATCATTTGCTTGAACCCTCGCTGGTACGTTGCAAAGTTCCATTACAGTATACAGTAATAGGAACAATGTCTAGGGGCGACAACCTTTTGTCATGTAATACATGAACACAAATAGGCCACCCTAACCTCCTCCTAAAATACAATATAACAGTAACCACGCCTTTTGTCGTATACCTCCTATACTTCTTTCTTAGGCATATAGCCATTGCCCTCAGCCGCCACAGGAACTTGATGCCGCCTTCGTCGTCTTGGAGCATCTAGCCGCTGTTATCATCAGCAACGCATTAGAGCTTCCTCAGTCGAATTCACACGCCACCAGGATTGCATCGGCAAGGAAAATCTATTCAAATGAAGAAAATCTCAAAGAGTGCATCTTGAAGGACAAAATTTTCCATTTAATCTACATCGACTACTACAATCCTACGTTGCGCTCAATGATGTTTTTTAGCACCCATATATTCACCTAGATGTCGCCAATCTCCTAGACATTGTTCCTTTCCCTATTGTTGTTATTGGTTGTGTCACATGATTCGTGCCACCTGTGGATGTAAACCAGATGTTGGCAATTTCGGCATCACCTCGCCGCGGTCATTGGTATGTCATTCTAATGTCAATTTTTCATGTCAATTTGTTTAGGAGTTAGAATTGTTAGCTTAGAAGCAACTTTAGACTAAAAATGACAACAACGTGAGTGTTCTTAGGAAATTATACCTTCAAATTTATTATTTCCTGAATGCCTTTTAAAAGTACTTATCTCATTCTCACATATGTTTAAAATTTTCCTTTATGCCTACCATATTTCTGTAGCCCGATCCTCGAGCGTTGCATGATGTATTCTTTAACTAGAAGGGTGTCGTCGTGTCGGGATATTCTTTTTCCCGTTGCAACGCACGGGCATATTTGCTAGTAAAGCATAAAGTAAAAACAAATAATGGCAATTCAACTAGAAAAAAGTTTGGGCAGTTATGATATGGAAGATTCTAGAACAAAGGAGAACCACTGTTGTTTTGAGATTTGTGCATTATGCTTAAGTTCAACCATGGAGTCTGCTAGATTGTACATGTGGCAAAATCCGGTGGGGGCTAGAAGATGGTGCGAGGGGCCGAGTGGAGGGAGACTATGAAGGAGTGCACAACTGCGAGATCGATATTTAGAGAGAGGGGCGAGAACGTGCGCTGTTGCGCGCAGTGGCGGAGCCATGAAAAATGTCCCATGAGCTAGGGGGCCAAGCATTGCTAATCCTTTACGAGGAGGGCCAACGCATCAACTTAAACCACTTTTACCAGCAATTGTCTAATGATCACATTCATATTAGCCTCGATATATAGTGATGTTGGGGGGGGGGGGGCAGGGCCCTTGCTGCCCCCTGTCTTCGCCATTGTGCGTGCGTCTGAGAGATGAAGCGAAAGGCATGGATGATGAGAGGGGGGCGTTGGATATATAATTAATGTGGGTGTATTAGCTATATATGTAATCCTATATAGAGAGGTATAGATTGATCGATGTGGACGTGGGAAAGAGGGTGAGACCTCACTAGATATATATAGATTGATCAGTTTATGTGGAAAACTATGAAAGACCTAGCTATATACACACACACACGTAGAGGAACATCGATCGTTGCACATGCACATGAGAGATAAAGAATGCCCGATATGATGGAGAGGGGGATGTGTGTGTGTGCCTTCATGGGAGACCAACCTGAAGAAAAAGATTGCATGTGTGCGATGGATAATGCCGACTGATAGTATGTGTGCATGCATGCACGAGAGAAAGTTAGTTGTACAATTATAAAGAGAAGACCAATGTGTGGATGTAAAAGACTAGGTGAGGTCATAATCAATGTAAAGTTGAATTCAAATATTTGAATAAGAGATCATGATGTTTGAAACCCATGCATGCATGAATATAATGGAGATCTGTGCGGTGTGGTTTGGAAACTGGCATGTTGTAATGTATACACATTGAACAAGGTCAGACTGGTTTGAATTTGAGATACCTATGTCAGACATCGTTTGGCCACATTGCATCCGTGCATGGACACACTATTCTAATTGGAGATGATGGGTGGCTTTCGCATCACATATCTATATCTATACGTTAAGCTTGTTCTCCCGAAATTTCAAGCCGCGCCTTGTTATGACGAAATTCCAAGCTAGCGTCTCTGTCTATTGTGCTGCGAAATTCCCGCCTCTTCAACCCGCGCCTTGTTACCCCGAAATATTTAAAATAAATCTTTGTCTCGTTGTGCTCCCACAACTCCCTCCATCTCAACCCGCACCTTGCTATTCCAAAATTACAACACGCGCGAAAACTCCCACCTCCTGTGAAATTCCGACACGCGAAATGCCTGTGATACCCCTGAACCGAAAGAACCGCCTCAAATCGGTGGGGGTACTTTCGTAACTTACCCCACATTTTGAACAAGCGTGTCCCTAAGCCATGGTTCCCCCAATCCCATCCCATCCGCCCACCCATTCGTACACTGAGGCCGGCAAAACCCGCGAAGCCCCACACCCTCCTCCGTCCGCCACCCAGCCGGAGCCTCTTCCCTGACGACGTCATCCACAGCAACACCTCGACGTCCCTCATCCATCGTATCGGATGAGGATCCGCCGTCGATCTGGTCGTCCCACCGGTTCAGCCACCCCGTCCTCCACCTCCAAGGAGCTGCCCTGATGTTCCCCTCGTCTTTCGCGACACCTCCATTCCCACACCACCGTCTTCATCTGCACCACTGGAAGAGCATCATCATCACCGTTTCCTCAGATGAAGCTGCGGCCTAATCGACGCCACCAAAGAGGTTGTACACTAATAGTCGCATTTTCTTCTTGATTCAATCTCACGGTGCTATCGGCGCTCGGTCCCGAGCTGACACGGCGCGGCTCCATCCACGGCGGCATCGCCGACCACTTCCTCCATGGCGTCGCTCCCTCGGCGGCGACGTCCACATCAGTAGGAGCTGTTGCTGCTTTAGCTCTCGCTCGCGCTGCTGCTCTGCTCTTGCTCTCGGTCCCCTGCCTGGTCTGCTCTTGCTCGCGCTGCTGCTCTCACTCTTGCTCTTGCTTGCGATGTTGCTCCGATTTAGCTACACTTCAGTCGACTGGATCGACTTTTGGGTCAGTCGATTTTCAGGGGGTGGGGGTGGGGGCTCGCCGAAGTTAAGGAAGAACCAGCCGCAGCGGGGAGGGGGCTCGCCGAAGAGGTACCCCACTATCTATCTTAGGGTTCAGGGTGGGGGCGGTGGTGGGGCGGTGGCGTGGGGATCGCCGAAGAAAAAGCTTGGCACGGGGGGCCTACAGGGATGGCTGGGGCGGCGGCAGACCGGCGGTGGGGAGTGTTTTCGGGGCAGGCGGCGGGGCCAGCTGTTTGGCCGGTGCTGGCTGGCGGCACAAGGGGGTGGAGGTTGAAGATGAACTGCAGGCCCTTGATTTCGTATCCAACGGCTGCAAAATCGACTGACGAGAGATGAAAAAGTCAGTCGACTGACGTGTAGCCTCACCTCTAGTGTGTTCAGTTTCGACAGTAAAATTCAGTTTCGACAGTTAAATTCAGTTTCGACAGTTAAGTTCAGAGATGAGCAGCTGATGTATACATCTAGCACTTTGTGGTTATGTATTTTACGTCATCTATTGGAGATGCTATTAGAATTCCACTCAGGTTACCATTGTCTCTCTTGTCCTGCTTCAGCCTCGGCGTCGTACAACTCACCGAAGCTGCTCCAATGACGAAACCCTCCATCACAGCGGAGCAGTACCTCGGGCTCCATCTCCAGACGCCTAAGATCTTCTTCCCCTCCTCCACAGCCAAGTCAGCTGGAGCATCCTCACCGGCCAACCCAATCACGCTGAGATCGACATGGCTTCGCCAAAGAGGTTGTACACTTCTTGTGGTTTGACTTAATCTCACTATGCTTCTTTCCATCCTATGATCTTCCAATTCTTGTGAACCAAACACCCAGATTGGCAGAAATCCTGTGTTTTTAAATTCTCTGTTTTGCACGTGCATTCCTATCCTATTCCTGTCTATTTCCTATCCCTGCATTGTTAGAATCCTCAAATTCAAACAAGCCCTTACACAATTACTTCTGTTACAGATATGTGTCAAAGAAAACCTTGTGTGGTTTGTCCTACTCCTGTGGTGCTGTGTTCCACCCCAGCTCAGCTGCTCCAACGACGGAAGGGTTCACCACAACAAGGATCCGCTCTCCAGACTATCTTTCACCGCCTCAGATCTTCTTCCCCGCCGCCGGCAGCCACGACAACTGCATTACCATCATCAACTGAGCAGATGAACTTGAGGACTACACGGGTCCACAAGAGAGGTCGCATTATTCCGTGTCTTCTTACGTTATGCATTGCTTAATATGATGATATGCTACTTTATCGCCGTGTTCACCTATTAGACTCTGACTCAGGTCCAAACTTATGCTGAAACTTGAGTTTTTAAATGATTGTGGGGTACATATTGGGGCAGCAATTAGTACTATCTGGTTAATCTCAGGTGTCTACTATGAGTTTCATGTTGGGTGCAAACAAACATTAAAGGAGCCATTATCTGTATTCTTTAACTAAAGCTATTATCTGCCTGCTATCATTTGTTTTGGGTCTATCCACAGTTTGCTACCATCACTCTGGATTTGTGCATGCACTCCTTACATAATCTCACTATGTTTTATTCCTATGCATGTCAGTTATTGTACACAATGGAACTGGACATGTAGAGCAAAAGAGACGAGCCTTGCGTGGCAATAAAATTTCATGCAGACGTCGCTCCATGGTGGGCGCAAAGGCAGCCCCCCTCCACCCATTTCGGATCGTAATCAAGAGGAAGATAACTGTTCTGAGGGGGATTCAGAAGCAGAAGACCACTCCTATTTACCCCATGAGGTCTTTGCTCTAACTTGGCATGCTGATGTTGGTAAAATCATGCATATGGTGCCTTGCATTGCTTACCGTATACATCAAAGATGTCATTTGCTTAGTTTAGACATGCTTTGTGCCAATGCCATCTATTTAGTTTCTTTATCGTATATGTGAATCATGCAATGCCATCTTGTTTAGCCAGGCATCATATATGTGAATTTTGCAATGCCACCCTTGTTAGCCAGTCATCTTATATGTGAATTATATCATGACATCATTTTTTTATTATGTGTTAAATTTGTCAACAATTTTAGTACATTCAATTACTCTTCCTGTGCATCAGCCATTTGGCACGGCCATGGAAAAATCTGGAGTGGAAACAAGGTCTTCAGAGCAGACAATGCTATCTGATGAAGCGCATGTCTTGCTGGTTACAGATAGCTCCTCAGAGGAGGATTCAGAGACAGATGACCAGTCCTATTCCACCCCGAGGTGCATGCTCTAACTTGGCAGGGTCATGTTGCTCATATCGTGCGTATGGTATCTTGCATTGCTATGTCATTTGCTTAGTTTAGACATGCTTTGTGTGAATGCCACCTGTTTAGTGTCTAATTACCATATATGTGAATTATGCAATGCCATCTTGTTGCAAGACATTATATATGTGAATTATGCAATGCTATCTTGTTGCAAGGCATTATATATGTGAATTATGCAATGCCATGCTGTTTAGCCAAGCGTCATATATGTGAATTATATCATGCCATCCTTTTTTTGTATTTCTCATTGCTTTTGTCGACAATGTTTGTATATTCAACTGCTCTTCCTATGCATCAGCCATTTGAATTGGTGTTGGAGAAATCTGGAGTGAAAACAAGGTCTTCAGAGCAGACAATGCTACCTGGTGAAGCAGATATCTTGCTGGTTACAGATAGCTCTTCAGAGGGGGATTCAGAGGCAGATGACCAGTCCTATTATCCCCCTGAGGTGTATGCTCAAACTTGGCAGGGTTATATTACTCATATCATGCATATGTTGTATTGCAATGCTTAGTTTTTACATCATATACACGATATTGAATGCCATCTCCTTAGTTGACACATCATATATGCGATTGCCCTCTGCTCACTTCCTTAGTATATAAATCATATATTTGAATTATATCATGCCATGATGTTTACATAGACGTCATGTATCTGAATTATGGCATGCCAACCCATTTTCTAAAGACATAATATAGTTATATCATCTCATCCTGTTCACACTTCACATAGTCATCATATTTTGAATTATGTCATTCTATCCGTGAATTATATCATGCCATCATGTTTCCATCGACGGCATGTTTGTGATTTATGGCATGCCAACCACTTTAATAGACACATCGTATAGTTATATCATGTCATCCTGTTTACATAGTCATCATATTTTGAAGTATGTCATTCTATCATGTTTAGTTAGCCATCATACATGTGAAATTGTGTCATGCTATCCTGTTTAATTAGCCATCATATATGTGAAATTATGTCCTGCTATTCTGTTTGGTTAGACAACATAAATGTGAACTATTTCATGCCCTGTTTTCTTCCCTACTATCCATTGCACCAGTCTATCTTACAATGTCTGTACATTCAATTACTTTTCTTGTTTATCAGCCATTTCAATTGGAGGGGGTGATGGAAGTATCTGTGGGACTAAAAACACGGTCTTCAGAAAAGATCGTGCTACCTGTCGATGGAGATAGAACCACGGTTGTACTTGCCCAAGAACCAGCCCCACCACACATAACCCAGACTCACGCAGATTGTACCCTTACCCAGTTGGACAGAGAACCAGCTACACCCCTTCTAACCCCAACCCCAGCAGATAGTAACCCAGTTCCCATTGACACAGCACCGTCTCCACCACAGAGCACCCAAACATGAGCAGTTAGTAAGGCAACTGCAGTTCCCAAAGCACGAGGACCACCACTCCGAACCCCAAGTCAATGCTTAAAGTAGAAGAAGAATTGTTCTTAGGTCAGGTTCCGTAGCTATGGTTCATACTACTTTGCTCTTGCATCACTGTATTTACTCATACCAACTAATTTCAAATTTGAAGGATGCAATTGAAACTGCAATGGCGCAACAGGTATGTTTTAAACCTGTTTCTTTATCGTGTTTGCTGTTGTAACTTGCTCTATGTTGATTTCAGTTTCAATTGAATAAACAGTTATATTCTCATGCCATGCACCTTACAAGTGTTGTTATTGCTGTGTAGTTTCCCACACTTATATTCTGTCTAAGCTGCTTTGTCTTAAATAGATATGATTCGAATGGTATCTATCTTGATTTGGCAACATAAACTAGAATGATATAGACCATACAGTGACCATACTACATAGATATATGTTTGTTTCATGCTATTATCCTGTCCACCTTACTACTGAACTGGTTTACCAAAATGAGTTTCATATACTACATTGTAAACCTATGATGTGTTTGTTTGTTTCTCTTTTAGAATGCGGATAAAATATTGGAGAAGAGTACCCCATTATGCAATGGTACAGGAAGTAATGTAGATAAGGTTCAAGAGAGCGAGACATCCCTGTTGGTCTCCAAGAAAGCTGATAAAACTATATTGAAGACACTGAGACAACCCCAAAGTCCTATCTTGACATAGTGTTCGAGTTACTGGCTACTACTGCTAGCACCAGCTCTTCGAACTCGCTGCCTGAATCAGTTCGGCTTCTTGAGTCTCAACTTCAAGTTGAAAGATATCGATCAGATGTTATGCAACAGGAAGCCGAAGGATTGAGGAAGTCCCTGCAGAATTCAGATGCATACTTTCTGGTGTAATAGCAAGTGCTGGAGGATTTAAGCGCCAAACAAGAGAAAGTTAATAAGCTTGATAAGCATCTTGCCAGCATTATGGGTACCCAGGATATTGTTTCTTGAGCTCTTCTGAAGTGGTTTCAGTTCTGGACTTGTTTTGTTGCGGCGTTTATATGCTGCTTTGTTCCCTATATTTGCACTGGTGGCGAACTTTGATGCCCAGTGGATGTAATATGTGTAATCGCCGTGATAGCCTAGCGTAAGTTGCTTGCCTGTTTATTTCCTTATTGTCTTGTTTATTTGTTTTCTTATAGTCAGTGCAGTTCTTTTTCCGCGGTTCACTAGTGGCTGCAATAACCTATAGGCCACATTAACCATGTGCTACATATTTACTGTAGTTAACATGGGCCTCGTACGGGCCGTTGAAACAATGGACCTTCTAAGGGCCGTAGAAACAATGGGCCTTCTTCGGGGCGTAGAAATCATGGGCCTTATACGGGCCGTTGACACAATGGGCCTTCTACGGTCCGTATCATCAATGGGCCTTCTACGGGCCGTATGATCGGTTGGCCAAACATGGGCCAATAACAGGCCATATTATGGCCGTAAATGGGCTAGAGTTGAAATCGTCCGTTCATGGGCTGACCATAACGGGCCATTGTTAATCGGCCGATTTGAAAATGGCCCAACGTATTAACGGGCCACAAACGGGCCAACTGTAACCATGGGCTGAATTTGGCCCACAAGCAAAAAATGACAGTAACGGGCCGAAAGTAAACGAATGCTGGAAATGAGCCCAAGAATAATTGAGCCCTGAGAAGGCCGAAAGATAACATGGGCTGGAAACGGCCCAACGGAATAATGGGCCGTTAATGGGTATAAAGTGATACACTGTTCATTACGGGCCAGTTTTACCACGGGCCGTTAATGGGCCAGGGTTACTAAGGGCCTCATATGGGCCGAAAGATGTCATGGGCCATACATGGGCCGGGAGTTAAAATGGGATGGAATTATATTGGATGGCCCAGATGACGCTACTGGGCCTAATTCGGATAGGCCATAAACGGGCCCTGGGTTAGCGGGCTGTAAATAGGCTATATGCGAACGGGCCGTTAACAGGCTTGCCGTGGGCCGACCCGCCACCTTTTGACCAAGTCAAACGGGCCGGCCTTTTCACAGGAATGGGCCTCTGTTGGGCCGTGCCACGTGTCGACGTATCATAGGCGCTTTGGGTCCAATGAGTGGATGACATCTGTCCCAACGGCGAGCCGACACATGTTCCCTCCAGCCAATGATAATTTTACACGTGGAAAATCCCCATTGATCGGGGCTGTTAACGGGTTATCGGATCCAAAACCGGAGCCGATAGCTTAACGGCATTCCGTTACAGTGGATGCCACGTGTCGGTCACCCTTGACGACAACACTTCTGTGACGCGTGATTTATCGTCTTGAAAGTGGACACTTCCGTGATGATAATTTTGGTAATGTCCTGGAACACTTCTACGATAGCAAGTATAACTATCTTGATTCTGTCATAAAATTGTCATGGATGTACATGCATGACAGAAAATGTGACCTACTGTGACAAACACGTATCATCATGGAAGTGTATTTTTTTGTAGTGCATGGCGCACTAAACTATCAAGTAGTCATCATGCCGAGCTTGCCAAACATTCATAACGTCTGCATCTACTCCTACAATAGGTCCGTCACCTAGCGGTGCATCAAGGACATAAATTCTTCTGTGCAACAATGAGGATAATCCTCAGATCACGGAGCTAGTCCACATCATTGCTACTAACATCTTTCAACATAGTTTTCTCTAGGACCATATCATAAATAAAACGGGGAAGCTATACGCGAGCAATTGATCTACAACATAGATATGCAAATACTATCAGTACTAAGAACTCCCACTTAGATAGACATCCCTCTAATCATCTAAGTGATCACGTGATCCATATCAACTAAACCATGTCCGATCATCACGTGAGATGGAGTAGTTTTCAATGGTGAACATCACTATGTTGATCATATCTACTATATGATTCATGCTCGACCTTTTGGTCTCAGTGTTCCGAGGCCATATCTGCATATGCTAGGCTCGTCAAGTTTAACCCGAGTATTCTGCGTGTGCAAAACTGGCTTGCACCCATTGTATGTGAACATTGAGATTATCACACCCGATCATCACATGGTGTCTCGGCACGACGAACTGTCGCAATGGTGCATACTCAGGGAGAACACTTGTACTTTGAAATTTAGTGAGAGATCATCTTATAATGCTACCGCCGTACTAAGAAAAATAAGATGCATAAAGGATAAACATCACATGCAATCAATATAAGTGATATGATATGGCCATCATCATCTTGTGCCTTTGATCTCCATCTCCAAAGCACCGTCATGATCACCATCGTCACCGGCTTGACACCATGATCTCCACCGTAGCATTGTTGTCATCTCGCCAACTATTGCTTCTCCGACTATCGCTACCGCTTAGTGATAAAGTAAAGCAATTACATGGTGATTGCATTTCATACAATAAAGCGACAACATATGGATCCTTCCAGTTGCCGATAACTTCCTTACAAAACCTGATCATCTCATACAACAATGTATATAATCATGTCTTGACCATATCACATCACAACATGCCCTGCAAAAACAAGTTAGACGTCCTCTACTTTGTTGTTGCAAGTTTTACGTGGCTGCTATGGGCTTCTAGCAAGATCCGTTCTTACCTACGCAACAAAAACCACAATGCGGAATAGTGATTGCTTTTTGATCTTCAGAAAGAACCCTGTTCATTGAATCTGATTTAACTAAAGTTGGAGAAACTAACACCCGCCAGCCACCTGTGTGCAAAGCACGTCGGTAGAACCAGTCTCATGAATGCGGTCATGTAATGTCGGTCTGGGCCGCTTCATCCAACAACGCGGTATAGTGATTGCTTTTTGATCTTCAGAAAGAACCTTTTATATGCATCTCCTAGATAGATCTTACTTAACGCAAGTTCTATCTAGGAGATGCATAGCAATGAGCGGGGAGAGTGTGTCCACGTACCCTCGTAGACCAAAAGTGGAAGCGTTAAGTAACATGGTTGATGTAGTCGAACGTCTTCACGATCCAACCGATCAAGTACCGAACGCACGGCACCTCCGCGGTCTGCACATGTTCAGATCGGTGATGTCCCTCGAACTCTAGATCCAGCTGAGGCCGAGGGAGAGTTTCGCCAGCACGACGGCGTGGTGACGGTGATGATGAAGTTACCGACGCAGGGCTTCACCTAAGCACTACGACAATATGACCGAGGTAGAAATCTATGGAGCGGGGCACCGCACACGGCTAAGAGATCAACTTGAGTGTCTATGGGGTGCCCCCCTCCCCCGTATATAAAGGAGGGGAGGAGGAGGAGGGTCGGCCTCAAGGGGCGCGCCCAAAGGGGGGATTCCTACTCCTAGTAGGATTAGGTTTCCCCCTTTCCTAGTCCATGTAGGAGAAGAAGGAAGGAGAGGAGAGGGAGAAGGAAAGAGGGGGGCGCCGCCCCCTCCCTAGTCCAATTAGGACCAGCCCAAGGGGGGGGGGCGGCCACCCCTTGAGACCCTTCTCTCCTTTCCCGTATGGCCCATTAAGGCCAACTACTTCCTCCGGCGAATTCCCGTAACTCTCCGGTACTCCGAAAAATACCCGAATCACTTGGAACCTTTCCGATGTCCGAATATAGCCTTCCAATATATCGGTCTTTACGTCTCGACCATTTCAAGACTCCTCGGCATGTCCGTGATCTCATCTGGGACTCCGAACAACCTTCGGTACATCAAATCACATAACTCATAATACAAATCGTCATCGAACGTTAAGCCTGCGGACCCTATGGGTTTTCGAGAACTATGTAGACATGACCGAGACACATCTCCGGTCAATAACAAATAGCGGAACCTGGATGCTCATATTGGCTCCTACATATTCTACGAAGATCTTTATCGGTCAAACCGCATAACAATATACGTTGTTCCGTTTGTCATTGGTATGTTACTTGCCTGCGATCCGATCGTCGGTATCCTCATACCTAGTTCAATCTCGTTACCGGCAAGTCTCTTTACTCGGTCCGTAATGCATCATCCCGTAACTAACTCATTAGTCACATTGCTTGCAAGGCTTATAGTGATGTGCATTACCGAGAGGGCCCAGAGATACCTCTCCAACAATCGGAGTGGCAAATCCTAATCTCGATCTATGCCAACTCAACAAACACCATCAGAGACACCTGTAGAGCATCTTTATAATCACCCAGTTACGTTGTGATGTTTGATAGCACACAAGGTGTTCCTCCGGTATTCGGGAGTTGCATATTCTCATAGTGTGAGGAACATGTATAAGTCATGAATAAAGCAATAGCAATAAACTAAACGATCATAGTGCTAAGCTAACTGATGTGTCTTGTCCATCACATCATTCTCCAATGATGTGATCCCGTTCATCAAATGACAACACATGTCGATGGCTAGGAAACTTAACCATCTTTGATTAACGAGCTAGTCAAGTAGAGGCATACTAGGGACACACTGTTTGTCTATGTATTCACACATGTACTAAGTTTCCGGTTAATACAATTCTAGCATGAATAATAAACATTTATCATGATATAAGGAAATAAATAATAACTTTATTATTACCTCTAGGGCATATTTCCTTCAGTCTCCCACTTGTACTAGAGTCAATAATCCAATTCACACTGTCATGTGATTTAACACCAATAGTTCACATCTTTATGTGATTAGTTCACATCTCCATGTGACTAATACCCAAAGGGTTTACTAGAGTCAATAATCTAGTTCACATTGCTATGTGATTAACACCCAAAGAGTGATCATGTTTTTCTTGTGAGAGAAGTTTAGTCTACGGGTCTGCAACATTTAAATCCGTATGTAGTCTACGGGTCTCCATGTGACTAATACCCAAAGGGTTTACTAGAGTCAATAATCTAGTTCACATTGCTATGTGATTAACACCCAAAGAGTGATCATGTTTTTCTTGTGAGAGAAGTTTAGTCTACGGGTCTGCAACATTTAAATCCGTATGTATTTTGCAAATTTCTATGTCTACAATACTCTGCACAGAGATACTCTAGCTAATTGCTCCCACTTTCAATATGTATCTAGATCGAGACTTAGAGTCATCTAGATCGGCGTCAAAAGCTTGCATCGACGTAACTCTTCACGACGAACTCTTTTATCACCTCCATAACTGAGAAATATTTCATTAGTCCTCTAAGGATAGTTTTGACCGCTGTCCAGTGATCTACTCCTAGATCACTATTGTACTCCCTTGCCAAAATCATTCTAAGGTATACAATAGGTTTGGTACACAACATATCATACTTTATAGAATCTATGACTGAAGCATAGGGAATGACTTTTTCATTCTCTTTCTATTTTCTGCCGTGGTCAGGTTTTGAGTCTTTACTCAACTTCACACCTTGCAACACAGTCAAGAACTCCTTCTTTGACTATTCCATTTTGAACCACTTCAAAAACTTGTCAAGGTATGTAATCATTGAAAAATTTATCAAGCGTCTTGATCTATCTCTATATATCTTGATGCCCAATATGTAAGCAGCTTTACCGAGGTCTTTCATTGAAAAATTCTTATTCAAGTATCCTTTTATGCTATCCAGAAATTCAGTATCATTTCCGATCAACAACTTGTCATCCATATATAATATCAGAAATGCTACAGAGCTCTCACACACTTTCTTGTAAATACATGATTCTCCAAAAGTCTATATATAACTATATGCTTTGAACAACTCATCAAAGCGTACATTCCAACTCTGAGATGCTTGCACCAGTCCATAGATGGATCGCTGGAGCTTGCACACTTTGTTAGCACCTTTAGGATTGACAAAACCTTCTGGTTGCATCATATACAACTCTTATTTAATAAATCCATTAAGGAATTTAATTTTGATACCCATTTGCTAGATTTCATAAAATACGACAACTGCTAACATGATTCGGACAGACTTTTAAGCATCGATATGAGTGAGAAAATCTCATCGTAGTCAACACCTTGAACTTGTTGAAAACCTTTTGCGACAATTCGAGCTTTGTAGATAGTAACACTACTATCAGCATCCGTCTTCCTCTTGAAGATCCATTTATTCTCAATGGCTTGCTGATCATCGAGCAAGTCCACCAAAGTCCACACTTTGTTCTCATACATGGATCCCATCTCAGATTTCATGGCCTCAAGCCATTTTGCGGAATCTGGGCTCATCATCACTTCCTCATAGTTCATAGGTTCGTCATGGTCAAGTAACATGACATCCAGAACAGGATTACCGTACCACTCTGGTGCGGATCTTACTCTGGTTGATCTACGAGGTTCGGTAGTAACTTGATCAGAAGTTTCATGATCATCATCATTAGCTTCCTCACTAATTGGTGTAAGAATCACTGGAACTGATTTCTTTGATGAACTACTTTCTAATAAGGGAGAAGGTACAGTTACCTCATCAAGTTCTACTTTCCTCCCACTCACTTCTTTCGAGAGAAACTCCTTCTCTAGAAAGGATCCATTCTTAGCAACAAACATCTTGCCTTCGGATCTGTGATAGGAGGTGTACCCAACAGTTTCTTTTGGGTATCCTATGAAGACGCACTTCTCCGATTTGGGTTTGAGTTTATCAGGCTGAAACCTTTTCACATAAGCATCGCAACCCCAAACTTTAAGAAATGACAATTTAGGTTTCTTGCTAAACCATACTTCATACTGTGTCATCTCAATGGATTTTTAGACGATGCCCTATTTAACGTGAATGCAACTGTCTCTAATGCATAACTCCAAAATGATAGTGGTAAATCAGTAAGAAACACCACAGATCACACCATATCTAATAAAGTACGATTATGATGTTCGGACACACAATTACGCTGTGGTGTTCCAGGTGGCGTGAGTTGTGAAACTATTCGACATTGTTTCAATTGAAGGCCAAACTTGTAATTCAAATATTTCGTCTCCGCGATCAGATCATAGAAACTTTATTTTCTTGTTACGATGATTCTGCACTTCACTCTGAAATTCTTTGAACTTTTCAAACGTTTCAGACTTGTGTTTCATTAAGTAGATATACTCATATATGTTCAAATCATCTGTGAAGGTTAGAAAATAACGATACCCGCCGCGAGCCTCAACACTCATCGGTCCGCATACATCGGTATGTATTATTTCCAATAAGTCAGTGGATCGCTCCATTGTTTCGGAGAATGGAGTCTTAGTCATCTTGCCCATGAGGCATGGTTCACAAGCATCAAATGATTCATAATCAAGTGATTCCAAAAGTCCATCCGCATGGAGTTTCTTCATGCACTTTACACCAATATGACCTAAACGGTAGTGCCACAAGTATGTTGCACTATCATTATCAACTTTGCATGTTTTGGCATCAATATTATGAATATGTGTATCACTACGATCGAGATTTAATAAACCATTTATATTATGTGTATGACCATAGAAGGTTTTATTCATGTAAACAGAACAACAATTATTCTTTGACTTAAATGAATAATTATATTGCAATAAACATGATCCAATCATATTCATGCTCAGTGCAAACACCAAATAACATTTATCTTAGGTTCAACACTAATTCCGAAGGTAAAAGGAGTGCGCAATGGTGATCTTATCAACCTTGGAATCATTTCTGTCGGATTTCGGGTTCCGGCAGACCCTTGAGGTTCAAACACTGGGGTGCGCGCGGAGATCTCTCCCCTACCGATCTACGTCCGATCCTCTTGTGCGAACTAAGATGAAAATGATGAACAACATAAGAGACAGGAGGTTTATACTGGTTCGGGCCACCGTTGTGGTGTAATACCCTACTCCAGTGTGTGGTGTGGTGGATTGCCTCTAGGGCTGATGGTGGACAGTACAAGGGAAGAACAGCCTCGCGAGGGGTGTTCTTGAGCTGGTGCGGTGTGTTGTACTTAGTCTCTACTGGGTTCTTCTCTTCCCTTCTTTCTCTTCTTTTTCTCACCCCCTCCCTTGTGGAGGCTAGCTCTATTTATAGAGGCCCTGGGCCTCTCCCCGAATAATTGAGCGGGAAGGGCGCCAACAATTGGCCATTTTGAGGGGGAACATCTAGTACAAGTTATCCTGACCAAAGGTGGTCTTCGGCTGCCAAAAGCACTGGTGATGACACCATCTTGGGCTCCACGGTGACCTCCGTCCGGCTGGTCTTGGTCTCGTTGCACCGGAATGGTAACCTTTGTCTGATACCTTGGCCTGTGCTTGCCCCCTTTGCACCAAAGGGGAAACAAGGACCCTGCGCAGGCCGGCGCCCGCCTGGCGCCCGCCTGGCCTTGATCGTCATGGATTGCGTCATGGGATCCTCGTGAGGTACCCTTGCATTGATCTCTCCGCCTCCTCTTGAGCCTGCCTGATGAGGCCGCTCTTGAGGAAGCTTCCTGTCATCCGTCCCGCGAGGCTCGGCCCCTCGCGAGGGTCTTGAGCTTGGGCTGATGAAGATGGGCCGCGTTGGGCCCCCACCTAAGCCATGCCGTAGGCCGCAGGCAGGCAAGTCTGGGGACCCCCATTCCTAGAACGCCGACAGTAGCCCCTGGGCCCAAGGCGCGCGCGGGCTTGGCTTAGCAGAGAAGCGAAGGGGCAAGCACGAAGCGCCGCGGGCCCTAACAGCCTGCGGCCTTGGGCGCCGCGTGGCGGTTGATTGGACGTGGGCGTCTGCACCTCCCACGACGCCTTGGCAACTGCACGACTGACAAAAAGGGGGTGCCTGGGCCAGGCTTACTTGCCCTGTCTTCTGCGACGCTGACGCATGTCCTCAGCCATGTCTACCTGCGCGACCCCAACGTCGACTTTGACAGCCTGCTGGAGCCCGTGAGCGGCGACCGTGCCGCCGCCGCCGCTGAGGCCGTGAGAGGCCGAGCTGAGGTTTTGCTGGGGAAGTTCCGCTCCCCCAGCGTCCTGCCTGAGCGCGGTGCTGCCGGCCTCGCAACCTTGAGAGGCGAAGCCGTCCAGCGTGACTCCACCACCAGTGACGGCGTTACTAGGGAGTGATCCCTTCGCGACTTCCATCCTGTATTATTCCTGCACATGCACCATGCCTCGCGGAGGCGTTTAAACTTGTGTTTGGCGTTGTGGAACAATCTTATGGCTTGTAATATTTGCTTTGAATTTTCTAGAATTTGCATTTTGCTCTCCTACTTGCTTACGCTCTGCGTCGGCAGGGCCCGGCCCCGCGCGTACCTCACCCAGCGTTAGCCCCGATCGGAAACCATGGACGGGACTAAGGAGTGAGGGGCTACGTGGCAAGTTAGGTTCCTGAGTCGTGATGCTCAGGAGTCCCCCTTGACACGCGAGCAACAAGTAGGGAAGGGGGGAGCGAGGAGTGGATTGATCGTTCTACGTCGGCAGGGCCCGGCCCCGCGCGTACCTCACCCAGCGTTAGCCCTGACCGGAAACCATGGACGGGACTAAGGAGTGAGGGGCTACGTGGCAAGTTAGGCTCCTGAGTTGCGATGCTCAGGAGTCCCCCTTGACGCTCAAACGGGTTTCGTACCTTGGCTCAGCTCGAGGAGTGGCGCGCAACGACCAGGCCCAAGGGACCTGGCTGGGTGGTGTGTGCTCGAGCGAGGCCCGGGCGTAGCCCCCGTGTCCAGCCCCCTCGCGCGGAACTCCCGAGGGGAGGCGTTGCAACGGTGCCGGACACTGAGCTCTGGGCTCCCTGAGGTTGGTACGGCCCTGGGCCGCCCTCAGTTATTTATCACCAGTGCGGAGCATAGTGCTTCCGTATGTGTACGGGCATAGCCGCTCCTCGGCAGTGTCGTCAGCCAGCACGGAGCATGGTGCTTCCACTGGTGCGTGGGAGGGGGCTCCCCTCTGGGAGGAGCCCCCGGGGCGTGTACAACCCCGCCCTGACACGTGGCCGGCATGGTAGGGCTAGGAGAGGTGTATCTGGGCACCCGTGAGCCAGCGCAGGACTCACGAGGCCCTACCTCGAGGCGGGTTGCGCCTGGCTCTGGGCCTTTATCAATTGGTGTGTTCCTGCAGGGTCGTTAGAATGCAAATGCTCTACCTCCTCAGGTCCCGGCCCTCGAGCGAGCTCAGCCGCCGCTAGTATGACAGGTCGCGACACCGTGGGTCAAGGCCAGGGGGTGAGGGCTGGAGAGCCAGTGAGAGCCCATGAGTCGTGATGCTCAGGCGCCCCCCTTTTAACGTGCAAGCGCTTTGCACGACGACAAGCAGTAGGTGATAATTATGGGAATCAGATTAAGCGTGAAAGAACAACTTCATCCTAAGGTAAATGCTGGAAAAGAAACTGCCGCTGGGTCAGGCCTGAGTGGCGTGGGGATGATGCAGCCCGAGGGGCGCCCCCAACAAGGTAAGTAAAGAGCATAAACAAAATGGATACATGCCGCGGGGATGGACCCGCACGGCCTGGGAATGGTGCAGCCCTGTGGGCGCTCCCAACTAAAAGTAGAACTCTGAAAGATGTCACCTGGTGCTGTTGAAGATGAAGTGATGCTGAGGAAGTGAGAGATGCGCGGTGAAGACGTCGGCCCTCATGAGCCCCCAGGCCAGGGGCCTCGGGAGGCTCCGGTGGCGCGTGCAGGTCTTCGGGGACCATCGCCACCTCCGCTAGGACCGCGTGATGCCTGACCTCCTGATCCTCTAGAATGCTCCTCAACAGGCGCTGATGTGCGGCGACCGCGCTCGGCAGGCCGAAGGGCATGCGAACGTAGCTGTGAGGTGGTCCCTTGTAGCGCCCTACGGCTGAAGGCCATAGGCGCTCCTGGGACGCAGCTCGGTTGAGCCCTGGTACTTCGATGCAGACGCACAGTCCTCCATCCTCGCCTGGATGTGGGGCCACGGCAGGTGAGCGGCGGCTGCCGCGCATGACTCTGGACTCTTGTAGCTCATGGGTGTTCCTTGCGATGAACTCCTGAGGGTTTGGTCTCCTTTGACTTGTACCTTCCTGAGGGAAGCGTGCTTGAAAGCACCCTTCCAAGTGGTGCCCGAGCGCCTCCCCCGCGACCTTGGCAAGGTCGGCGGCTCTCCAAGAGAGAGCCCCCGAGCCCTGCCTGAGGAGGGCGTCGGGCGCGCCTTCCTATGCGTGGGAGGGTGTCGCTCCTTGATTGGGCGCGAATCCTGATACAACACCTCCGAAGGTGCCTGCCTCCTTGTGGCTCGGGCCAGGTGAGGTCTTCTTCTTCTTGAGGGTCGCCTCGGGTGGCCTCCCGCTCCTGTGATCTGGGTCTTCGATTGCTGCGGATTGGAACGCACGCTCAAGCGAGCACACTGGGTCCCTTTCTTCACAGGGTACGGTGATGACTCCACCGCTTCCTGGCATCTTGAGGACATTGTAACCATGGTGAGTCATTGCCATAAACTTGGCTAGGGCTGGGTACCCGAGGATGGCGTTGTACGGCAGGCGGATGTGAGCGACGTCGAAGTCGATGAGCTCGGTGGGTAGTTGTTGCGTTGCCCGAAGGTGACGGGAAGGCGAACCTGCCCAATTGGAATAGTGGAACCATCGGTGACTCCTGAGAAAGGCTTGGTCGGCTGAAGCTGGTCGTACGAGACTTGGAGATTGTCAAACGTCTCGATGGACAAGACGTTGAGTCCTGCCCCACCATCGATGAGGGTCCTGGTGACCTGCACGTTGCTGATGACTGGGGAGCAAAGCATCGGGAGGATTCTGGCCGTTGCCGCACACTTGAGCTGGTCTGCGGAACTGAATGTGATCGCGCACGAAGACCACCTGAGAGGGCGCATGGCCTCAAGCTTGGGAAGGACTGCATTCACCTCGCGAGCAAACTGCTTGAAGATTCGCTGTGAGGCTGGGGCTTGGGCGCCACCCAAGATGCAAGCAATTGCACGCAACTCTTGGAAGCCCCCAGCCCCATCGCCTTGGTGTTGGTCTTCGTTCCTCCTTGGTGGAGGCAGCAGAGGAGGGAGGCCTGCGTTGTCGTGCGGGTGGCCCTCACGGGGCTGGTCCCTCCAGCCTCCCTCGTGAGGCTGGTCCTGCCAGCGGTCCTCGCGAGGGCAGTCACGCCATCCCTGGCGAAGGCCACGGTCTTCCCATCGTCCGCCACCTCTTCCTCCACGACAGCCCCCTTGCGCTTCACGTCTTTGGCCTTGAGCTTCTTTTCTTCCGGGTCAACTTCCGGGAGCTCAAGGAGGGAGAGACGCCCTTCCTCAGCCCTGGCGCACTTGGTCGCCAAGTTGAACAACTCCAGGGATGTGCACAAGTCTTCATGGATTGCTAGTTCTTCCTTCATCTTGACGTTGCGCACGCCGTCGGAGAATGCTGAGATGATAGCTTCTTCAGTTACCTTGGGAATCTTGAGGCGAGCATAGTTGAAGCGCTGGATGTACTTCTGCAGGGTTTCTCCTGGCTGTTGCTTGATGCGGCGCAGGTCGCTCATGGCTGGGGGCCGGTCGCGAGTGCCCTGGAAGTTGGCGATGAAGCGGGTGCGCATCTCGCTCCAGGAGGAGATCGTGCCGGGAGCCAGGTTCAGGAGCCAGGTGCGGGCGCCGTCCTTGAGCGCCATGGGGAACCAATTCGCCATGACCTTTTCGTCTCCGTTGGCGGCTATGATGCCCAGCTCGTAGAGCTATAGGAACTCCGTGGGGTGCGCTGTGCCATCGTAGCGGGGAGAGAGGTCAGGCTTGAACTTGCCTGGCCATGTGATGCCACGTAGCTCGGGGGTGAAGGCGAGGCAGCCCGCCGTGGCCACCGGTGCCCTTTGCTGGTGCTGGACTTGTTCTTGCGGGTCACCACGCGCCGCCACTAGGAGCAGCGCGGGGTTTTGTCGTGGAGGCGCTGGGGCGCGATCTTGGCGCGCCGGCGCTGGGAGCGCGCGAGCACCTTCCCGGGGACGTGGGATCTCTTGGCAGCTCCCTTCTTGCCGCGCAAGCGCCGGACGTGGAGGGTCCCGCCCTGGAGCTGCGCGCCTTGGAGCCAAGGCACCTTTTTGGGGAGGAGGCGGCAGAGGCGCCTCCTGATCCTCGCCCCCTACACGGGACAGAGGGCGAGGCAGCGAAAGGGACCGCAAGGGGGAGCCCCCTACGGCACTGACGAGCTCGGTGATGTGGGCGAGCCAGTCCTTGTAGAGGTCGTCGACGGGGCGATACTGCAGGAGCTCCCGCGCCAAGAGTAGTGAGGCGTGCGCATCCATGCGTGCGCGACGGGCGTGGGACGACGAGCCAGCTGGAGTCAGCGACGGGGTGGCGGTGCGGCCATCCCGCCGCACCGAAGGATGTTGGGACGAGGCCTGCTACTCGTTCCCTGTCGGGCCGGTGGCAGCGGGCGACAGGGAACGACGAGGGGGGCCGCCGACGGGCACCGTCTGGGCGACGCGAGTGGCGCGAGCAGCCCGGCGCTCGGCGCGAGCCTGACGAGCGTCAGCCATGGACACGATGGAAGATCACACGCGAACAGTGGAAGAAAGATTCCTGCGCACCCCTACGTGGCGTGCCAAATGTCGGATTTCGGGTTCCGGCAGACCCTTGAGGTTCGAACACTGGGGTGCGCGCGGAGATCTCCCCCTACCGATCTACGTCCGATCCTCTCGTGCGAACTAAGATGAAAATGATGAACAACACAAGAGACATGAGGTTTATACTGGTTCGGGCCACCATTGTGGTGTAATACCCTACTCCAGTGTGTGGTGTGGTGGATTGCCTCTGGGGCTGATGGTGGATAGTACAAGGGAAGAACAGGCTCGCGAGGGGTGTTCTTGAGCTGGTGCGGTGTGTTCTACTTAGTCTCTATTGGGTTCTTCTCTTCCCTTCTTTCTCTTCTTTTTCTCACCCCCTCCCTTGTGGAGGCTAGCTCTATTTATAGAGGCCCTGGGCCTCTCCCCAAATAATTGAGCGGGAAGGGCGCCAACAATTGGCCATTTTGAAGGGGAACATCTAGTACAAGTTATCCTGACCAAAGGTGGTCTTCGGCTGCCAAAAGCACTGGTGATGACGCCATCTTGGGCTCCACGGTGACCTCCGTCCGGCTGTCCGGCTGGTCTTGGTCTCGTTGCACCGGAATGGTAACCTTTGCCTGATACCTTGGCCTGTGCTTGCCCCCTTTGCACTAAAGGGGAAACAAGGACCTTGCGCAGGCCGGCACCCGCCTGGCCTTGATCGTCATGGCTTGCGTCATGGGATCCTCGCGAGGTACCCTTGCATTAATCTCTCCGCCTCCTTGCGAGCCTGCCTGATGGGGCCGCTCTTGAGGAAGCTTCCTGTCGTCGGCCACATGAGGCTCGGCCCCTCGCGAGGGTCTTGATCTTGGGCTGATGAAGATGGGCCATGCTGGGCCCCCACCTGAGCCACGCCGCAGGCTGCAGGCAGGCAAGTCTGAGGACCCCCGTTCCCAGAACACCGACAATTTCCAACACACATCGTCACCTTGCCCTTAACTAGTCTCTGTTCATTTTGCAACTCCTGTTTCGAATTACTAATCTTAGCAACTGAACCGGTATCAAATACCCTGGGGTTACTATGAACACTAGTAAAGTACACATCAATAACATGTATATCAAATATACTTTTGTTCACTTTGCCATCCTTCTTATCGGCCAAGTATTTGGGGTAGTTCCGCTTTCAGTGACCATTCCCTTTGTAGTAGAAGCACTCAGTTTAAAGCTTAGGTCTAGCTTTGGGCTTCTTCATGGGAGTGGAAACTTGCTTGCCATTCTTCTTCAAGTTCCCTTTCTTTCCCTTGTTGTTTTACTTGAAACTAGTGGTCATTTCAACCATCAACACTTGATGCTTTTTCTTGATGTCTACCTTCGCCAATTTCGGCATCGCGAAGAGCTTGGGAATCGTTTCCGTTATCCCTTGCATATTATAGTTCATCACGAAGTTCCAGTAACTTGGTGATAGTGACTAGAGAACTCTGTCAATCACTATCATATCTGGAAGATTAACTCCCACTTGATTCAAGTGATTGTAGTACTCGGACATTCTGAGCACATGCTCATTAGCTGAGCTACTCTCCTCCATTTTGTAGGCAAAGTGCTTGTCAAAGGTCTCTTACCTCTCGACTCGGGCATGAGTCTGAAATACCAATTTCAGCTCTTGGAACATCTTATATGTTTTGTGGCGTTCAAAACGTCTTTGAAGTCCCGGTTCTAAGCCATAAAGCATGGCGCACTAAACTATCAAGTAGTCATCATACCGAGTTTGCCAAACATTCATAACATCCGCATCTGCTCCTGCAATAGGTCCGTCACCTAGCGGTGCATCAAGGACATAATTCTTCTGTGCCACATTGAGGATAATCCTCACGGAGCTAGTCCGCATCATTGCCACTAACATCTTTCAACATAGTTTTCTCTAGGAACATATCATAAATAAAACGGGGAAGCTATACGTGAGCAATTGATCTACAACATAGATATGCAAATACTATCAGTACTAAGTTCATGATAAATTTAAGTTCAACAAATCATATTACTTAAGAACTCCCACTTAGATAGACATCCCTCTAATCATCTAAGTGATCACGTGATCCATATCAACTAAACCATGTCCGATCATCACGTGAGATGGAGTAGTTTTCAATGGTGAATATCACTATGTTGATCATATCTACTATATGATTCACGCTCGACCTTTCGGTCTCAGTGTTCTGAGGCCATATCTACATATGCTAGGCTCGTCAAGTTTAACCTGAGTATTTTGCGTGTGCAAAACTGGCTTGCACCCGTTGTAGTAGAGCTTATCACACCCGATCATCATGTGGTGTCTCGGCATGACGAACTCTCGCAATGGTGCATACTCAGGGAGAACACTTGTACCTTGAAATTTAGTGAGAGATCATCTTATAATGCTACCGCTGTACTAAGCAAAATAAGATGCATAAAGGATAAACATCACATGCAATCAATATAAGTGATATGGTATGGCCATCATCATCTTGTGCCTTTGATCGCCATCTCCAAAACACTGTCATGATCACCATCGTCACCGGCTTGACACCTTGATCTCCATCGTAGCATCGTTGTCGTCTAACCAACTATTGCTTCTATGACTATCACTACCGCTTAGTGATAAAGTAAAGCAATTACATGGCGATTGCATTTCATACAATAAAGCGACAACCATATGGCTCCTGCCAGTTGCCAATAACTGCGTTACAAAACATGATCATCTCATACAACTATTTATATAATCACGTTTTGACCATATCGCATCACAACATGCCCTGCAAAAACAAGTTAGACGTCCTCTACTTTGTTGTTGCAAGTTTTACGTGGCTGCTACGGGCTTCTAGCAAGAACCGTTCTTACCTATGCATGAAAAACCACAACGCGGTATAGTGATTGCTTTTTGATCTTTAGAAAGAACCATGTTCATTGAATCCGATTCAACTAAAGTTGGAGAAACTGACATCCGCCAGCCACCTGTGTGCAAAGCACGTCGGTAGAACCAGTCTCATGAACGCGGTCATGTAATGTCGGTCTGGGCCGCTTCATCCAACAATACCGCCGAATCAAGAAACAACTTGTGACAGAAAGCAATATGTATATACCCACGCCCACAACTCCTTTGTGTTCTACTCATGCATATAACATCTACGCATAGACCTGGCTCGGATGCCACAGTTGGGGAACGCAGTATTTCAAAAAAAATTCCTACGATCATGCAAGATCTATCTAGGAGATGCATAGCAACGAGTGGGGAGAGTGTGTCCACGTACCCTCGTAGACCGAAAGCGGAAGCGTTAAGTAATGCGATTGATGTAGTTGAACATCTTCGTGATCGATCCGCTCATGTAACGAACGCACGGCACCTCCGCGATCTGCACACGTTCAACTCGGTGACGTCCCTCGAACTCTAGATCCAGCTGAGGGCGAGGGAGAGTTTCGTCAGCATGATGACGTGGTGATGGTGATGATGAAGTTACCGACACAGGGCTTCGCTTAAGCACTACGACAATATGACCGAGCTGGAAATCTGTGGAGGGGGGCACCGCACACGGTTAAGAGATCAACTATGCGTCTATGGGGTGCCCCCTCCCCCGTATATAAAGGAGGGGAGGAGGGCCGCCCTCAAGGGGCGCACCCAAAGGGGGGATTCCTACTCCTAGTAGGAGTATGTTTCCCCCTTTCCTAGTCCATGTAGGAGAAGAAGGAAAGAGAGGAGAGGGAGAAGGAAAGAGGGGGGCGCCCCCCCCTCCCTAGTCCAATTCGGACCAGCCCATGGAGGGCGCGCGGACACCCCTTGAGGCCCTTCTCTCCTTTCCCGTCTGGCCCATTAAGACCCACTACTTCCTCCGGCGAATTCCCGTAACTCTCCGGTACTCCGAAAAATACCCGAATCACTCGGAACCTTTCCGATGTCCGAATATAGCCTTCCAATATATCGATCTTTACGTATCGACCATTTCGAGACTCCTCGTCATGTCCGTGATCTCATCCGGGACTCCGAACAACCTTCGGTACATCAAATCACATAACTCATAATACAAATCGTCATCGAACGTTAAGAGTGCGGACCCTACGGGTTCGAGAACTATGTGTACATGACCGAGGCACATCTCCGGTCAATAACCAATAGAGGAACCTGGATGCTCATATTGGCTTCTACATATTCTACGAAGATCTTTATCGGTCAAACCGCATAACAACATACGTTGTTCCCTTTGTCATCGGTATGTTACTTGCCCGAGATTCGATCATCGGTATCCTCATACCTAGTTCAATCTCGTTACCGGCAAGTCTCTTTACTCGTTCTGTAATGCATCATCCCGTAACTAACTCATTAGTCACATTGCTTGCAAGGCTTATAGTGATGTGCATTACCAAGAGGGCCCAGAGATACCTCTCCGACAATCGGAGTGACAAATCCTAATCTCGATCTATGCCAACTCAACAAACACCATCGGAGACACCTGTAGAGCATCTTTATAACCACTCAGTTACATTGTGACGTTTGATAGCACACAAGGTGTTCCTCCTGTATTCGGGAGTTGCATATTCTCATAGTCTGAGGAACATGTATACGTCATGAAGAAAGCAATAGTAATAAACTAAACGATCATAGTGCTAAGCTAACGAATGGGTCTTGTCCATCACATCATTCTCTAATGATGTGATCCCGTTCATCAAATGACAACACATGTCCATGGCTAGGAAACTTAATCATCTTTTATTAATGAGCTAGTCAAGTGGAGGCATACTAGGGACACACTGTTAGTCTATGTATTCACACATGTACTAAGTTTCCGGTTAATACAATTCTAGCATGACTAATAAACATTTATCATGATATAAGGAAATAAATAATAACTTTATTATTGCCTCTAGGGCATATTTCCTTCAATTTATTGGAAGGGTGGACCTACATTGGAGGTGCAGGACAGGATTCAATGGTTGGATGCTCAATTTCGGTTGTATGGATTTTACCTCTTCCATCACCGCGAACATGGATATCCTTGGTATAATGAAGAATAGGCACTATATTTCCGCTCTAAACGAGCAAATCAATTCAGTATGAAATTGTCCAGGGCAAAACATGATTGTATCAAATTGTCAAGTGCAAAACATGACAGATGCTAAGCGGAAGAGACGTGTTCAAACCGAAAATACAAGGTGAGGTATATGTTTACTAGCTTCTTGATATTTGTGCAGACATAGATGTCTGCCCTTTGCTATTTGGAAAACAAACAAAGTGACCGCAATTTTGGTTGAACTACACAAGAGAATAGTATAGTCACTGCATGCAGTGCGATTTGAAAATAGACACAGAAAGATTGGATAGTCACTTCATGGACTGTAGAAAAGTAGTACTATACTATTTATTGGACAACACTAGGTGCTTCATTTCTTTGGTCTAATTATACAATGGGCATCATTTTGCCTAAGTTAAAGTTTGTATTCTGAAAATAGTCTCGCCGTGTGATCAAGAGAAGACCAAATCATATTGTAGTGGATTTTCCTCCATCATGTGTGGTTCATTCTCATGGTTCCAGCTGTTGGTGAAACCACTTACGTTTGCAAGAGGAATTGTAGACTTCACAAACAAATTTGTCTTTCACGCTGTACTGAATGTTGGCCAAGAGATGTTAGTAGGAAGAACAAATGTTTTTTCTAGATCTTTGCTTTTGGAGCTACATATTTGTATATGATCTGTGAATCATTGAGATGCATTCACATGTTGATCTTATGTATGGGAATCGTACTAGCTGGTTTTGAATTTGGGCTACTAATGTGAACATATTACAATGCTAGGACTGTGAGTCTCGTGTGAACATTTCGAATGGATCAGCTCTTACTGATGTGCACAACATGATCCTTATTTCTATGTTCTCAGTGTTTACAAGTTACTAACAGTTCCTTACTTCTGTTCGTCAGTGTTTACAGGTTACTGATCGATCACTAGCCAGCCTACTAATGCGCTCCTGGCAGTTTTAGTTGCGACGCAAGATCCGAAGTGGTAGTTTTTTGAATAAAATGCCTACCTCTGAAGAAACTAACAAGCTGCTCTGAAGAGAATGCCATGCGAATCTGAAGAAACTGCCAGCAAAAACGTTCACAAATGCCTTATCTCCCAGCGAACGTTCATCCGCTAATGCGATCCTACACGTACACCATCTGACCTACTCGATCCTACACGTACACTATCCGACCTACTCGATCCTACATGAATAAATAGCGGATCACGCACATACTACCTCCTTTCCGGTTTGCAAGGCTTAATTCAAAAATCTCACCAAGCAAGGTAGATGATGAGTGGTGGAATCATTTTTGACAAGGAGGTAGTACCTCATCTGGATGATTCGAGTGCACTCGTTTGACCGTCATGCCGGCGTGCGACCCAGCACGGATGGGACGTACCACTGATGGGACGGGACGGCACAGTCATAATTTCAGTTTTTCTAGTTTCCACGGCAAGCTGGCGCACTAAGCCATGCCTGCTTATGCATTGAATTCCGATGACCATGATGACCGTCGCGTTTCCTGTGACATGCTGGTTCGACTACCCTCCGCCTATAGTTATTGTTTCCCAGGCTTCTCCGGTGGCACCATCACCCAACTCGCCCTATCCTCATAAGCCCCCACCGGCCTGACATCGCTCGCCACTTATCCTATCTCTCGCCACGTCCGCCATGCCCCCGCCCGTCCGCGAGAGGCGACGCTGGAGGCGGTCACTGCTGGAACTAGTGTTCGGTCTTTCACCGAAAGGCAGACGGAGGGAGGAGGCATTCTATCAGTCTTTAGATGACAATGCGGAGTATGAGGAGTTGTTGGAGCGCGACCGCCTTGCGGAGGAGCAGCATATCACCGATTTGCGCCGCCAGCGGGACATGGAGCAACAACGCACCGACGCTCTGAGTTGCGAGCAGAGCACCCACAACCGGGCCAACTACATGGAGGCCGGCACCCGGCAAATAGCCCTGGAGGCTGTCGGGCATGCACGCGTTCATGACACCAAATTTTACTACCAGCTCGTCAAGTGGGTTTCCCGCTTAGAAGACGAAGCTTCGGTATACCACGCCGACATGGAAAGGGCCAAGGGGCACGAGCAACGCGCCCTATCGCACCTCTGGCAAGTCTGAGGCGAGGCGGAGGACGCCGGTGCCGGTGTTTAGCGTGTACCGCAGATGGCGGACGTCATCTTCTAGTTAGCTAAGAGTAAGTTAGTACTTGTACACTACTAGAGTATAAGTGGGAGTAGATAGTTAACTTGGCTATGATGGTTGTCAACGTGGAAGTTCAGTACTCTATATCTGGATCAGGTTGGTTACTTTGCTCTGAATGTTGAACTTCCATTTGAAGGTATGGAATGGGCTATTATTTTTTAAATGGGTTGTATTTGTCCACCACGGGTTTAGAGGCTGACTTGTGGGCCTACCAGGTTGACGCGTACACAATCAAGAGATGATTGTACATGGAGAGGATGACAACAAGGACCCACCAAGGTCATGGTAGTACGCAAGCAAGTGCCTCCTAATTTCAAGCCAATAAAAAATGGCTCCTCCTAATGGATTTCTGACATCTGGGTCCCATGCCATTGTCAATATAGTCAATAAACGAGAGAATTGCACAACGAGCGGCTGCCACTAGGGACCCAGCAGCTCGCCCAGTTATTTTTGTTTTGGGTTAATTTGATAAATGCCACTCCAAATCTGGTGATTCCGAGAAATGCCACTACAATTTCCAAACTTTGAAAAATGCTATTTCATGCCATTTCCAGTGGCATTTTTCCAAGCCTGGAGTGGCGTTTTTCAAAGTTTGCAAAATTTGCAGTGGGGTTTTTCAAAGTTAACAAAAATTGCAGTGGCATTTTTATGAATCACCATAATTGGAGTGGCATTTATCTAATTTGTTTTTGAGACGGAAGTAGGGTGTCAACTGGGCTGTGCAGGGCACTCTCGCCTGTCTAGACAGCCTTTTCTTTTATGTTTACCACAGACCAGCCCAGTAATTTTTTTCTTTCTGACAATGGCTAGCCCACTTTTTTGTGATTTGTCAAGTAAGTCGCTTTATCAGGCCTATTGGGCTGCAAATCTTACAAGACAAGGAGAGCTTCATTCGGCTAGCCGAGAAAATAGCCTATTAGTAATGAAAAATGGGCTGTACATTTTTAAAACACATCAAACCGGCAATTAGTTTCATTTTTTTCATTTCGAGATTTTAAATTGCATAGATTTTTATGCGTGGACAATTTGTTGGATTTTATATTGACATACATTTATTTTTTAAAAAAGTTTGAATGTGACTCGGAATTTTGGGATTAAAAACAGTTCGGACCGCGTCGAAATATGCAAACTTTCGTATAATTTTTTAACTGTGGCCACAATATGAGCTGTAATGCTAACAAAAAGAATATAGGCTCCAAAAAACCTTGAGAATTAGCAAATGGGTTGTAAATTATTAGAAATAATGGCAGATGGGTTGTATGCTATTTTCTAGAGATTTGAGGCTTTCCTAAAAAAAGGTTGACGCACAAGCAGTGACTGTTGGATGTCCATCCAACGGCCGTCGTGCTTCTTCAATCTCTGCTCTTCCTGCTCCAGCCGCTCAAACAAGCACCGACAGGACTGCATTCTTACTCCTCCTATAGCCGGTTGTGCTGCCGCGAAGGCCTCACCGCCCCACCGTACTCCCATCGTTGGCCTAGCCATCCCTCTACTCACCCACACCTGTTGTTATTCTCCGGCGATGACAGACGAACCAGTAAACCCTCGTACTCCCCTCCGCGTGGGAAACAACTGCCAAGTCTTCCCTGGCTCCGTGCCATTCCCTTCCTAGGCCTCGCCGTCGTCCACCGCCAAGGTGCTCTCAGCGCGGCGTGGTCAACGAACGACATGCATCGGAAGTGGACTGTACGTGAAGAGGCTGACAGCTGGGTCCACGACCGCACACAAGGAAATGCCTCCTTATTACGCGCAAAATAATGATTCCTCCACCTGGCAGTTGGGACCCACCGGAAGGGCCTCTGTATTTTGCGAAAAAAACGTTCCCCCACTGACAGGTCGGACCCAGCAGCTATATCTTCGCACGCAAGGAAGTGCCTCCTTATTACGCACAAAAAATGAACTCCCCCTGCTAGCTGGGATCCACCATAGTGGGAGGCTGACTTGTGGGCCTACTAAGATGACGGGGATGGAGGGCTTTGTCAACTTGATCAATATGAACGATTCTAGCTCCAGTGACCGTACGATGTCCATCCAACGGCCGTACTGCTTCTTCAACCTCTGGTCTTCTTGCTCCAGCCGCCCAAACAAGCGTTGCCCGTGCCGCCGGCTCCTGCCTCCCGTGTCTGGCTGTGCTGCCACCGCTGGCCATGCCATCCCTCTATACTCACCCACACCTCCTGTTATTCTCCGGCGACGGTAGCCTCACACTGCAGCCAAAGCAGTCAACCCACATACTCCCCTCTGTGTGGGCATCCACTGGCACGTCTTCCCCGGCTCCGTGCCGTCGTCCACCGCCCTGGTGCTCTCGATGTGGCATGGTCAACGTGGTCAAGGAACGACTTCCATCGAAAGAGTATTGTACGTGGAGAGGCTGACAGCTGGGTCCACGGCCGCAGCAAGGAAGTGCCTCCTTATTACGCGGAAAATAATGATTTCACATAAAAACGTTCCCCCCTGACAGCTGGGACCCACCAGCTACATCTTCGCATACAAGGAAGTGCCTGACAGTCGGGACCCACCTGGCCGAAGCGTACGTAGCGTTGTCATTCTGGTCGCGAACGTGTACGTACATACTGGTCGATGTAGAGGCGTGCACGTGTCGTAGTAGAGGCGTGCACGTGTCATAGTAGAGGCGTGCATGTAGCATGTACAGTACGTACAACGGCCAGGGTGCAAGAAAGAAAATATGGCCACATACATACATACGGGCGGGGTCTCGAACGCCTACTCGCGCATACGTACGGCCAACGCTCGTGTACATGGCTGGGTCGGAACGGAGAAGCCGCACCGTCATTGTGATCATGGGGAGGCAACCGGCTGGGTCGGAACGGAATGCGTCATCGTGTTCATCGGGAGCCAAGCGGTTTGGACAGAACAACCGATGAAAACAAGGCCTGGCGTACTGCAGAACAAAGGAAATAGCCTTGTGTTCGACTGGCCATGGTGGAAACGGGATCCTATTCATCGGGAGGGGTCTGGCGTACCGCGAAATGGAGGAAACGGACCTCCTATGGTCAAAACAGGGTCCTGTTGATCGGGAGGGGTGTGGCATACCGCAAAACGGAGGAAACCGACTTGTGTTGGAGCGCTACGGTCGAAACGAGGGTCCTGTTCATCGGGAGGGTTGTGGCGTATTACAAAACGGGACTCCACGAGATACTGTTCATCTCCACCGTCGACCTCCTCCAGCCTCCACCTGTGACTGTTCATCCACGGGCTCCTGTTCATCCAGCCTCCACCGCGCGCTCCTCCACCGACTACTGTTCACCTAGCCCTCTCCACGGGGTCCTGTTCAACCACCCCTACACGGGCTACTGTTCATCCAGCCCTCCACTGACTACTATTCAACCATCCCTCCACCGGCTACTGTTCATCCAGCCCTCCATGGGGTCCTGTTCATCCAGCCCTCCACGGGGTCCTGTTCATCCACCGGCTCGATCGATCGGGGTACTGTTCATCCAGCGGCAACGGCCTCTACTACCACGAGCTCTTGTTCATCCAACCCCCCACCGGGAACTGTTCATCCAAACCCCCTCAACAACGGTCACTGTTCATCAAGGGAAGGAGGTAGCAGTGTTTGATCGGCTTCAGTTAGCAGAAGTAGTGAAGGAATCACTCGGGTTCAGTTAACAGCAAGGGATCGATCAATTGCTCAGGTTCAGTAACGCGTAGCTTGCAGTGCAATCGCTCGGGTTCAGTTAGAGCCCAATGCCTCGCACACACGTATGAGAGAAACGCGCATCGCTCATCCCCCGACCACCCACCATAATAGGGAACTCCCCGATATTTTTTGTCATGGACGGCCTAAAGAATGTCATGCAGCTGCGTCTCCGGCCCGCCCAGGACGAAAAGCCCATTTTCTGTCATGATTTTTTGTCACAGAAGTAGGACCCTACCACATCTATGATGATATAGGGTTTCGTCACAATTATCGTCATAGAAGTGTCATAAGCATCACAGAAAAAAATCGTTCGGCCCAAAATGTCACGGATGTGTCTTTTTTTGTAGTGATAGCTCTATTTTTCTTTTTAGACATAGACCTAGTGAAGAAATTACAATTTGGCAGTTAATCAAAAGTGAAACAAGTGACTGCAACATGCCAAAGATGTTATGAAAATGCCAACTACGTACACTAAAACCTGTATTCGACAATACTATAGGTATCATACTGAGTGGCCTAAGCAAGCATTTCTTCCTGCGCAACTCCAGGGTGTTTAAAAGGGGCACGTGGATGCGTCGCAAGATACAGTTGGAGTGCAACATGCACGCGATGTGGCACAAGACCGGCAATACCTTGTCGGTGATGGTCAACGACCGGCAGATGGGCAACAAAAAGGTTCTGGTGCTGCACACCAACAAGAACTTCGACCAGCAGAGGACCAACATGGTGATGCACAAGTACCACCTCGGGGACCTGGAGCAAGAGGAGCGGGAGCTGGTCTTCTACAAGATTTTCTACCACATGAACACTAGGGCCATGACTAAAAAGATTATAAGTTATTTTGGTATTGGTACTTGTACTACCTGGTCGTCTGCAAGTTGGTATTGTTATTAACGATCTTTCGGTATGAACTTGGCATTTGCTTCCAACCATCATGTCGAGGGTCGACATGGATATAAAGCTGAATCATTTATTTTGAAAAGAATTTTCAGGCACTTGATTTTTATTTGATGGGTAGCATAAGCACCTGTTGTTCGAATTCCTAGTTCTCCAAAAAATTTACATCTTCGAAGTACGTAGGGGATCCATCCGGTTTCACAGACTGATAGTTGGATGCGGCATGTCGGAACTGGGTTGTGGCATGCCAAGCCCAGCTACAAATTGTTAAAAGAGAGGAGCGATGGACTTGGGCCTTCTAGAAGTGTTAAGTGTCGCGACCTCGATCGTGAAGCGCCTCCCATGGACTAAAAAAAGGCCTAGTCCGTTATTATTAGTTGAAATATGTACAATATTCCATAATGAAAATAAATATTTAAAATGCAATGAATTTATTCCACTTACAATGAAACCCATCCAATTTGCATGAAATTCGTCCGTGGAACCACTAGACGGTTGTCCATACAGAGCCTAACTGTACAGAACCAGTAGGTCCATGGCCGTACGCAAGCAAGTGCATGCACTTATTATCAAGATGGAAAAATAATGCTGATGTCTGAGACAGTGAAACCCATGAAGTCTTCAACATAGTCAATAAACGAGAGAATTCTACAAGTACAGACTAATAACTGGGATCCAGCAGGTATACTGTTTTTAAGTCGAGCAAGTTTCAAATGGGTTGTAGACTGCCCAGGCTTGGTTTTGTTTTTAACAGGTCCAGCCCATGATGACAATGGGGCACAAAGATCCAGCAGGTATCTACTGGCCTCTGGCCCGCCAGCGTTAGTTATATTTTGTCATAGAACATCCGCATGCAATTTTTTTACTGAATCAAACACACAGCCCAGTTCTATTTTCCTCTTGAAACGCCATGTTCTACTTCCGTTTTCTAATCTACCTATAGTTTTACTAGTTCATATACACGTATTATTATATTGAAAATACATAAAGTTCCCTTTTCATATTCACATCCATATTTTTTATTGTTGTTTTCCCTCCCAGCGCTGATTTTTTTACCACTGGTTTTCCCTTAAACTAACTCAACTGTCCCATGTCTTATTTGCTTACAAAAACAAAATGATATTTTTTGGCAAATCAGTAAGTTCTTAAAAAATAAATGTTTATCATTTCTGGATTAAAACAGTTCGGACTCCACCAAAATATGCAAAATAAGGTTGAACTTTTTTACCATGGTCCTGGGAAGAAAATGGGATGTAATAAATTCCTTAAGAATTAGCAAATGGGCTCTATGTTGTCTGCCACAGATTTGGAGGCTGGCTTGTGGGCCTACTAAGTTCATGCATACACAAGGTTTCTCAAAAAAAGAAACTTAGTCAACAATCGACTCTACCAGCATCAGGTCGTTAGATGTCAATCTAACAACAATCGTGCTTCTTCAGTCTCCGATCTTCCAGCTCCAGCCACCCAAACCAGCACCGGCGGAACCGCCTGCTCCTGCCTCCCGTGGTCGGTTGTGCTGCCAGGCAGGCCTCACGGCCCACCATACTCACATCCCTAGCCTGGCTATCCCTCTACTCACCCACACCTCTTGTTATTCTCTGGCGACGGCAACCTCACACTGCGGCCAAACAAGTAAACCCTCGTACCCACTCCACGTGGGAAACAACTGCCTAGTCTTCCTCGGCTCCGGGTCGTTCCCTTACTTGGCCTCGCCATCGTCCACCGCCTTGGTCCTCTCGGCATGACGTGGTTAACGAATGACATGCATTGGAAGAGGACTGTACATGGAGAGGTTGACAGCTGGGTCCACGGCCGCACGCAAGGAAGTGCCTCCTTTTTTGCATGTAGGAAGTGCCTCCTTTTTTTGCGTGTAGGAAGTGCCTCCTTATTACGCGCAAAATAATGATTCCTCCTCCTGATAGCTAGGACCCACCCGAAGGGCCTCTGTATTTCGTGAAGAAAACATCCCCCCGCTGACAGCTCGGATCCACCAGCTATTACGCACAAAAATAATGAATAGCCCCACTGCTAGGTCGGTCCCACCATATTTGGAGGCTGGCTTGTGGGCCTACTAAGTTGACGCGGACGCAGGGCTTTGTCAACTTAGTCAATATAAACGATTATAGCTCCGGTGGCCGCATGATGTCCATCCAACGGTCGTCGTGCTTCTTCAACCTCTGGTCTTCTTGCTCCTGCCGCTCAAACCAGCGCAGGCCGTGCCGCCTGCTACTGCCCCCCGTGGCCGGCTGTGCTACCACGCAGGCCTCACCGCCCCCCTACTCCCACCACTGGCCAGACCTTCCCTCTACTCACCCACACCCCCTGTTATTCTCCAGAGACGGCGGCCTCAAACCGCAGCCATAGCAGTCAACCCTCGTACTCCCTGATACGTCTCCAACGTATCTATAATTTTTGATTATTCCATGCTATATTAAATCCTGTTTTGGACATTATTGGGCTTTATTATACACTTCTATATTATTTTTGGGACTGACCTATTAACCGGAGGCCCAGCCCAGAATTGTTGTTTTTTTTGCCTATTTCAGTGTTTCGCAGAAAAAGAATATCAAACGGAGTCCAAACGGAATGAAACCTTCGGGAACGTGATTTTCGGAACAAACATGATCCAGAGGACTTGGATCCTACGTCAACACATGAACCAGGAAGGCATGAGGTAGGGGGCGCGCCTACCCCCAGACGCGCTCTCCACCCTCGTGGGGCCCATGTTGCTCCACCGACGTACTTCTTCCCCCAAACTACCAGATACGGATCCTAAACCCTAATTCCACCGCCGTAACTTTCTGTATCCACGAGATCCCATCTTGGGGCCTTTTCCGAAGCTCCGTCGGAGGGGCTATCGATCACGGAGGGCTTCTACATCAACACCATAGCCTCTCTGATGAAGTGTGAGTAGTTTACTTCAGACCTTCGGGTCCATAGTTATTAGCTAGATGGCTTCTTCTCTCTTTTTGGATCTCAATACAAAGTTCTCCCCCTCTCTTGTGGAGATCTATTTGATGTAATCTTCTTTTGCGGTATGTTTGTTGAGACCGATGAATTGTGGGTTTATGATCAAGTTTATCTATGAACAATATTTGAATATTCTCTGAATTCTTTTATGTATGATTGGTTATCTTTGCAAGTCTCTTCGAATTATCAGTTTGGTTTGGCCTACTAGATTGATCTTTCTTGCAATGGGAGAAGTGCTTAGCTTTGGGTTCAATCTTGTGGTGTCCTTTCCAAGTGACAGTAGGGGCAGCAAGGCACGTATTGTATTGTTGCTATCAAGGATAACAAGATGGGGTTTATATCATATTGCATGAGTTTATCCCTCTACATCATGTCATCTTGCTTAAGGTGTTACTCTGTTCTTATGAACTTAATACTCTAGATGCATGCTGGATAGCAGTCGATGTGTGGAGTAATAGTAGTAGATGCAGGCATGAGTCGGTCTACTTGTCTCAGATGTGATTCCTATATACATGATCATACCTAGATATTCTCATAACTATGCTCAATTCTGTCAATTGATCAATAGTAATTTGTTCACCCACCGTAATACTTATGCTCTCGAGAGAAGCCACTAGTGAAACCTATGGCCCCCGGGTCTATTTTCCATCATATTAATCTTCCAATACTTAGTTATTTCCTTTGCCATTTATTTTACTTGCAGCTTTATTTCTCTTTATCATAAAAATACCAAAAATATTATCTTATCATATCTATCAGATCTCACTCTCGTAGGTGACCGTGAAGGGATTGACAACCCCTTTATCGCGTTGGTTGCCAGGAGTTTATTTGTTTGTGTAGGTGCGAGGGACTCGTGTGTGGCCTCCTACTGGATTGATACCTTGGTTCTCAAAAACTGAGGGAAATACTTACGCTGCTATGCTGCATCACCCTTTCCTCTCCAAGGGAAAACCAACGCAGTGCTCAAGAGGTAGCACTCCCCTTCGCGTGGGCATCCACTGCTGCGTATTCCCCGGCTCCGGGTCGATCCCTTCCTAGGTCGCGACGTCGTCCACCACCTTGGTGCTCTCGGGCGGTACGGCGTCTTCAACACTGGTAACGAACGACAACCATTAGAAGAGGTCTGTAAGTGGAGAGGCTGACAGCTGGGTCCATGGCCGCACGCAAGGAAGTGCCTCCTTATCTCGCGCAAAATAATGGTTCCTCCACGTGACACCTCAGATCTACCGGAAGGGCCTCTGTATTTTGTGGAAAAAACGTCCCCCTAACAGCTGGGACCCACCGGCTTTTCCTTCGCACGGAAGGAACTGCCTTCTTACCCCCTGATAGCTGGGACCCACCAGGTTGAAGCGAAGGTAGCGTTATCTGTCCGGCCGTGAACGTGTACGTACATAGCGGTTGATCGGTCTCTCTGTAGTGACGTAACATAGCATGTCACGCAGTCATGTCTATATCGTGTACACGTACATACGACCACGCTGCAAGATAATAAATACGGCTATGTACGTACATAGGGGCCGGGTCTCTAACGCGTACATCGACTAATTTTGTTCACCGGCAGTCAACCGGCGAGGTCGGAATGGTCTGGACGACATAGACAACCAAAAGAAACAAGCGTTAACCGGCTTGGACGAAACAACCGAAAGAAGGTCTGGTGTACCACAGAACGGAGGAAACGGCCTTTTTTCGACCGTGTACGGTCGATACAGGGTCATGTTCATCGGGAAGTGTCTGGCGTACCGCAAAATGGAGGAAACAGACTTCTGTTCGAGTGCCTACGGTCGAAACGGGGTGCTGTTGATCGGGAGGGGTGTGGTGTCACTGGTACACCGACGTGCTATACAAACGGTTTTTAACCCCTTTCCGCGAAGGCATTTGGAACTGTTGCCAAGTGAGTGTGGGCGATAGGGGGGGGTCCTTCCCACACGACCCATAAATCGTCGGGGATAGGCCCTCCTGGGACACAGGCTGGGGCCGTGTGCGATCGGGCGAGGCATCGAAACCCAAACATTTCCGTAGGTATGTACATCCCACACGGTAATCCGAGAAAAACATTTCCGTAGGTATGTACATCCCACATGGTGAATCCCAGAAAATCATTTCCGTAGGTATGTACATCCCACATGGTGAATCCTAGAAAAACATTTCTGTACGTATGTATATCACACACAGTTCTTTGTGTGGAAACGTTTGTGCAATGTGGCCTAATGCAAACAGTTCATTGCCGGAAGCCGTGTGTGATTGTTAGTTGATCGAACACACCTACTTTCTAGAAACCGTGCGGGTTGTTTGAGTTCATCACCCATGGTGCTGTCTGAGTAACCATCTGCAATAGAAACCCCCAGTAAGCAGGGTAATTAGCCTATTATTGATAATCCATGTACTAATCAAACTGATATTTCTTATAAAACACGCCAGGTATTCCTTATCCATATAAAAGCAACCAGGATTTCATAATCGAATTACATCAGATAGCTTCGGCACTCAGTTAAGCCATTACACAATAACACCAAGTTTCACATGCAGCATCAAAAACCTTTGGAAAGTAGCATCATACACAGTAAATAGACAAATGAATCTCATCTGGGAAACTGCAGAAGTGGAAGGCAAATATTGAGCCTTCAGTGATGTTGAATGTCCTTGCAACTTTAGGCCAGTGGCTATGGATAATTTCCCGCCCAACCTTCGTCCTCTTTAACAAGACTTCAATATTGTACCGTGGGTGTTGAATGAATACCTTCCTCGCCTCTTCACTATGCAGGTCGTTTGAGAGGTAATCATTGGTGAACTGCTTTGAAAAGTACTGAAAACAAAGCTATGCATAAATCGCTATTGTAAATTTTGAAATGGCGCAAGGGGAAAAACAAGGTAAAAGAGTTGGTACCATCCTATAGTTGACTGATGTCTTCTTCATTGTGCAAACAAAGATCTTGTTGTTATTCGTTGCAAGTTTCTTCATCCTAACAATCTTTCTGAGTTTCTTGACTTGACTAATATTCATGGACATCTCATTTCCCCATATGCAAAATGGGTCGAACAGTGGGTCTAAGCCTCTGTGAAAGTGCGTTATATCAACTAGAGGGGGGTGAATAGGCGATTTTTATGAAAGTCTTCAAAACATGGAAGTTATGAAGACAAACAATAGAAATAAACCTATTACCATGCAGCGGAAGGTAGACTACACTAGGCAAGCCATAGTCAAGTATTCAATAAAGTGAGCACAATGACTTAATAGCAGCAATGTAGTAAGGATCAGGTAGGAAGATATTATGAAGCCATACAGAACATGCAGTCACTCAGTGAAGACAAAAGATAGTGCAAACATACAATGACTTCACAAGGAGCAACAGTAAGTAAAGGGAAGGGAAGATGAAACCAGTGACACGCTGAAGACAATGATTTGTTGGACCAGTTCCAGTTGCTGTGACAACTGTACGTCTGGTTACGGCGGCTAGGTATTTAAACCTTAGGACACACAGTCCCGGACACCCAGTCCTGAACACGCAGCTCAGGACACCCAGTCCTCACCGTATTCTCCTTGAGCTAAGGTCACATAGACCTCGCCCAATCACTCTGGTAAGTCTTCAAGGTAGACTCCCAAACCTTCACAGACTTTGTTCACCGGCAATCCACAATGTCTCTTGGATGCTCAGAACGCGACGCCTAACCGGCTGGAGGATGCACAGTCCACAAGTGTAATAAGTCTTCAGGTCACACAGACAAGAAGACTTAAGTGATGCCCAATTCTCTTTGGCTCTGGGTGGTTAGGGCTTTATCCTCGCAAGGAATTCTCTCTCAAAGGCTTCGAGGTGGGTTGCTCTCAAACGACAAAAGCCGTACTCTCAATCTGAGCAGCCAACCGTTTATGGTTGTAGGGGGTGGGCTATTTATAGCCACTTGGCAACCCGACCTGATTTGTCCGAAATGACCCTGGGTCACTAAGGAACTGACACGTGTTCCAACGGTCAGATTTCAAACTCACACGGCAACTTTACTTGGGCTGCAAGCAAAGCTGACTTGTCCGACTCTGGACAAGATTCGCTCTCATAGTCTTCACTCGAAGACATAGGTTTTGGTTAGGCATCACTTCAGTCATTCTGACTGGTTCTCTTGGACCCCACTTAACAGTACGGTGGTCCCTATGACTCAACACAAAAGAAAAAGAACTACGAAAGATCTAAGTCTTCGAGCTCCATAGGCTTCATGTGGTGTCTTCTCTTGTCATAGTCTTCAATGTGAATATCTTCATATACCACCTTTGACTTCAATGTCTTCATACATTTTTAGGGGTCATCTCTGGTAGGAAAACCGAATCAATGAGGGACTTCTACCTGTGTTATTGTAAGTGCATCTAGTGCCACCCCTAGTTGGTTTTGGAGTATTGACGACAAACCTAGTTGAGGGACTAATGTGTTTGTGAGAATTGCAGGATAACACAGGTAGAAGTCCCTCAGTGATTCGGTTTTACTACCAGAGATGACCCCTAAAAATGTATGAAGACATTGAAGTCAAAGGTGGTATATGAAGATATTCACTTTGAAGACTATGACAAGAGAAGACACGATATGAAGCCTTTGGAGCTCGAAGACTTAGATCTTTCGTAGTTCTTTTTCTTTTGTGTTGAGTCATAGGAACCACCATACTGTTAAGTGGGGTCCAGGAGAACCAGTCAGAATGACTGAAGTGATGCCTAAACCAAAAACCTATGTCTTCGAGTGAAGACAATGAGAGCGAATCTTGTCCAGAGCCGGACAAGTCAGCTTTGCTTGTAGCCCAAGTAAAGTTGCCATGAGAGTTTGAAATCTAACCGTTGAGACACGTGTCAGTTCCTTAGTGACCCAGGGTCATTTCGGACAAATCAGGTCAGGTTGCCAAGTGGCTATAAATAGCCCACCCCCTACAACCATAAACGGTGGGCTGCTCAGATTTCAGTGCACGGCTTTTGTCGTTTGAGAGCAACCCACCTCGAAGCCTTTGAGAGAGAGAATTCCTTGCGAGGATAAAGCCCTAACCACCCAGAGCCAGAGAACATTGGGCATCACTTAAGTCTTCTTGTCTGTGTGATCTGAAGACTTATTACACTTGAGGACTGTGCATCCCCGACGGTTAGGCGTCGTGTTCAGAGCATCCAAGAGACATTGTGGATTGCCAGTGAACGAAGTCTGTGAAGGTTTGGGAGTCTGTTGGAAATATTCCCTAGAGGCAATAATAAATTAGTTATTATTATATTTCCTTGTTCATGATAATCGTTTATTATCCATGCTAGAATTGTATTGATAGGAAACTCAGATACATGTGTGGATACATAGACAACACCATGTCCCTAGTAAGCCTCTAGTTGACTAGCTCGTTGATCAATAGATGGTTATGGTTTCCTGACCATGGACATTGGATGTCATTGATAACGGGATCACATCATTAGGAGAATGATGTGATGGACAAGACCCAATCCTAAGCATAGCACTAGATCGTGTAGTTCGTATGCTAAAGCTTTTCTAATGTCAAGTATCATTTCCTTAGACCATGAGATTGTGCAACTCCCGGATACCGTAGGAGTGCTTTGGGTGTGCCAAATGTCACAACATAACTGGGTGACTATAAAGGTGCACTACGGGTATCTCCGAAAGTGTCTGTTGGGTTGGCACGAATCGAGAATGGGATTTGTCACTCCGTGTAAACGGAGAGGTATCTCTGGGCCCACTCGGTAGGACATCATCATAATGTGCACAATGTGATCAAGGAGTTGATCACGAGATGATGTGTTACGGAACGAGTAAAGAGACTTGCCGGTAACGAGATTGAACAAGGTATCGGGATACCGACGATCGAATCTCGGGCAAGTATCGTACCGCTAGACAAAGGGAATTGTATACGGGATTGATTAAGTCCTTGACATCGTGGTTCATCCGATGAGATCATCGTGGAACATGTGGGAGCCAACATGGGTATCCAGATCCCGCTGTTGGTTATTGACCGGAGAGTCATCTCGGTCATGTCTGCATGTCTCCTGAACCCGTAGGGTCTACACACTTAAGGTTCGGTGACGCTAGGGTTATAGAGATATTAGTATGCGGTAACCCGAAAGTTGTTCGGAGTCCCGGATGAGATCTCGGACGTCACGAGGAGTTCCGGAATGGTCTGGAGGTAAAGAATTATATATAGGAAGTGCTATTTCGGCCATCGGGACAAGTTTCGGGGTCACCGGTATTGTACCGGGACCACCGGAAGGGTCCCGGGGGCCCACCGGGTGGGGCCACCTGCCCCGGGGGGGCACATGGGCTGTAGGGGGTGCGCCTTGGCCTACATGGGCCAAGGGCACCAGCCCCTAGAGACCCATGCGCCAAAGGGACAAGAGGAGGGGAGAGTCCTAAAGGGGGAAGGCACCTCCGAGGTGCCTTGGGGAGGATGGACTCCTCCCCCCTTGGCCGCACCCTTCCTTGGAGGAAGGGGCAAGGCTGCACCCTCCCCCTCTCCCTTGGCCCTATATATAGTGGGGGGGAAGGGAGGACAACCATACCTAAGCCCTGGCACCTCCCTCTCCCTCCCATGACACATCTCCCTCCTCCCACAGCGCTTGGCGAAGCCCTGTTGGAATCCCGCTACTTCCACCACCACGCCGTCGTGCTGTTGGATCTCCATCAACCTCTCCTCCCCCCTTGCTGGATCAAGAAGGAGGAGACATCGCTGCTCCGTACGTGTGTTGAACGCGGAGGTGCCGTCCGTTCGGCGCTAGGATCATCGGTGATTTGGATCACGACGAGTACGACTCCATCAACCCCGTTTTCTTGAACGCTTCCGCGCGCGATCTACAAGGGTATGTAGATCCACTCCTCCCTCGTTGCTAGATGACTCCATAGATAGATCTTGGTGACACGTAGGAAATTTTTGAATTTATGCTACGTTCCCCAATAGAGTCTACCTTGAAGACTTACCAGAGTGATTGGGTGAGGACTATGTGACCTTAGCTCAAGGAGAATACGGTGAGGACTTGGTGTCCTGAGCTACGTGTTCAGGACTGGGTGTCCGGGACTGTGTGTCCTAAGGTTTAAATACCTAGCCTCTCCAACCAGACGTACAGTTGTCACAGCAACTGGAACTGGTCCAACACATCATTGTCTTCAACGAGTCACTGGTTTCATCTTCACTTCCTTTTACTTACTGATCACTCATTGTGAAGTCATTGCGTGTCTGTTCTATCTTCTGTCTTCACAACGTGAGTGCATGATCTGTTTGGCTTCATAGTATCTTCCTACCTGATCCTTATTACACTACAGCTATTTGTCACTGTGCTTTCACTCTATTGATACTTGACCATGGCTTGCCTAGTGTAGTCTAACTTCCGCTGCATAGTAAGAGGCATATCTATACTATTTGTCTTCATAACTTCCACGTTTTGAAGACTTTCATAAAAATCGCCTATTCACCCCCCTCTAGTCGATATAACGCACTTTCAATTGGTATCAGAGCAAGGTGCTCCCTTGTTCTGTGTGATTCGGTTTAACCACCTGGAGTTTTAGCTATGTCGACTGCAGGGATAATTAAAGTCTCCGCTGCGTGCCCCGTCTTCGATGGAACTGAATATCCCTACTGGAAGAATAAGATGCATATGCATCTTGAAGCCATTGACGTCGACCTATGGTATGTTGTCGAGAACGGCGTTCCCAAGGTTGGAGAAGGTGTCACTGCTGCTGATGTCAAGAAATTCGTTCAACTGGACTCTACTGCCAAGAATATCATCTGTGGACATCTGACCAAAGGACAGTATGGCCGTGTGAGTGCTTTGAAGACATCCAAGCTGGTCTGGGACTGGCTCTCCAAGGTCAATGAAGGCATCTCAACCCAGAGAGATCAGAGAATCAGTGTCCTTCGCAACCTCTTCAACCGCTTCAAGCGAAATGACAATGAGAATGTCCAGCACACATTTGATCGACTCACTGACATCACAAATGAGCTTCAAGCCCTCGGCGCTACTGAGATCACCAAACATGAAGTCGTCAAGACGCTGCTGAGATCACTTGACAGTTCGTTTAACATCCTAGCCCTGATGATTCAAGAACGTCCTGATTTCAAGACACTCGATCCATCTGACATACTTGAGAGGCTCAACACACATGAGTTTCAGCTTTCTGAGAAAAGAGATATCTACGGTCCAAACTATGGGCGAACTCGTGCCTTGAAGGCAAAAGCTGTTTCCTCATCTGAAGAAGAATCTGACAGCAGTTCTGATGATCCTGAAGACATTGGAAGGGAACTTGCAATGCTAGTGAAGAAGTTCCAAAAATTCACCAAGAAGAAAGGCTTCAGAAAGTCTTCACGATCAAGCTCAAGGAATGATGAAGCTTCTGCTCATGACTACAAGAAGAAAACATGCCACAAGTGCAAGAAAACTGGACACTTCATCTCTGAGTGTCCACAGTGGGACAATGAGAACAGAAAGAAGAAGAAGAGCAAGGAATATGACTCAGACGACAAGAAGAAGAAGAAATACACAAAGTCTTCTTCCAAGTCTTTCTCAAAGTCTTCATCACACAAGAAGAGCTCATCTGGCAAGGCACGTGCATTTGTTGGCAAGGAAATGGATTCAGAGGAGGAGTCCGCTTCTAAGGAGGCAGAGGTGGAGTTTGAGGAGGAGTCTGATTCTGGCATTGCAAGTCTGCCTACATCATACGTCGCCAAGTCCATCTTCAACACTCAAGACAATGATTTCATCACCGACACCGATGCAAATGACAAGGACTACTCCACTCCTACCTACTGCTTCATGGCACGCGGTGCCAAGGTAAACAAACGCACTACTCACTATCAAACATCTAGTGACGATGACTCTGATTGTGATTCAAAACCCAGTTACAAAACACTTGCTAAAATTGCAACTGAACAACAGAAAGCCATGGAACATATTCAAAAACTGTTAGACAGAAGCGATGATCTGTTGGGTGCTGAAATGACTCGATCTGAATCCTTAATTGAAGACATAAAAAATCTTCACGTTAAGTATCAGGAACTTGAAGATCGTCATGATACTCTCTCAACAACTCATGAAAAGCTTTCCTATGATTATCTTCAAAGGAAGCAAGAACTTGAGAAATTGAGAGCGGCTCATGAAGATCTTCAAAAGGAAAACGAGTCACTTCACGCCGAACAGATCAGTTCCGCTGAGGAAGGATTTGAACCACCATGTCTTAAATGCATTGAGCGTGATAATGCTACTTCTGTTGCTGAATGATCCACTGCTACTGCTGTTGCAATATCTTCAACTTTTGATGTGGTAACTAACCCCTCTGCTGAGGATACCACTGCTATTGCTGATGAGAATGCTAGGTTGAAGACATTGCTTGAAACAGGGATGTACAAAAGTCTTAAAGGACATCAGACATTATGTGATGTCCTCAAGAAGCAGATTCTGAACCGAAACCCTAGGAAAGAGGGTGTTGGGTTCGTAAGGAAAATAAATGCAGATGGCTCTTACTGGAAACCTGAGCAGTACCCCAAAACCAAGTGGGTTGCTGCAAAGGAACCTTCAGCAGATCCATCCAATTCATCTGGCTTCACCTGTGCTAACCCCTTATCATTGATGAATCCTTTGATGCAAACTATGTACTGTTTAAAAATCAGAATGGTGTAGTGTTTGCCAGGTACATTGGTACTAACTGCAGGAATGGACCGCCTATGAAGAAGATCCGGGTTCCGAAAAAGTATCTAGAAAATCTTCCTGTGAATGTCTTCAAGACACCTCACATGAAGAAGACAAACCTCAGACCAAAGGCTTCATACGGTCTAAAGGCTTCATACAGACAGAGGACTCACCTGAGTCACACTAACGCAAATGTTTTGCAGGGAAACCATACTCAGGCATATGAATATGAGAGCGGTTCATCAAACCGTCATGTTCATATGACCAAAAACTATTCTGCCTATTCTTATGAGT